>NC_138192.1:92088356-92448356 GCF_964194105.1 Spermophilus citellus
GAGGCTTGGGATCCTCCTGCCTCAGCCTCTTGATCCACTGGGATCACAGGTGTGTGCCACCACTCCCAGTCCTACAGTTAGCCCTACAGTTTCTAGACGGAGCACCAAAAGTATGAACCATGAAAGAAAACATTGATAACAGGACTACATCAAAACTGAAAATTTTGGGGCTGGAGTTGTGGCTTAGACTATATAGTCTGAACTATATAGTCAGTACTCTGTATCTGCAAGTGTCATGCCCATAGATTTTCAGATATTTGCAAGAAAATTTGCATCTGTGATGAACAAATGCAAGTTTTTTCTTATCATTATTCCCAAAACAATACAGTATTTACATAGCACTTACATTTGTATTAAGTACTACAAGTAACCTAGTGATGATTTAGAGTATGAGAGGATGTATGTAATAAATATTATCATTTTTATATAAGAGGCTTGAGGATTTTGGTATACTCAGGGGGTCCTGGAGCCAATCTCCTATAGATGCAATGGATGACTGTACAATGGATGAGGTAGACTTTTTTTTTTGGCAGGGATTGGGGATATACAAATGTCTAATTATTTCATTTATTGTAAAGATTATCTTTTGTATTAATTTTACACAATTGTCAAAAATCAATTGACTGTATTTGTGTAGGTCTGTTTATTTTGGGGGGGTGGGGAGTACAGGGAATTGAACTCATGGCACTTGACCTCTGAGCTAGATCCCCAGCCCGATTCTGAATTTTATTTAGAGACAGGGTCTCACTGAGTTACTTAGCGCTTCGCTTTTGCCGAGACTGGCTTTGAACTCGTGATCCTCCTGCCTCAGCCTCCCAACCTTGTACTATCTTTGGTTTGGGGTACAGGGTCATCTTGGCCTTATATAGAATGAATTTGGGTAAGATTGATATTAGTTCTTCCTGAATATTTGATAGAATATATATTCTATATATTCTAGTATAGCCATTTGAGAAGGTCTTTTGAGGAAAGATTTAAATTACAAATGCAATTTCTTTAACTGATATTGGGCTATGGAATTTTCTTTTCTTGTGCTAGTTTTGGCAATTTGGTACTAGCATGAAATTGTTCATATTATTTCTTATACTTCTAATGTACACAGAATCTGTAGCAATGTCTTTTTCACTACACAATCTTAGATAACAACTCCTCTTATTTTTGTTGAACAGTTTATGAATAGAGATTTGTGTATTTTACTGATATTTTAAAATAAATACTATTGATTCCATTGCTTCACTGACTTCTGCTCTTGTTATTGGGCTATTAGATTTTCTATTATTTTTCTCACCCCAGTTCTTTCCTTTCTTATGCTTACTTTGGGTTTATTTTATTTATTTATTTTTTTAGCTGAAGGTAAAAGCGTAGATAACTGGTTTAAACCTTTTCTATTTCAAGCATTTAAGTCTAAATATTTTCATCTGAGTTTTAATGATGCATTTCAAAACTTCATTATATTGTGGCTATTATATAGTTGAAATGATTTTAATTTTCCTTGTGATTTCTTATTTTCCCCATTAATTATTTTAAAGTGTTTAATTTTTAAATATTTGGGGCCTTTCTATTTCACTATCATTTATTTTTAATTTAATTCTAGGGTGGTTGGGAAATATACTCTAAAATTTCAAATCTTTGAAATCTGTTGAGACCATTATATACTCAGTCTGTCTTGATGAATGCTCCATAAGCACTTGATAGGGATATGTATTAGTTGTTGAGATACTGTTAATATAACTGTTAAGTTAATGTCAGTTAACTCACATTGGATCATAATGTTCAAACCTTTATTCTTTGGATACTCTGTATCATTTGCTGACTGAGCAATGTTTAAATCCAATTATGCTGGGGTTTCTACTTTAATTCTATCAGTTTTTAGTTCTTCATGTATTTTGAAGCTATTAGTTCTGTACATATTTATATTTAAAGTACACCTCTTATAGAGAGCACATGGTTTGTTTTTTAAAGTTGACTTTAAAAAAAAATTTGGTAGTTGTAGATAAACAGCATGTCTTTATTTTATTTATTTTTATGTGGTGCTGAGGATAGAACCATGTGCCTCACACATGCTAGGCAAGTGCTCTATCACTGAGCCCTAGCCCCCAAAAGCTGATTTTTTTTTTTTTTAAGAGCAGTTTTAGGCCCTCAGAGAAACTGAACTTTATGTATCCACCAAGTGCACACCATTAGCATCCCACATCAGAGCGGTACATTTAATTGATGAACCTACATTGACACATCACATTAACCCTAAGTCATACTTTATTAAGGTTCACTTTTGGTTTTGCAGAGTTCATGTATTTTGACAAACATATAACGGCATGTATCCATCATTATAGTATCATGTAGAATAGTTTCTCTGCCCCAGAAATCATCTACACTGAATCTATCCATTCCACCCTCCTCAAAACCCCTGGTCTCTTTACTGTCTGTAGTTTTGCCTTATTTCTCATATAGTTGGAATCATTATGTAGTTCTTTCAGGGTGGCCTTTTAAACCTTGTAATATGTATTTAAGGTTCCTTCTTTTCATGACTTAATTATTTATCCCTTTTTAAAGCTGAATATTTTTCATTATCTAGATACACCACAGTTTATTCATTCACCAACTGAAGGGTGTCTTGGTTGCTCTTAAGTTTTGGAAATTTGAATAAAGAAATCTGTATGTAGATGGAGGACACAAGTTTTCATCTCCTTTGGTAAATACCAAGAAGAGCAATTGCTAGATCATGTAGTAAGAGTATGTTTAGTTATGTGAGAAACTGATGAACTATCTTCCAAAGTGACTGTACCATTTTTGCCTTCTTACCAGCAATGAATGTGAGCTCTGTTGTTCCACATCATCACTAGCATTTGGTGTGTTGGATTTTCTTCATTCTAACAGGTTGTAGTAGTGTATCACTCTTTGTTTTAATTCGCAATTCCCTAGTGGCATATGATGTTGAATGTTTTTTTTTCTTGTTTACTTTTCACGTCTTCTTCAGATCTTTTGCCCAATTTAAATTAGGTTGTTCATATTCTTGTTGGATTATTCTGTATAACAATTCTTTAACAAATATAATTTTACAATGTTTTCTCTGTCTGTGGCTTGTCTTCATATTTTCTTGACAATGTATTATGAGGTCATATTCTAGCAAAGTCAAACTTATTATATAACCCAAGGTTATATAAAGGTTTTCCCCTATGTTGGTTTCTAGGAGTGTTACAGTTTTACATTTTGTATTTTGGTCTAGGAAACATTTTGAGTTAATTTTTGTGAAGGCTATAATATCTGTCCAGTTTTTTTATTTTTTTAATGTGGATGCTCAGTTCTCACATTATTTGTTCATAAGACTATGCTTTCTTCAATGTATGGCCTTGGATCTATTGACCATATCTGAATGGTCTGGATCCTGTTTAACTAATGTGATCACATCTGCTTTTTAATTGGAATTTTTAGTCCATTCCCCTTTCAAACAGTATATTTTTTGTGGAAGTTAGTCACCTTGTTTGTTTTTTAATTGCTCCATTTTCTTCCAATGTTCCCCCCTTTCCTTTCTTCTTCTGGGTTAAACATACTCATTCTCCACTGCTTTAAGGTCATACTTGCATTATCTTTTTAGTGCGTTATCTTTTTTGCTCGGTTCAGTTTTAAAATCCACACCCCCCAGTTTTCAGATTATCTATATATGTGTGTATACACATTTATACTTCACTAATCTCTTGCAACATCCAATAGCCCATACAATGAATTTTTCACTTCAGATATTGTATATTTTAGGTTTTGAGTTTCTATTTTCTTTCCTTCATGTCTTTGAATATATTTATATACTTAAGTTTCTAGTAAGTTCTATGAAGCTCTATTAATTATAAAATTCTGGGCCATTGGGGGGTCTGTTTCTAACAGCTTTTTTTTATTGTGGGTTACATTTTCCTGCCTTTTTGCATTTAATTATTTACATCGAAAATAATACTTTGGAGCCTGGATTATGTCATCTTTCTATAAATATTTTTATTCTTTGTTAGAGTGAGACTATTTCTGTTGAATTTACTCTGACATGGCCTATGGTTAGCTATTTTTGCAAATGAAGTTTTATCGAATACCCATTTATATATTTCTGTGGCTGCTTTTGTGCAGTAGTAGAGATGAGTCCTACTCAATGTGATATACATTGTCTCGATCTGTTCATGCTGCTATAACAAAATACCATAGACTGGGTGGTTAGAAACAAACTTTTTTCTCATAGTTCTGGAGACTGGGAAGTATACTCAGATTTTGTCTGTTGAAGGCTGGCTTCCTGGTTCACAGATGGTGCCTTTTTTTCTTCACAGTGAAGGCAAGGAAGCTCCTGGGGCCTCTTTTATAAGGGCACTGATGCCCTAATATTAATTCCCAGAGACACCACTTCCAAATACCATCACTTTGAGGATTAGGTTTCAGCATATAAATGGGGGAGGATATTCAGATTATAGCAATATAGCTCACAAGCCTGTCATATACTATCTATCTCTTTACAAAAACCTTTGCCAACCCCTGTTCCTACGGTATACCCCTGATTCCTAAGGCATCATATTTCGTGGGCAGTAACTAAAACCTCAAATGTTCGATGGGGTCTCTGCACTTTGGGTGCTCTGCAACTCCAAGGATTCCCAGTACTATAGAACATCTGGTATCACTGTTCAACTCTGAAGTCCCAGAGCAGGCAATCTCTTACTAGGCCCTGCAGATCATTATCCTGCATATGCACATCCCAGCCCTTATCCTTTATTAGTCCTTTAGCAAATTTCTGCCTTTCCTAGGGTTCTTATAAACTCTGTCTTATAAATTTGATGCTTCAGTAACCCAAACCTCTGCTTCCTCAGCTCAATAGAATTAACACTGTCTGTCTTTGGGCTCAACTTCTCTGTGATAATTCTAAGGAAGATACTCCCAAGTAAAACCCTAGGATATTCAATTATGGGATTAAATGTCTTGTGTCCTCCTTTCCTCAAGGAATCACAGTACTGAGCAGCTTTTCCTTCATTGTCTGAAAATACCTGCTCACATATTTTGTCCAGGTGAGAGGGCAAATCTGGTACTAGTTACTGTGTATTGGCAAGAAAAAGCTGCCTATACAAAACCAAAGATCCTAGAATATACAGGATAATCTGATGATTCTATGCACAGCCTTTTATTTATGACACCCATTGAGTTTTCTAAGTAAACTTTTTCATGTTAACCATGTCTGGGTCCCTGAACTGTTCCTCACAGTACAAAATAGATACATGCTGGAGATGAAGAACCAAGACAGTTCTCTTCAAGCAGTTCAGTCCAGTAAACAAAGCAGATATCACACATGTTCTTTCTTCCCCATTGAAATACATCTCTGAAATTGAGCAGGAAGAAGGGTATAATATAGAACTAAAGGTAATTAGCAGAAGGACCCTTTACCAGTATATCATCTTTATCAGGAACAGATATAATGAGAAAATTGGGTAGAATTCATAGAAAGCCAAAAAAGTATATAGCAATAAACATGGTAAAGGTTATTTTTTATACACTTAGTTAGAAAAGCAAATTAGGCATATGCTAGCTTTTGCCTTTTAGGGATCACTGGTATCAGAAACACTCAACTGAATTGTCTTGAGTCCTAAAATTAAAAAGAACTGGGAACAGTTAACCTCATCCAGAGAGACTTTCTTGTGCTCTCACATGTCTGGCTCTCTCTACAGTGAAGCTGTTCAGTGTTGTTTTAGTTTTCATGAAGTTCTAGCTTAAGAGAAGTTATCCAGTGACAGCACCTACTTGGGGAGCACAGAAGCATTGTTGCCTACTTACTGTCCAAACATCAGGTAAGGGTAGGATACTTAGGAGAAACCTTTACACCTATTTTAAATAAATATAAGCTTTACATATAATCTCATAGAGACATTTAATTCATTAAAAAAAAATTGGCTTTGCTGTGTCTAACCTGTGTTGTTTGATTGGCCCTAGTATAAGGACCACTGAGTTGTGAATATCTGACCAGGGAACAAAGCCTGACTAATAGTGGTCCAAGATATGCAGGTTTGTAAGTTCACAACAAAATCAGACTGATATGTTTATTTCCCTTGACAAAGAAAGATCAGAGGTTGGCACACGCTTTCTGTAAAGGGCTAGGTAATAAATATTTTAGGCTTTGCAGGCCACACTCTGTCACAAGTATTCAATCCTGCCATCGTAGCATGAAATCAAGCAGCAATAATACATAAAACAAATGAGCAGGGCTGCATTCTGATAATAGGTGTCTAGAATTTGATCCAGGAGCTATATTGCTCTTATAAATGAGTTTAAATATTTTTGGTTTTATAAATTTTTCAAAAGCTTGAAAAAACGTTTTCCTGTTTTATAAATTGCCATTTTTGTTGATTTCTTTTCCCTTCAGTTGATAAGATAAAGCTATTTGTTGTTACTTCACATTTCCTCCAAGGGACCAAATTGGTGAAAAGAATTTTTACAGGGTACCAATATGTCAATGAATCTTACATTATTTTGCATTCTATGAATTAAAAATGAAAACTCCCTTCTCTTGGGGCTGGGGCTGAGGCTCAGTGGTAGAGCGCTTGCCTAGCATGTGTGAGGCACTGGGTTCAATCCTCAGCACTACTATAAATAAATAAATTAAAATCCATCAACAACTGAAAACTCCCTTTTCTTGACAGATAAACACTACGAGTGAAGAGTGGTGAAAAGGAGCACTGATTACCAAGTGGCCTGGCAAGAGAAAGCACTAGTCCACATCTTGTGGTGGAGAGACCTTCACTGTCTTCCCAAAATGCTGCTGAAGTAGTCTTGCTGCTGCTCTCCTTCACTCAGTCATAACACCTCTACAACATGGGCTGCATGAAATCAAAGCAAGCTTTTCCATTTCCTACCACATTTGCACCAGAGAAGCAAGATGAGAATGAAGAAACCTTTATGCCAGAACAGGAATTTCTACCTAGGATGCCTTCTCCAGTTCATGTCAATGAGGAAGTGAAGAAACCCCCAGTGCCCAACATTGTGGTGCTTGAATATGCACACCGTCTATCCCAGGAAATTTTGCATGATGCCCTGCAGCAGTGGGCACGCAATAACATCAAGTACTATGACATCCCATACATTGAGAGTGACAGCGAGAGCCTTGATGCTGTAGGATGACAACTTTGTTGACCTGTGGATATAGTTGGTGCTAGCTTAAATACATGAAACAGAAGCAAACGCTGGTGTGCATATAAGTACAAATAACTCCATCTGGATGTAGAAACTTGTCTATGATAATGTCACTGGTGTAGGAAAACCTAAGATGAAATGTGTTTTAAGCAGTTCTGTGTTAACAGTAATTTCTACCTGCTGGTTTTTGGAGTTTGGTTATGGAAGGGCCAAACGAGGTCCTGTGGCACCCAGTAATCATCTGGAGGTCACACCACTTTCTTCCTGAGGCATAATGGCACCACCAAAGAAAATGCTAAAAGTATCCCAGGTTCTAAATGGTTAAAGTCTCTTCTTTAAAATAACCATGTCTGTTAATTTATACCAAAAAAAAAAAAAAAAAAAGCCCAGATGTGAAAAGGTTTTTCCCCATAATACCTTGGCAAGGGAGTGGCACTCAGATCATAGTGATTCATTGTGGATCGTTTGCCAAAACCATTTGTCAAGGATCCCCACTTCTCAACACCTTGACCTAAGATTAGAATACAACCTGTGTAGAAAAGTTCCACCTTGAACCCTGTCCTTAATATATTTTTGTAGATGAAAAGCATAACTACCACCTTGAACCTCAGGGCCCTAACTACAACCGTTATTGAATGAGTCAGACTATGTGTAAAGCCATCTTTAAAGATATAATTTATAGAAGCCATGACATTAATGTTTATTGCATTGTATTAAGAAGTCCTAGGTTCCTTTTACAAACAACAATCCAGTAAATCTTTAAAATAACAGAAGCCAAGTCAGTAAGGTAGAAAGCAAAACCTGGTATTAATTGTGTGTTAACCTTTGTTTCAGAGATGCAGATGTGGGTACAGGTGGCACTTATTCCCAGACTTTTACTGACCAGTAGAGCAATTCCATTCAGTTTACATGGGACCAAATAATGCATGAGGATCTACAGTTGTGTTACAGAACAAAGAAACACATTCCTCCAAGAAGCAGTACTTGTTTTTTAGTAGTAATATGTGCCCATTGGGCATTTTTAGCCATACACTATGCGATTTTCATAAATTAGGCTTTTTTTCTCTTTTTACTGTTATCACGTACACAGTTTAGAGAAAAAAAAACATTACATAACTGTTTGAAGATCAATGGTAACATGATTTGGGAGGGGGGAGGAAGATACTGAGAAGACAAAACTTTTAGGAAAAATGGGACTGAGTCTGTAGAATTATCTCTATTAATATTTGCTACATAGTTTAATTGAATTAGAAAGAAAATCCTTTTATTAAGATACACCAATGTCAGTGAAATCTAAAGGAGGTAGAAGAAGGCTTGTGACTTCAAGATCAATATATATTTGGCTTTGTATGCAGGCAGAAAGCTACACCTCTAACTTAAAGCAATACTTTGAAACCAACAATTGAATCAGTGAATTCTCCAAGTTACATGAGCACAGGAAGGGATATGAAGTGATGTCCCAAATTTCAGTGGTTTTGGAATGCCTGATTATTCAACTTGTAATCTTGCAATTTGTATAACAGAAAAGCAACCAATCCTCCTCATAGAAAGACCTGAAGTCGTAGTCCAACAGAAAGTTTTTAAGTACAAAGTACATTTGTAGCTCATGAAAATTTTGAGGTTTTTCGATTTTATACTAATGACACAGACAAAAACCTAGATGAGGATGTTTTCTGTTTTATATATTACTAAGGATGCTTTTGCTGCAAGGTCATTTGCTATTGGAAAGATATAAATTAAATCTATACTATAATACTGTGGTAAGAACACAAAGCCAAACAAAGCAGTATGTCACTAAATTTTTCAGTATACATACGGGACATAGACTAGTGGGGTTTGGGTCTAACTAAATATTTTAACTTCAGGTTCCTTCTTTGCCCTCTGCCCCTGTTTCCCAGAGTGTAATAGGAATCTCTGAAAGATCCATATCTAGCTAGAAGTCTGATCTCTGTTGTCACCCTCTCTCAGCACTATGGTGGTAAAATTTTATCATTGAGCACCACCCCTGCCCTGAATTTTATTTCCATAGAGTATGATGTATATATCATCTAAGAGTTATCTAAAAGCTGCTGTATTATATGTCAACCCATGAACAAGGAGCCACAGGCTTACATAATCAGTGAGTTAGTGGATAAACCAGATGGGAAGACAGCTAAGTAAACAATTTATAGTGCATGTGACAATTACTAAGACAGAGTTTGGCCTTGATGACAAGAACAGTTTTGGTAAAATTTTGCCTTCTTCATACATTCATATTGAAACATGGGCTTTACTTCATTTTTTCATAAAAAACAGGGCAACTGAGAAAGAAGACCTATAAAATAGAATACTGAAGAGAATTATTAGCTACTGGAAAAGGACATATTTGGAGCATTAGTGGTGTAAGGGCCCATGCACACTTACCAGCACAACAAAGACCCTCCAGGTGGCAACTGTGGAGGCTGATCATTAGAAAACAAGCACACCAATCCTTTATTTACAGAGTCACACAACCCCACAATGTGCCCCACTGCTGCTTTCCCAATTGTCTCTTACATACCATTAACTTTCATGCCTTTGGACCTAGAATTCTCCACTTTGAGTTGCTTCATCAGTTTCTTGCAAACTGCCTGTGGTTATCAGCACTTAAGGCATATTGAAGGCGACAAAAATGATTATCATCTTAATCCCAAAGGAACAATTTATATCAAACCGCCTTAATACTATAGTATGATAAAAATAGCATGGTACTCATACATCCTACTCAAAAATCATTGGTATTCTGAGATGGTGTGGAAGTGTACATTTGCATGACACATTGTAGAAATCAAAAGTTACAGACGCATTTAAGTAATGTCAAGAAACAGTAAAAATAAAATTTTGCTGGCTGTGGTGTTACACACCTATAATTCCAGTCACATGGAAGACTGAGGCAGGAAGACCTCAAGTTTGAAGCTAGTCTGGGAACCTAAAAGAAAATAAAATGGCTGGGAATGTAGCTCAGTGGTAGAGCAACATGACTCGCATGCACAAGCCCCTGAGTTCAACCCTCAGCACCTCCCAAAACAAAGAAAAGTTCTAACAAATACCTGGTTTAATCATAATGCCCTCATCCTGTCTTTACATGAACAAATAAGCCATGCCTTCCTTGGAGCCAGGAGCACTGGTTCAGGAGTACTACCTGCACTTTAATTTACAAAACCCAAGTTTTGTTAACAAATTCTCTTCCCTGTAAGAATTAGTTATAAAGTGGTATATTTTTTTCCAAATACTTTTGTGAAATTTTTTTTTTGGTAACTATACAATAAAAGTCCAGTTGCAATTACATAGCTATAAGTTCTTATTTAATTGAAGGAAAATCTTTTCAATGCTGTATACTTTGACATTTTTTAACATAAAAGACAACATTTTCTGTATTGCTAACAAGTGTAAAGTGAATAAAAATCCACTTATACAAATAATTTCTTGAATCATTTGGGTTCAATTTAGAAGCTTTAAAGATATGAATATAAATATCCGATATCATGACATTTTTATTTCAGATCTGTTCCTGAATTTTTTGGAAGAAACCATGTCAAGTAGATTAAGAATTGAGCAATACCTTCTGGGCTTCAATCTCATCTATAAGAAGGGTATAATCCATAATCTTTGATGTCTTTCTATGTTTTTGTTCTTACACACCTGAAATTTTTTTAGTTTCTGATGGATGTGGAATTAAGGAAAAACTAGAACAAGTTACCAAATAAATGATAAACTGACCTTTAATTTAAAAATTATTCTTAACTAGAACTTTAAAGCCTTACATACCTTAAAAAACACTTATTTTGTCAATAGTACCAATTATTGAAGATACTTATATTTTAAACTACTTTTAACTATTATCACACAAAAGTTTAAATAATAAAAAGTAGAGCATCTCTGTCTTAGAGACTGGGGGTCCTTATTCTGCCAAATCAGAAAATATCGTAAGTAAAAAATAATGCCTTCATTTTCACCCATGGGAAGATCAAAGCTGAGTTAACATACTGGAGAGATAACCTCATAAGAACTTTTTCTTTTTGACCAAGATTTCTAATATATACAAAAGGAACTCTTATGCTATAGTAACCCAGTTACTGCAAAATACACTCATAAAAAAGGAAATTCTATGATGCATTACCACAGAATCCTCAAAAAAATATCAGGGTCTTTATTTTTTATAATCCACACCTAAGTTTGTTTAGCCAAATCATAAATCACTACTTACTGAAAGCCAAATTTCCCATTTCAAATAGATATAATAACTTGAGAATCTCAAGAGATCTTTGAATTGTCCCATCCTCAGAAAAACAGATCAGAGAGTGAATAGTTTAGGCTTTGCAAGCCATACAATCTCTGCTGCAACTACTCACATCAAAGCAGCCATGGATGATACGTGCAGATGAACACAGTGATATTCCAATCAAACTTTATTTGTAGACACTCATGAACTTCATGTAATTTTCAGAAGTCATGAAATATTAATTTTTTATTTCCTTTCCCAACCCTTCAAAAATGAAGATACCACTTCTAGTTTGTAGACTACATAAAATGAGGCAGCAGGCCAGACTGGGCTTCTGTGTTTAGTTGTCAACCTCTGCTACAAAATAAATTTTAAAAGTAACAGTCACCTCAAAATTTCAAATCATTGCTTCCCAGAGATTTAAAATAATTGTCCAAATCTTCATCAGTAACTTCTTTTAGATTAGCTGGTTTCCATTTTGGACTCTGGTCTTTATCAACTAAAACTGGCAAAAGAAGACATAGATATTAGGATATTTCTTTAATTACTTAAAGAAGCTGTTTTGTAGTAGGCATATTTTGCTATAGGTACATTGTTTCCTTTCAGTATATATTTTTGTATATTTTTCTTCTAAATTAAACCCTCAGAGAATATGGAAGGACAGCAATATACCTTTGATGACTGGTGTGGGTATATTCTCACCTACTAAGCTTCATGTCTGCAGATTTAATAAAGCCACCTGAACTAATTCAGTGATTTAAACATTCATTTTCCTCTTTCAAGAAAATAATAAGATAAAACTAGTGTTGGTATGGTTGAAAGGGAAGACTCAGCAAATGACTCAGATCTGCCACCTCACCTCCACCACACTTAGTTTTGGGAGGAAAATTACTTAAGGTTGAGAGAAAAGAACTTTATGCATAATTAAATGTGGACATTGCTATTCTGCCAAATCCTCTAGCTCAGATAGCTCTGAATTTAAAAAAAAAATCAGACTATCATGAAGCCTTGTTCTTCTCTTGTTTCAGTGTGGTCATCACTTAGTGTAGCCACATAATATCCCCACAGGACTGTAAGGATGAGGCAATCTATAACCTCTTCTTAAAAAATAAGAAGAGCCATGCTTACTTCCTGGTTGTGACAACACATTACAGTTATACATGTTTTCGTTTGGGAAACTGGGTAGAGGGTATACAGGATCTCTACATTATTTCTTACAACTAGATGTGAATCTACAAAAAAAAAATTTTTTTAAATGTTATGGTTGGGGTAGCAAATTTCAACTATGCTTAAAATGTGCATATTTAGGGTTGGGGCTGGGGCTCAGTAGTAGGGCGCTCAACTAGCACATGTGAGGCACTGGGTTCGATCCTCAGTACCACATAAAAATAAATATACTGTGCCCATCTACAATTAAAGAAAAAGTATTTCAAAAAAATGTTCATAATTCTGGTGAATAATAGAAATATTTAAATATACAAACTCTACAAAGACTGGAAAAAACTAATTTTTTAAGCTAATGAAAGAAGCAGTCTGGGAACCAAGGAAGAAGCTTCTCTTGGTAGGTGGAGAAAAGGAAGCTTTATATACAATTAAATGTGGACACTGGAAGCCTTGTTAGAATCTTTTGTTTTTGGAGGTTTGTTTTGTTTGTTTTCGGATGGGGTGTGTCTGTGTTGCCCAGGCTGATCTCAAACCAGCCTTCTGAGTAGCTGGGACTACAGACAGGCATGCACCATCACATCCAGTTTGTGCTAGAGGCTGTTAGGCATGGCTGTCTGGGATTCTGCAATCAGATCAGTGGTGATGTTAAACACTGATGTTCTGATGCCTACTTTTGAGTCTTCTGACCAATACTACCTACCCTCATTGAAGTTCCACTGAAGGACAAAAGAAAAGAGAATACTAATCAAATCTGGGTGTTATTTCAAATTAACAAAAATTTTTGCCTAGGATAGAAAGAAATTCTTGCCATGTAGGCAATTGTTTTTTTCAGAAGGTCTCCTAAGATACTGTTTAAATTCCATTTGGTAGCTACTTAGTTCTACTAAGATAACCCATTTTTATTTCCTTCTATAACTAGACAGAAGTTTATTCTAGATGTTAAGAGTAAGAATTTTTGCAACTTTTCTTAATTTGCTAACTCATTTCTTCTAATTTGCTAACACATTTTTGTAGTTAGAAAATTGTAGCAAGAACATGAAATAGTTTTAGCTAGAATAAATATTGCTTTCTGAATAAAGAAGCTGTGCTAAAGAAGAGGCAACACACCTTCTCTCATTTGAAAAGTAGCTTGATAATCACTTGCTTTATGAATCAGACTCTAGATAACACTGCTTGACTTCCAACTTTTTTCTTAAAATAACTGCAAGTATTTATCTAAAAATAATACCTCCCTTTTTGAAGAAGAGCTATCATAATATATCATGACTACTTTAGCAACACAATCCAAGGTAGTACACAGGTCCTCCTAAAATCAGAGATGTAGGCACTAATCGCATGCAGTGAGAACTGGCAAGGAATTAGTGGGAAAAACGCATATTGTACTTGATTTCTATAAAACATAGCCATTTGCTCTGACTCAACTCCATTGTCTTCCAAACAGATTCGTACTTGGTGCTTATTTCTAACAATGTTATATCATGCCAGAAAAGAAGAGAATTCTACAATAGTCACTGGTTTTTACCAAAGCTTTGAGTTCAGAGAACATAACCTTTTATTCAGATAAAAATGTATATCTAAGAGTATATCAAGATGATTAATAAAAACATAAGAAAATTAGATATACAAAATATATGCAGAGAAAAAATTCATTTTATACAATAAACAAAAACTCCTTAGAAAGATGAGGGCTATTCACAAAAGGAACTGTGGCAAGTTTGTTGGGAAAAAAATATCACTTTACTTGCTTTTTCTAAAAATGCTGACTTTAGAGGTGAGAAGTAAAAATGGAAAGTATAACGTCAAATGCTTTTTCTCCAGCAATGTTTAACTGCTCAGATACAGGCAAGGAAAGTAGATGGTAGGATTCAACCACTGCCCAATTTAACCAGGCCAGTAACAAAAGAGGAAGAAGGGAAGGAGAATTGAGGGCTTTTGCAAGGAGTCAGCAGCAGGGTGAGTCTACAAGCTCATAAGGCAGCCCATATGACTGTAAAAGCAGGATTACTACTTGTATGTAAATTAGGGAGCAGTAACCAAGTTAGGTGAACTTTAAGAGCAATATTAGTTTCAAGACTGAACTTCCCTTTATATCCAGTATATTTAAAAACACAACTTGCCAATTTTTACAAAAGTTTAATTTTCACTAATAAAACAACTACCAACTTTAAGTAACATTGTATGCTCACAAATCCTATTTCCCTGATATCTAAGAAGGAAACACAGCTATTTGTTACTTACCAGCTCTAACGCCTTCATGGAAGTCATGACCTCTCTGAAAGAAAATTGAGGTTAATGTAGGAGATTTCTAGGCATCCTTATCCTGGGTTATGTCTCTCTTTCAGCCGCTGCAACCTCCCTCTCCCATGACCATAACCTGAACCAATGACATTTAGAGCCTGACAACTTTCTGATC
This sequence comes from Spermophilus citellus, assembly GCF_964194105.1. Taxonomy (NCBI): domain Eukaryota; kingdom Metazoa; phylum Chordata; class Mammalia; order Rodentia; family Sciuridae; genus Spermophilus; species Spermophilus citellus. The sequence goes on from NC_138192.1 coordinate 92,103,317, forward strand.
ATCATCTCCAAATTTTATTTGTGAAACTTTGTTCACTGCTGTGATGCTCTTGGTCTTCCTCAGGTCCCCTGATTCCATAACTCTTCCCCCTACACTGGCTTCCTATTGCTCTTCGTACAGTCCAGTCCCCCCAGTCCATTCATAGGTCATTTTTCCTGGAAAATGCCTCATCTTCCTCAAATGTCCTCTCTTTTATACTATTCTAGCAAAATCCCTGCACCAGCAGAACCCAACCACTTATCTCTGTCTGCATTTGAGCAGCTTAATCTAGCTGAACAAAAATCATACAACTGTAAGTGGTTTTGTTTAAAATTCATGATCACAACTCTCAAACAGGCACGGAAAACTATCCAATCTCTTCCCAGTTCCCCAAAATAATAATTTAAACTGTTTCTTGCTTTCTCTGCCTCTTCCCCTAGAGAACCCTCTTATAGTATTCTCTAATGATCTAACCTCCTACTTTATTAAAAACAGAGAAGCCCTCATGAATGAACATTCTTATGTTCTCACCACTGAAACATGTATAGCCAACTGCAGCCATCTGAACCTGCCTTCTTTTTCATGACTATGGAGGAAGGGACCATTCTCCTCGCAAGGCCAGTCCCTTCCCTACACTCCAGTTCACATCTCCTTTGCCTTCTCAAAGAGTCTGCTTGAGAAAGTCATCTACTCCTCTGCCTGTTTATTTTCATGGAGTAGATTTATAGGCAGTTTTTATTTTCTTATTTATCTTTTTCTGTATTTTACATTGCCAGTGCAACTGCATAACTGAGTGGGTGAGTGTATGCAGTTCAAGTCACTTTCTAGTTCCACTACACAGTGACCATGTTACCTTGCCTAGAAATTTCTCTAAACCCCAGTTTCCTTATATGAAATGGCGATACCAATACATCCATCACAGGATTCTTTTAATCCATATTCCAGTAGGGCCTGACACATACTAAGTGTTCATAAGTTATTATTAGTATCATCAATATAACCATTTTTCTCAACTGGATCATTCCCAATTTACAAACATGTTCCAGTCCGTTCCATGTTACAAAATGAACCTCACAGTCCTAGCTTCTACCTATTTCTATTTCAATAACAAAAAAAAAAGTTGTATACACATATTGTGTCTACTTTCACATCTCATTTGCTCATTTCCTCTCCAACTTTCTGCACTCTAACTTCTTCTTCCACCACTACTCTGAAGATTTGACAAAATCACCCATGGTTTCAGGGTCACCAGATTCAAAGAATACTTACTTCTAAGCTCATCTGCCAGATGTTTTGACAGTACCACTGCACTCTCTCTACCCCACCTTAAAATGGTGGAGGTTCCCTAGGGCTCAGTTTTGGGATCTCTTGATTTCTAGATGATCTTATCACTCACTGCCTTAATGCATGAGCCTGAGTGATGAGCTCTATTAAAGATCATGGCACTCCTCTGCTTAAAAACCATCTAGTGGCTTCCATTTTAATCAGAACAAGAGTCAAAGATCTTACAGCTTGAAGCCCCTGTATGCTCCACCAGGCCCTTCCCCACAATATTGCCTCTGACCTCATTTTTCACTCACCACTACATTACCCCTCCCTCCCACATGGCCTCCTTGTTCTTCCTAGCACAGGGAGGTGCACTCTCCTCAGAGCTTTGTATGTGCAGTTCCCTCTGCCTGGGATGCTCTCCCTCCAGAAATCTACATGGCTCACTACTTTTAGGGTCTTCATTCAAAGAGCAATTCTTTGGTTAACCTATCTATAGTTTAACCCCTACTATGGCTCTGCATTCTGTATCCTATTTTCTGTTTTTTTTCTCCTTAGTATTTACACTCAATAGATTTTAGCTACCATTGCCTCCTCAAGAAGTAACTTTAAGACATGGTCAAAAAGAGCTTTATTTCTGATTAGATTAACAAATTTGATGTCTTAATAACTATTTCAAGACATTAAAACCCATTAGGCATGTCTGCTTTCTGTAATTAAACTAAATATTCCCTTCACCATAAGTTTATATTAATCTAAATAATATGATACTTAAGGGCCCTCTGAACATAAGGGACAATTCTGCCTTTATAAAGTTTATTATATGGAAAAAAAATCTGACTGAAATATTTCATGATATTCACACTGCCTTTGATTGCTGTCTATATTTACAATAGTACTTTCAATGTTAATCTACCAAATAAAACATGTAACAAAACTAATATTTTCCATTTATGCATATACCAGCTTATAAGTAATATTCCTCATTTTTGCAGAGAAAGAATTCAGATTTAGAACATTTATGCTCATTGCCCAAGGTGACAGAGACCTTGCCTAAGAAATAGACAGTTTTCATTTTTAATTCCATATGAGGTCAGAGGCCTTTTTATACACATGCAAATGCAACTGCTATGTGATAAAGGCTTCATGATAATCTGGGTAGCAATACCTCCACAACCCTAAAATTAATTGGCCTGTTTGTTTTCATGGAGTAGATTTATGGGCAGTTTTGATTTTCTTATTTATCTTTTTCTGTATTTTACATGTTCTACACAATGAGCATATATTACTTTCCTAACTAGAAAACCATATATATATATTTTTTTTGGTGTCCTGGGTTCAACTTTTATTTATTTTTTTTAATTGGTTGTTCAAAACATTACAAAGCTCATGACATATCATCTTTCATACATTTGATTCAAGTGAGTTATGAACTCCCATTTTTACCCCAAATACAAATTGCAGAATCACATCATTTACACATTCACATTTTTACATAATGCCATATTAGTGACTTTTGTATTCTGCTGCCTTTCCTATCCCCTACTATCCCCCCTCCCCTCCCCTCCCATCTTCCCTCTCTACCTAATCTGTTGTTGTTCTCTCCCTTGTTTTTCCCCCCCTTTCCCTCACAACCTCTTATACGTGATTTCATATAACGTTGAGGGTTTCCCTCCGTTTCCATGCAATTTCCCTTCTCTCTCCCTTTCCCTCCCACCACTCGCCTCTGAGAAAACCATATTTTTAAAAAAAATTCTTACCATACATGCTTGACTCATACGATATTCCTCAGTTAATACATCCTTCAAGGTCTGGGAAGACCCCTTTATGAGGTGTCTTAGAGTGATCTTTAGAGATGTTGGAGACATTTGATTAATTACCTTTTGGGGAAAAAAATAGTTGTTAGTTGTAGCCAAATAGTTCCTTTATTGTCTATAACAAGCCAGAAGAATTTCCATGCAAGTCATATTAGAATATGCCCGTTAATTCATATGCCAAAGACTCACAAAGGGTTATGCCTTAGCCTAATCCTGCCAAAACACCAAAAAAAAAAAAAAAAGAGTTCTGTTACAAAAAGAGATCATTCCACAAGTGGGGTAAATTCTATACTTACAACTTAATGTACCTGGCATAAATTATGATCCCAACTAAGCAACCAGTGATTATATTTAAATAAAATTAATGTGCATATTACAAAGTAGTAATATTTTCAGTGGACACTTTCTCTTACAATGTAAAGAAAGTGAAGGAGTTAAGAAAGGCAGTAGCTTTTCCTTCCCACTATGTGACTCTAGAAGTGTCTTATCTGAACTCTTCACCTGTAAATAAACCTACTTACCTTGGAAGAGAGAAGACAGAATGATCCAAGTTACTATGAGGCACTCTTCTATAGTATTTAAATAATAAAATAAGAATTATAGACTGACTTCTTACTACAATGCTATGCCATTTGTTCTGAATTTAGAGATGCTATTACCAGTGTTCCAATGCATGAGCATAATCGTAACTACCTGGCTGATGAAAGAGTCCATTCCTTGTCAGAGACACCCGATGCCTACATTTTCCTTTATAATTGCAATATATAGTTTCCAGCTTATTGTTCAATGATTGCTCAAAGGTTTAAACTTTACTTTGTGAATTCAAAGAATTCCCCACTTCAAGAGCCTATGTTCTCTGTATTATCCTTAAGTCTGGTGAACAGATTCAAAGAACAGGTTGAGTGGCTAGGACAGCATCTTACCTAGCAGTTGGCAGAGCTTAAGTAGATGACTACCATACAGGAAAAGTCTAGGAAAGATCAGGGACCTACATACAACCACAGTGCTGCTGAAGAGAAGACAAGAGAGCTATTACCTTGTTGATACTTCCTGGAAGAGAAGAGAATTGAGGAGGGGAGGGGAGAGAAGAGTAGAAGAGAAGAAAAGTGGATAGGACAGAAATAAAAATGATTAAGGGATTTTAAGAAACTGGTTCTTCAAGGGAACTCACCCTTCTGAGCTAGGTGCTTTGTGGACATCATCCCACTTACTCCTACTGCCTGTTCCTGCCTTTCTAGTCACAGGGCATAAGGATAATACCTCACAGCAGTCTGTATGCTGTGCCAGGAGGCCTCTCCTTTGGCAAGCAGACAATGGGTCCATTTTGTTGACAAATCTACTAGTTTTTTTTTTTAGTAGGAGCAATACCCATATTGTTGTGAGTACCTGGAAGTGAGTACTTGGAAGAACTTTATTCACAATGCTGAAAATTATACTGAAGGGAAAAGCCACCTTCTGGCTTTTTTGTCTACAAGGTCAGTGAAACCACAACTCCTTCATCAACAACATTGTAGTGTGTGAGCCCACAATTATTCCTCAGCAAAACTGTAAAAGCTAACTGCTTATGGTTTCCATTTTGATTTTGCAAATTGTAAAAGTCTGTCTTTTGTTATACTTCCTCAGTTGGCTGAGGAGGTATATTCCATAAGAAAGGCACTAAGGGCCCCATTTGTCACCCACACATGAAAAAACGAGGGGAAATGCTTCATCCAAAAAGCTGTTAGACATTTTATGAAATATTGACTATTGAAAAATATTTCTGTAATACTGATACTGCATAAGAAAAAACTGGCATACTGACAACCTAAGGGTTTAACTATTCTTAGTATGCTAGCAATTTAACATTGAGGCTTGGGGTTAGGCTCTAGGACCATAGAGCTCTGAGTTGGAATCCCAGCTCTACCACTTCCTAGATGACTGACCTTAGTCTCCTCATTTGTAAAAATCAGGCTAATACTACCACTTGCCTTGTAAATGGCATGGCAATAAGGGTACTGCAACGCATCAGAAACACAGTAGAATAAGGATGTACTGAGCACATCCCCATAGCTCTTAGGGAAGTATGTTAATATGTTTCATTACACTTTGGGAAAGGAGATGGGAAAGATGAGGAATGAGGAAACCAAACCCTGATATGAATCTGTCCAAGGTGACATAGAAAGTGAGTTAGGAACCAAACCCAAAGGAACTAACTCCAATTCCTACTATACAAGGCTATAAAAGTAGTCAAGATTGTCAAAAGCTGCAGAGAATTAAAAAAGAAAAAGGATATCACATCAGGTAATGAACAGAAACAACTAAAAACTCATGTAATTTTGATGGTGGAAGACAAAGTAAGGAAGACAATGTCAAAGGAAGGCATTTTAACTTGTTTAAGGGTAGAAAAGCTTTGAAAATAATGGCATAAGAAAATATGCCAATAACTCAAGATGGTAAACCTGAAGATACTGAAAGGAGGAAATGACTGATGCAATTAGTTCCTACACAGGAAGGAAAAGATGGAATGAGCACACAGATGGGGACTTTTCCCTTGGCAGAGAAGTGAGAAATGTATTCGAATCAAAGAAAGATGAAGAGAGTCAAAGCAGCCATGGATTTGTTAGTACAGACTATTCTGAAAAATTTGATGAACAATTAGGACTTGCATCTTTGGCTATGCCAGAAATGTGTATCGATGCAATTCTGTACCACACAACCTAGTGAACATGTTTCTACTCATTGTAAAATACTGGTCAGTGTTCTAATCAATTTATCTGACCCATTAAAGATTGTCTCCTATACATCAAGGAACCAACTTCTTTTTTCCTTTACTTTTATCAGAATGATTCACATTTTAATTGCAGATCATTAGAGTCTACTCTGAGGAGTAGAAGTGTCTACTTCTGAGGAGACAATAATAAACAGGACATGGTCCTTGCTCTCGAAGAGCATTATATCACTATAACCACTGCCTGCTGGATAAGAACCCTTCTTTCAAGACTTATCAAAATTCAACAATAGAAAAACTCAAGATGTTGTCTTTCCTCCTCCCCCCATCTTAGAAAACCCAATAACACATCTTGTGACATACACTTTCAATAGAAAAATAATATGCAATAAGGGCTGATATAAAACTAGAATATTCAGTACATCTATTAACACAATTAAAACGTTTTATCAAGTAGGTCTTGGGGTTGACTGAAGAGGTATATAGGTATGCCCCTATTTTTTCTTTCACTATGTGAACTTAGAAAATGTTCAGGTTTTTCCATTAATAAATAAGGATGCCATTTATAACATTCTCTAAAAGTCTAGAGTTAATCCTCAAAGAAAGAATCTGTTATAGTTAATTTTAAATGTCAACTTGACTGTCTCAAGGGATGACCAGATTTTGGATTAAACACAAATTCCTGGGAATGTCTGTGAGAATGTTTCTGGATGAGATGAGCATTTGAATTGGTAGACTGAGCAAAGCAGAAGACCCTTCCTAATATGAGTGGATAAATCCAATCCACTCAGAGACTGAAGAAAAGAAAAAAGGTAGAGGAAGATGGGTTAGGCTTCTCTCTCTGATTCCTTATGCTGGGATATTAATCTTCTCAGGCTCTTTAAATTTAGACTCTTCTCCTCTCCGGCTTTCAAACTCTAGCACTGGCTCTCCTGGGTGTTCAGTTTGCAGACTACAAAACATGGAACTTCTCATCCTCCATAACTGCTTGAGTCCAATATCTTATAAAACAACTCTTTTTATATATTAATTATATGGATTACACACACACACACACACACACACACACACACACGTAAACACCTATCTCCTTTTGGTCCTGTTTCTTTGGAGAATCCTAACACAGAATTCTAAACTTTGGAATTCATGTATATTTCGATCATTTTACTTTTTAAAATGCATTTAAAATAGTTCAATCCCCAGCACCATTAAGAAAAAGAATAATTACTTTTAACATACCATATTACAGACAAAATTTTTAAAAATCATCTGATCATCCCAATAGCAGCAAAAAAGTATTAATGATAAAATCCAACCTTTATTCAAACCAATAATCACCAAAAAACCTTTTAGCTGATTAAGACTAGAAAGATCTTCCTTATATTGATTTAAAGAAAAATTCCATAGAAAACCTATAGTAGTCAACTATTTTAATGTTCTTAAAGATTTTTTTTCCAGAGATTGGGAATAAGACAAAGATGACTATCATCTCATCACTTCTACTGAATATTCTGCTAGAGGTGTTGAAGCAGTGTAGGAAGCTGGGGCAGTGTGTGGGGATAGGCAGTCAGAATAAGGAAAGGAGAGAATGACAGGAAGAGAAAAAAGAACTAAAGGAGGAGAAAGGGAAAAAAAGTGAAGAAGGAAAGTATATGTACAAATAATTCAAAGTAATCTGCAAACTATAAATGACTCAATGAGTTTAGACAAGTCACTGGATATAAGGTCAACATACAAAATTTAATTTCAATTTTACATCTACATATCAACAAAAAATGAATTTTTAAAATGATACCATTTACATTGAAACCATTTAAATATCTAGGAATAAATTCATTGCATGATGTAAATGCAAGTCCTCTACAAAGAAAGTTACATCATCACTAAGAGAAATTAATGCACCTAAATACCACACCTTATCTGTGGAATTGAAAACTCAACAATCTGCTTTCCCCTTGGAAGTCGGGAATTTTGGTGTGTGCTCGGCACAGTGCCTACAGGTCTAGTCCCTAGTGAAAGCCTTGTACACCAAGTCTGTAAAGTCCTTCACAAGTCTTGTCTCAACCAGGTGCTAGAGGAATTATGCAAGTCCCATGTCACTCCAGTGAAAGAGGACTCTTGGAAGCTTGCACCTGGTTTCTTCCAGATTTCACCCCATGTGCCTTTCCCTTTCCCTTTGCAGATTTTGCTTTGTATATTATCATAACATGAGTACAGCTACATGGAAGTCTCCAGAATCCTTCTAGCAGATATCCAAACTTGGGGGTGTTCTTGGGGACCCTTGATATAGAAGACAATGACCTATATTGCTTTTTAGATTCCAATGTTCTTGAGGATCCTGAAGCCTTAGTAACACATCTATTAATATAAAAGCTTACAGAGATGGCCATAATTTCTTAAACAGGACATAAAAGAAAACCTATAGTAATTAACAATTTTAATGTTCTTAAAGATTTTTTTCTTTAAGAAATGTTCTTAAAAATTTTTATCTTTAAGGATAAGTTGGATTAATACTAAAATTAACAGTTTCTGTTCATCATATGGCACTATTTAAGAGAGAGAGAGGGTTGGGGTTATAGCTCAGTGTAGAGCGCTTGCCTTGCATGTGTGAAGCGATGGGTTCGATCATCAGCACCACATAAAAATAAGTAAAGATATTGTATCCATCTACAGCTAAAAAAATTATAAGAAATAAAAAATAAAAGAAAGAGAGAAAGAGAGAAAGAGAGAGAAAAGGCAAGCCACAGAGAATGACTAAATGAAAAAGAAATAATATCATGAGATGATAAGGCTGTAGAACCAACCAATGCTCAAAAGTAAATGTACAATCATATTAGGAAATTATTTGACAGTAATAAAAATGTATGCATATTTGATGACTTTGCTACCAAAAGACATACAAAAACATTCACAGAAGCTGTTTATATTCTTATCTTTATATAGTGAATTAAAGTCCATTCCCCAGAAATGTATGTTGAAATTATGTTCATTTTATTGACAGTATCTTCTAAAGAGCAAAAGTATTTAATTATATTAAAGATCATCTTACTAGGGGTGGGGATGTAACTCAGTGACAAAGCATTTGTCTAGATGTGTAAGGCCTTGAGTTCAATCTCCAGTACAGCAAAAAATAAATTAAGGATCATCTTACCAACTTATTTATTTTTTCTGTTCATTCTTTTTCTGATATATATATATATATATATATCTTGGCTAAGCCAAATTCACAACAGAATTCATTTCTGCTTTCTTTTTTAAGTGGTGAGCCATAGCATTTACATTCAGATGTATAATCCATTTTGAAATGCATGTGGTGCAAGGTAAGAGTCAAGTTCTTTTTTCCCTTGCATATGGATATCTAATCATTACAGAACCATTTGTTGAAAAGACCATCTTTCCCTCACTGAATTACCTGAGGACTTTAGAGTAGCCTTCCCCCTAGTGCTAAATCAGGTGTGAGCCATCTGCCTCATAGGAAAGTGATTTCAACCCAGACCTGAATGAGCATTGTTCCTTATTCAGACCACTGCTTTTCTGTGACTCTTCCCTTGGTCTTGTGGAGTTTTACCTAAAACACATACAGATGAATATTCTGGAAATTCCTCCACAAAGAAAGCCAATAAAACCTTTTTTCCCTTCCCTCAGGGACATAGGTAGTTGTTTCATATATTTTGTCCAGTTTTCTACTTGTTTACAGCAGAAGAAAAGTTCCTTTCACAGTTAATTCTTCATGAATGAAAGCCTACCACTTTATGTTGAAACAGTATATTTTATGAATAATTCTCAAAGTTTATAAAAAGATGAATGAAACTTTCAGGATGAATTTCTCTTTTTAGTATTTTGCTCTTTTTAAAAATCTATGTTTGGGTTATCACTCTTAGTTTTCCTATCCCTTCTCCTTTTTTTGGTGCATAAATCTGTATGTTAACTTCTTTGGGAACAAAATTGTGTATCATTTACTCTTCACAAAATGGGTATTTTTAAACAAATACATAATCTCACATTGCTAACTAGAAAGAAGAATCACAGTTATCTTGTTTTTAAAATTTGTTCTAATTAGTTACACATGACAGCAGAATGCATTTCGATTCATTGCACACAAATGGAACATAACTTTTCATTTCTCTTGGTTGTACATGATGTAGATTCACACCATATGTGAAGTCAAGAAGAACTTATATGCCCTCTCTCTAAGCCTTCACACAATAGGCCATCCCCTATCAACAACAGAGAATACAATTAAATGAGTTAAAGATAACTGGTTTCCTTGGCCATTCACTCAGGACCATCTTCCCGGATATAAACAGAATCTATTGTTCCCAGTTCTTGTTTCTCTGACTCTCTGGCCATGGACTTCATAGACCTAGCTCTCCTAAGGATTGGTTGTCCATTTAGATCTCCTTCCTTGGCTTAGTGTTCTTACCAAGGGCTTAAGGGTAGGAAGAAAAACTTCGATTTTCTTCTTTGTGTGCTCCTTTGTTTACACTGCAAATGGATACTTGAAGAACCTTCTTTATTTTGGAGAGCCTGGTAGTCTCATCATCAGAAATGAGAGATTCAAAAAGAAGAGGGAGTTTCGAGCTGGGGATTTAGCTCAGTGGTAGAGTGCTTGGCCAAAAGAGGCGGGAGGGTGGGGCAAGGAGCTCTTTCAATAAGTCAACACAAAAAACTCTGAAAACACAATTTAAAAATTGGCAGAAGACTTGAAATTTATCCAAAGAAAACATATATTTGTATATCAACAAATATATGGAAAGACATTTAAGAACACTAATCATCAGGAAAATTCAAATCAAAACTACAATGAGTGGTCTAGGGTTGTGGCTCAGCAGTAGAGCACTCGCCTAGCACGCGTAAGGCCCTGGGTTCAATCCTCAGCACCACATATAAATAAATAAAATAAAGGGTATTGTATCCAATTACAACTTAAAAGAAAAAAACTTCAATGAGCTATCATCTTATAAATATTAAGATTGGTAGCCAATGGGATGTCAAAAATAACAAGTGTTGGTGAGGATCTGGAGAAAATGGAGCCCTTATACTGTTGGTAGCAACATAAAATGAAACAGCTATATGGAAAATAGTACAGTTACTCCCTGAAACATTAAAAACAGAATTACCCTATAATCCATATGGGTACATATCCAAAAGATTAAAAACATGGCCTCAAAGAGAGACACCCATGTTCACAAGAGTATTGTTCACAATAGCCAAAAAATGTAATATATTCATGCAATGCAGTGATATTCAGCCTTCAAAAAGAAGGAAATTCTGGCACCTGTCACTATATGGATGAAGCTTGAGGACAAAATTCCAAGTGAAAAGGAATTCCAAAGGAAAAGTTCTATATGATTTCAATTACATGAGCACTAAAATTCACAGAAGCTCAAAGGAGAGTGGGATTATTGCCAGCAACCATAGGGAGAGTGAAAGTCAGAGTTGTTGTTTAATTCATCTAATAGAGTTTCAGTGGAGGAGTGCCTGACCTCAGCCCCTAAAGACCCAATCGTCTCACCTGACCTTGGGACACTGCCCCCCTTCATTGTATGGGAGGCAGAATTTTTTGTTCCCCAATAAAAGTGCACTCCCTAGCGTGTTCTCTCTCTCTTGCTAGCCTCTTCAGTAAACCTCACTACTTTAATGGGTAGCTAGAGGCTAGCGGTCCTGGAGCTGGTTTAAAGGTAATTAGAGTCTGTCTCTTTAATTCAACCTCCCTTAGGATTTCTCACAAAGCCGAACCTTCACATATAAAGTCTGTGCTGGCTGCAGGCTAAACTCAGTTGTATACACATTTATATAAAAATAGCTTTTCTTCTATTATCAGTTATTCTATAGAAAAATCAGAGTCCTTAACTCAGAAATACTACTTAAGACTTAGCTATTATAAATAAATGTAATCTCTTACTAGTTTAAATAGGATCACATTTCCATTAAACCTCTTGCTTAAAAAATACTTCATATTAAACAGAATTCATCAATTAATATCATAATTTCAAAATATCATCAGGTGACTATTCGTCAGTGACCCAAACTTTATGATAAAAATCTTCCTAAAAACTCCCATAGGACAAAGGGGACTTCTTGGAAATGAAACAGGGTTACAAAAATCCCTATCTGTTACATTCAAAGGATATAATCCCAGCTTGACTTTGCCCTCAAGAGCAGGCCAATGTTTACTAGAACTGCTTCCCAGGCCTTAGGTTAGGACCACCACAGACCACTGACACCCCTCAGAGAGACTTACGCACTCTAAGACTTCACCATATGAGAGAAGAAAGAATCCATAGATTACCTTCAACTGCTCCAGGGCAAAAGGTGAACCATCTTGCTGTAAATTTTCAATAATCTGTTCCACAGTGTTGGCTGAAAAACATCTAAAAAAAGGAAACATGTTTTCACCAATGTGCAAGTGATTTCCCATTTCCAGAATAATCAAGAATATGAAAACAAGATTCCCCCAGACCCATTGCAATAATGAAGAATTTCTTAACCTATTTTATAGGATAACAAAACAGAATTATTACTCCTCTGGGTAAGGGTTTCACAGTCTACCATCATTAGTGCAAAACAAAACCTAAATCTTCTCTTTTCATTTGCTTTCTTACATCCATAGTACTTATATGTAAATAAATATTTCAACTAAAGAAAACCTGAAGCTTGTGAAATGAAGAGATGGATTTATTATTTTCCAATAGTTTTCTTCTTATTTCCTTAGGCCAGTCTGTCAATTTCTCAAATCTTTCAGACAGATTTCTCCTATAAAACCTTTTGCTGGATGCTTTAATAAGACCTTCAGAGAAGATGATTTTACAAAGATAAAAGATAAGTTAGCTCAATTATTATTTTCTAGCCTTTCTTCCCCATTTCTTTAAAAAAAAAGGAATTTGAATTAAACTAAATTAGCATGGAAGATTAGTTAATTATAAATGATTATTATTTCCCTCTAAAAGAGATGGGCAAGAAGTTACTTTCAAATTTAAGTGAAAATCGGGGCTGGGGATGTGGCTCAAGCGGTAGCGCGCTCGCCTGGCATGCGTGCGACCCGGGTTCGATCCTCAGCACCACATACCAACAAAGATGTTGTGTCCGCCGAGAACTAAAAAATAAATATTAAAAATTCTCTCTCTCTCTCTCTCCTCTCTCACTCTCTCTTTAAAAAAAAAATTTAAGTGAAAATAAAAGCACACACTATGCTATATGATCACAGACTTAAGTATACTGCCAAATACAACATAATTACAATGTTAGCAAATTCAATTTAATAGTTTTTCCAAAGGAATAAATATAATAAAGATGTCTTTTAAAGTACCTGTTTATTTTGTCCAGGTGTTCCTCAAGAATAAAAGACTTGTCTTGATCAATCTTGGACTGTTTGAAAAGAAATAATTTGAATTCAAAAATTTTTTAAATCCATAAAAATTACATTTTAATGATATACTTTGTGACAAATAATTACGTTCAGTCAAATTATATCTAACAATCTCAAATACCTACCATTAAGTGCTCAAAATGCAGATGATATGTTGTACTCTAGTTCTTGCTAGTGTTAAGGCAAAATGTTCTTATATTTTTACTTTTATGTGATACATTTCCATTTAAATGTATCTGTGAGTTTAAGGATTTCAAGGGATCTGAGAGATCATCCTGCCAACTTTCTATCCGATCTGGAAATTCCTACTATATTACTAGTGTCCCTGCAGCTGTGACCTCCAGAAAAAGAAAACAGTACTTATAAATTTGGTATTTTGGGTGGTTCTCACGTATGTTCATTAAATTTCAATAGTTACTATTAAATAGATTCCTCTAAATTCAAAGTATTTTTACATTCATGTACTTTTACCTAACTTATTTTCTTAGTTTCAAATCAATTTGGTCAAAATTCTGTCAACATTCTCACCTAAATCACTGACAAAAGTACTGAATAAATCCAAGATGACTTTCCTACAGACTAATACTTACACATTTAACAGAACTCTTTGGTAAGGCTTCTCAATCTCCACATACCATAATCCAATTCATGTTTATCCAATTTGATAAAGTGAAAGACTGTTAAGTGCTCTGACGAAAATGGATAGAATCCTCATAAGCTCTATAGTCACATTATTACATCAAGTACTCAGTGACCCTGTCAATCTGCACTTGAGTTCTTTATTTCTCGGTTACTTTTTGTTCGGATTCTCTCAATATTTCATCCTTTGTCTTCTCTGTAATAAATTCCTAATAATTACACATTGGCCTTCCCTTCTCTTCCTTTTCCATCTCATTATCCTTTTCTTCCTCTTATCCTGGAGTTTTCTTCAATGTCAATTTTAATCTATCTGTTGTAGGATTTTTCCATTTTTGCTATTGTATTTAAATTTCTTACTCTTGCCCTAGCAATCAATACTTGTTTTTCTGTGAAGATCTGAAGTTAGGAAACTATATGTATATGCTGGTTCTCTAAGCCAATTGCAGCTGTGGGTCTTCCCATTTAGTTACATTCCACCTCTTAAGAATACAGGGGGATCTCAACCACACCTGTCCTCGGAGTAAGATTCTACTCTGCTGCCATGCTATGTGAAGACAGTTGCTCTGGGTTATACAGAAGGAAGACTTCTAGAGTTCTGCTTTTAAAAACTTACAATTTAGCTGGGCATGGTGGTATATGCCTGTAACTCCAGCTCCTGGTAGTTGAGGCAGGAGAATTGGTAGTTTAAGCCCAGAGCCTGGGCAATATAGTGAAACATTTTATCTCAAAAACGAAAGAACAACAAAAACAAACAAAAAAAACTTCTTGTTTTTCTTCCCCACTCCATGCTTTAATCTATTTTCTCTTTTCGATGCTGGGGATTGAACTCAGGACCTTGAGCATGTTAAGCAAAAACTTTTCCACTGAATCATAGCCCTAGCCCTATAACCCAGTTTTCAGAGGGCCCTGACTCCTTAGAAAGGATCTATACCAGGAATCAGCTGATTTCTTATTGTCTTTCCCACATTGAAGGATGATTTTAGCATTCTCAGGTATAACTACCTGAGCCTGCTGATTTCAAGCTCCCAGAATGTTGGGCCGGGGGTGTAGCTCAGTGGTAGAATATTTGCCTCGCATGTGTATGGCCCTGGTTCAATGCCCACCAAAACACACACACACACACACACACACACACACACACACACACACAAATCCTAGAATTCAAGCTCCTAGTACGTTGACATGTCTTCCACTGTCTCCTGTTCCATTTGACTTTGTGGTTTTATGCCTTTTTTATTCCCCAATTATAATTTTAGTGGTTTTTTGGAAGAAGTATGTATTCAATAAGATGTGTAATTAGAGTTGTATAGTGCTTTTATACTTGGCTTTTACAAGAAAAATCAAGTTAGATAACTTAAGAATTAAACCGAACACTGCAATATATTATTATAGATAGATATTTAGCAGCTCCATAAAGCAGCGTGAACACTGAATCTCCATTACAGAAATGCCACACTGTGTTGTGAAAAGCCCTCGGAAGACATTGTGCTGAGGTTCTCCAGCAGTGATGAGAGGAGCTGTGCGCAGTAAGAAGTCATCTTATCAGATGACTACTCTAATAACAAAGCATTGGTCCTCTCCCCAAGATTTAAAGTAAAACAATCCCCAGTATATTTATTTACATCTACAAACTATATTATGTACCAACTGATAAGTTTTTAATTACTTCACTTTCCCCATAAATTAAAACCTAGGGTAAAAGCATTGACAAGATCACCTGTGTATGGTAGGTTTCTAAGACATCTGCAACATTTTCCTTTGAAGGAGATTTCAAAGCTACCAAATCTTCCTCTAACATGCTCACCTACGGGGGAAATAAAAAGATAAACATTTGAAACCCATAGAAACAGAAAGGTTTTTTTAAATTAACTTTCATTTTTTTAAAAATCTTTCTTTTGTTAGAATCTTATCTTAAAATGCTCTCTTAAACTGAGTCATTCCCACAAAGCAAATTGCCTTAGCAGGAACAGATAAGAGATGGAAGATACTAAGGAGCACTTGAAATGTGTCGCAAATTGAGTATCCCTAATCCAAAATCGAAAACACTTCTAGTCCCAAGCATTTCAGATAAAAGATACTCAACCTGTATTATAATCAAAGATTTGATTTATAAATTTTATTTTAAATTAATTCTAAGAAAAATTACCACACTTAACTAGGGGCTACTGTCATCACTGCCACTTACTTCTCCATCTAGTCATTCACATATCTATTCTACAACTAAATGCGACTTTTCACTATTTCCAAAACATAGCTAATGTTTTCCTGGCCATGAGGTTGATTTATTTTATTTATGTTTATATACTCTATTTGCCTTTTTCTGATGATACTCATGGGAAGGCCATCTAATCCTTTCTTACAGGTATGCTCTTTCTTTCAATCCTTTGAGTACTTTCTTAGCATGTATCCTGTTTTTATATGTGTCATGCTTTACACTGCCAGATGAGACATGTTTATCTACCTTTTGTACCCACTTCTAAACCCATCTTCACTGGGTATTACTCATTTCTGTATTTCCTATAGGTCCTAAGAATGGCTGTTTATCTGCTACAGGTATGGGCAAGATGACACAGAAAAGCACTGCACATCAGTTTTCCCTCTTCTATCCTTAGCTAAGTTCTACTATAATCAAGAATATCCTTCCAGAGTGGACAATGGAATGTCCATGGCTCAAGGGAAGGATGAAACAGCTGCTTACTCAATGTGACTGAAGATACCCACAACAGGAAGATCTGCAACTTCAACCAGATGGGAAGGAAGGCCCTCATAACAGTGTACAGGAACAACTTCAATTTCTTACACTTCACATACCTCATAGGATCCATAATGGATCAAGATCAAGGTTTACTAACATAAAAAATGGCACAGCCAATTTATAAAGTTAATAAAGGGAATTCTATTAGCAAGCAAATGATACATTTTTATGCTATCCAACTGGTTTATGTTAATGGCTGGTAAGAGGATGCATGACATTAAAGAATTATATTTTTTAACAGTCCTTAGGCATTTGTAAAATAATCCAATGATTAATGCAATCTCTGGTATCAGTACCCCAAATAGAATGTTATAAAGTAGACACATGGGAACATATGGGATATCCTGTGTAACACAAGAAATTCTCAGTGAAAATTCTGGTTAACTCTTAAAAAAAAAAATACACAGAGAAAGTTGTGTTAAAATACTAACAGTTAAAATCTGAATGCTTACTGTATGTCAGTTATACAGCCAAGCATGAAACACAAATTTTCTAATTCAACTTTTATAACATTCCTTCCTCTAACTCCAAACACCTTTTCCTCAAGATCAGATAGTCATTGAAGACCACATGCTTCCTGAGAAGTGGACTTCACTCTCTGGTTCCAAAGATGAAGTGCATTACCCAGAACAGATGGGGCAGTCAGTGTATTCCACCCACCCATATGGTTCAAATATATATAATATAAGTCAGGGTGAACTAAGCAAGGTGAAGTAGAATAAATCACAGGCCTTTTATTGAGAATTCTGGGACAAAATCACCTCAAATTAATTTGTTTAGGTTTGTTACATGTAACACAACAAGTTTTGATTATTATGGAAATATTATCATCTCCCTTTTGCAGACGGAAAACCAGGAAACCAGAGAGGCTAAATTCAGGGTAGGTTTTAAACTCAGTCTATTTGTATACTCTTTGCTATCCTAAGAAAATTGGCCATACTACTAGAAAAAAAAATTAAGATAAGTAACATGTATTCCTTGCACAAGACAGATATGTTTAAGAAAAGTCAAGACCAAGGGCTGAGGATGTAGCTCAGTGGTAGAGCAGTTGACTAGCATGTGTGAGGCCCTGGATTCAATTCCCAATACATAATAAATAAATAAATAGATAGAAGTCAAGTTAATATTTTACAAATGCAATTATTTTAAATGCACTAGGGAAACTTACCATAACAGAATCTTTCAGAAATGTCTTCATAAAAGCCTATCTTTAAATTTAGATATTATATAATTAGATTTCCTTAACATAGATAAGATTTCCTTAACATAGATTTCCTTAACATTTCTTTAACATTCTATTTATTCATTAAAAAATATTCACTAAAGATGCCAGGCAAAACAACCCTGAATCCAAGTATTATCATCTCCATTTTGCATGAGGAAACAGAATTGGAAACTTTAAGCACCTTCTCCAAGGTTGATGTTATGGTTTAGATATGAGGTGTCTCCAAAAGCTAAGACAATTCAAGAATGTTCAGAGGTGAAATATTTAGATTATGAGAGTTAATCTTATGGAGTAACTGTAGGGAGTTGGGGTATGGCTGGAGGCGGTAGGTCATTGGAGATGTGCCTTTGGGGTTGTCCCTGGTGAGCAAAGACCTCTCTTTGCTTCCTGGTTGCCATGTCTTGAGCTGGTTTCCTCTGCCATGCCCTTCTGCCGCAATGTTCTGCCACTTCAGGTCCAGAGGAATGGAGTTGGCTGGCTATAGATGGAACTCCTGAAACTGTGAGCCAAAATAAGCCTTTCATTCTCTAAGTTCTTTTCAGGTCTTTTGGTCACAACAAAAAAATCTAACTAAAACAGTTGCACAGCTAAAAGCAATAAATCAAAATTCACACCCATGTCTACCAAAAACCTGTTATTTCAACCATTTATAGTACCTCCACATTCCATGTCAACATCCAATTACCTTTTCAGAATCTACAAAGTGTGTAGCAATTCC
Organism: Spermophilus citellus; assembly: GCF_964194105.1. NCBI lineage: Eukaryota > Metazoa > Chordata > Mammalia > Rodentia > Sciuridae > Spermophilus > Spermophilus citellus. The sequence continues at coordinate 92,121,792 of NC_138192.1, forward strand.
TACTCTGTACACATCTCTTCCTTTTAGTCTGAATCCTGTCAATGCCAGAAAGTAACCCAGTTTTCCTTGAAGTCTTGGCAAGAAATAACCTCCACCCACATCAGGGAACAGTCCTGGAATTAAACATAACAACGAGAAATAACAATGACTCAAATAAGAAGTGAATAAAACCTCCTTCCTTCAAGTCACATAGCCATTTCTCTCTGGAGTATAAATCTATACTACAAATATTATTAAACTAAATACTAAATTTAATCAATGTCACAAAGAACTTACTACAAGTTGTGATGATTGGGGTATTTTCAAAATCTTCATGTCTCATTTCTATAGAAGGCAGAAAGTATCGGATGATACTTGTTTTGTGTACTTGAAGTACTCAATAATTCTACCTAAATTTTCCTGTCATCAATTTACTTTTCTAAGAATCTCTGAAATAGATAAAAATTGGAAAAAATATTCTTTCCAAATGATAAGCATAGGGGAAAAATACATAATCCAAGGGTTATTATGGGAAAATTAATCACCAACATTTAAATCATCTCTGAAACTTAATCAATTATCTAATATTCTAGATATTTAAAGACTAGTGCAATACCATTCATTCTATTAAACCATCAGTATGTAGCTGATACTAATCACATGCATTTACTGCTTTCCTTAGCCATCAGTATTTTTAAAATTCCCTCTCTACTTACAACAATTGGATACTTTACAATTAGTTACCAGTATACTATTTTTTGGTGTTTAAGAACTTCTTTAAACAACAGTGATGCCCTAGCTGTTTAATTCATACAGCTATTTTAAGGTTACTTAATGTAATGAAGTTGAGATAAAAACAAAACCTCAAAAATTCTTTCTAGTTCTACTTGACAAAGATTCCTATAATTAAGAGAATAAGCAGCATGCTACTGTACATAAAAATAAACTGAACTCCTGACCTTCCCCACTCCTGTCATTACCCACCTCAGTAAAGGAAACAACCATCCACCTTGATACCTTCTCTTAGCCAGGGTGATCTTTCTAAAACACGAATTTTGATCAGAGTATTGCACTCCTTAAAACCCTCTCAGTTTCCTGATTGTCTTGGATAAGAACAATCATCTTTATCAAAATCCTTCAGGGCCCTTGACCACTTTTTGTATCTCTTACTAGCCACTAAACTCCAGCCACTGTGGCCTTCTTACATTTGCCCAACATTCTGCTCTTCTTCTTGCCCAGAGACTCAATGGTATTCTGCCCAAGTGAAAGCACCCTCCCATCCTTAAACACATTCTTCCCTCCAGGACAACACACATACACACACATTCTCCCACTGTCCCCAGTGGCTGCATCTTTCCAGTCTCCCTTGCTGGCTCTACTTCCTCTGCTTGACTTCTAAGTATTGCAAAGCCTGGACCTGAAACTAGGCTACCTCGTCCTTACACAAGAATCCCTCAGAGCTCCAGAGTTCTCTCTGCAACTCTCTCCTCTGTGGTCCTCTCTTCTGGGAATTCTAGACGCCTTGGTCTCCTTGGCCTCTTAGCTTAACTTTCCCAAATGAAGGACCACACCAAGGCTGGAAACTCAAGGTATAAACCTGGAGTTACTGTGAGGTTTCTCTTGCTTGCTTTCCTTTATAAAGTTGTTCATAATATTTCCAACCTTTCTTTGTTATATCTCACATAAGATTCCATTACTTCATTCCTTCAACAACAGTATAAGCTTAAGTGTTTCAAAGGAAGATGATTCTGAAAGTAATCATAAAAAATGATTTTTTACCTATTGCTGTTTCTGGCATTGAAAAAACAGACTTCTCAGTAGCCACTCGGAATTGTCCATGAACTGAGATACCAACTCCCTAGGGAAATAAGAAAAACTTTTTGGTTAAAAAACACCGTAAAAATTGAAAGCATAAAAACAAATAATACAAAGCAAGTGAATTATATTCATAGGAATTTGTTCCAGAAAATGGGTTGGAGAGAAGACCCAAACCACACAATTTCAGATGAACTTACCAGACCAAAAAAAAGGGAATCCCTGAAATCTGAAACTAATTTGTTTTAACTTAGATGTTTTCAATCAGTAGTGTTTCATGTTCTCTTCCCCACTTCCCTCTCATTTCAAAACAAATGTGGCAAAGATGTAGTATTAAAGAATACTGACTTTTCTCAGAACCACCAAGTGTTGCTTATTAGTGGCACCATAATCCAAAAAGCACAACCAAGCTATTCTATCAAATTTCAATGATTTAAAAAGAACATTTAACACATTCTACTTACTTACTTATTTCATCAAATAAAATGAGCAACATCATTTTTCTCAGATAAACATTTAATGAGGACCAATTCAGACCTCAGATTTTTCAACCCAGACTCTCAAAGCCAGGAGATCCTGGAACAACATATACCAACCTCTAAAAGATAATGGATGCTAACCAAGAATCTTATATCCAGCAAAATTAAGCTTCAAATTTGGCAATGAAATAAAAACCTTCCATGATAAACAAAATTTAAAAGAAATTACAGCAAGAAAGCCTGCACTACAGAAGATTCTTGGCAAAATATTCCATGAGAAGGAAATGAAAAACAATAATGAAAATCTGCAAAGGCAAGAAGTACAATAAAAGAAAAGCCAACCAAAGGAGAAACCAAGTCAAGCTAAATATCAAAAATAAACAAAATGACCGGTAATATAAATCATATCTCAATAATAACCCTAAATGTTAATGGCTTAAACTCCCCAGTCAAAAGTTATAGGCTGGTAGATTGGATTAAAAAAAAAAAGACCCAACAATATGTTGCCTTCAGGAGACTCATCTCATAGGAAAAGACACCCCAGACTAAAGGTAAAAGGTTGGGATACAATATACCATTCACATGGTCTACGTAAGCAAGCAGGGGTTTCCATCTTCATATAAAATAGACTTCAAGCCAAAGTTAATCAAAAGGGATAAAGACGGTCATTTCATGCTGCTTGAGGGAACCATACATCAACAAGATATAACAGTTATAAATATATATGCCCTAAACAATGGAACACCTATGTTCATCAATCAAACTCTTTTCAAGTTTAAGAGTCAATAGATCACAACACAATAACTCTGGGAGACTTTAACACACCTCTTTCACCAATAGATAGTCTTCCAAACAAAAGCTAAACAAAGAAACTACAAAACTCAACAATATAATCAATAACTTAGACTTAACTGACATACATAGAGCATATTATCCATCAATGAGCAAATACACTTTCTTCTCAGCAGCTATGGATCCTTCTCTAAAACAGAGCATATGGTATGCCACAAAGCAAATCTTAGTAAATACAAAAAAGTAGAGATACTACCCTGCATTCTATCAGACAACAATGGAATGAAATTAGAAATCAATGATAAAATAAAAAATAACTACTCCAACACCTGGAGACTAAAGAATATGATATTTTTTTTTACATTTTTTTTATTGGTTGTTCACAACATTACAAAGCTCTTGACATATTATATTTCATACATTAGATTGAAGTGGGTTATGAACTCCCAATTTTACCCCAAATGCAGATTGCAGAATCACGTCAGTTACACATCCACAATTTTACATAATGCACTAATAGTAATTGTTGTATTCTGCTACCTTTCCTATCCCCTACTATCCCCCCTCCCCTCCCCTCCCATCTTCTCTCTCTACCCCATCTACTGTAATTCATTTCTCTCTTTATTTTCCCATTCCCCTCACAACCTCTTATATGTAATTTTGTTTAGTAATGAGTGTCTCCCTTCATTTCCATGCAATTTCCCTTTTCTCTCCCTTTCCCTCCCATCTCAAGTCTGTGTTTAATGTTACTCTTTTCTTCCTACTCTTCCTCCCTGCTCTGTTCATACTTGCTCTCATTATATCAAAGAAGACATTTGGTATCTGTTTTTTAGGGTTTGGCTAGCTTCACTAAGCATAATCTGCTCTAATGCCATCCATTTCCCTGAAAATTCTATGATTTTGTCATTTTTTATTGCTGCATAGTACTCCATTGTGTATAGATGCCACATTTTTTTTATCCATTCATCTATTGAAGGGCATCTGGGTTGGTTCCACAGTCTAGCTATTGTGAATTGTGCTGCTATGAACATCGATGTGGCAGTGTCCCTAAGTAGCATGCTCTTTTAAGGTCTTCAGGGAATAGTCCGAGAAGGGCAATAGCTGGGTCAAATGGTGGTTCCATTCCCAGCTTTCCCAGGAATCTCCAAACTGCTTTCCAAATTGGCCGCACCAATTTGCAGTCCCACCAGCAATGTACAAGTGTACCCTTTTCTCCACATCCTCGCCAGCACTTGTTGTTGTTTGAATTCATAGTGGCTGCCAATCTTACTGGAGTGAGATGGTATCTTAGGGTGGTTTTGATTTGCATTTCTCTGACTGCTAGAGATGGAGAGCATTTTTTCATGTACTTGTTGATTGATTGTATATCCTCCTCTGAGAAGTGTCTGTTCAGGTCCTTGGCCCATTTGTTGATTGGGTTATTTGTTATCTTATTGTCTAATTTTTTGAGTTCTTTGTATACTCTGGATATTAGGGCTCTATCTGAAGTGTGAGGCGTAAAAATTAGTTCCCAGGATGTAGGCTCCCTATTTACCTCTCTTATTGTTTCTTTTGCTGAAAAAAAACTTTTAAGTTTAATTAAGTCCCATTTGTTGATTCTAGTTGTTAACTCTTGTGCTATGGGTGTCCTATTAAGGAATTTGGAGCCCGACCCCACAATCTGTAGATCGGAGCCAACTTTATCTTCTATCAGACGCAGAGTTTCTGATTTGATATCAAGCTCCTTGATCCATTTTGAGTTAACTTTTGTGCATGGCGAGAGGAGGGGATTCAGTTTCATTTTGTTGCATATGGATTTCCAGTTTTCCCAACACCATTTGTTGAAGATGCTATCCTTCCTCCATTGCATGCTTATAGCCCCTTTATCAAATATAAGATAGTTGTAACTTTGTGGGTTAGTCTCTGTGTCCTCTATTTTATACCATTGGTCCACCCGCCTGTTTTGGTACCAGTACCATGCTGTTTTTGTCACTATTGCTCTGTAATATAGTTTGAAATCTGGTATCGCTATACCGCCTGATTCACTCTTTCTGCTTAGAATTGCTTTTGCTATTCTGGGTCTTTTATTTTTCCATATGAATTTCATGAAGAATATGATATTGAATGAACAATGGGTTACAAAAGATATCAAGGAGAAGATTTAAAAATTTTTAGAGGTAAATGAGAACACTGATACAATATATCGAAATCTCTGGGACACTATGAAAGCAGTTCTAGGAGGAAAGTTCATTGCATAAAGTTCATTCCTTAAAAGCAGAAAAAGTTGCCAAATAAATGACCTAACATTACATCTGAAAGCCCTAGAAAGAGAAGAAGAAATCAACCCCAAAAGCAGTAGGAGACAGAAAATAATTAAAATCAGAGCTGAAATCAATGAAATTGAAACAAAAGAAATAATTTTAAAAAATTGACAAAACACAAATTGGTTCTTTGAAAAAATAAGTAAAATTGATAAAACATTAGCCATGCTAACAAAGAGAAGGAGAGAGAAAACTCAAATTACTAACATCCATGATGAAAAAAAGGAAATATTACAATGGCCACTACAGAAATAAAGAAGATAATTAGAAATTATTTCGGAAATTTGTACTCCAATAAAATAGAAAATATTGAAGGCATCAACAAATTTCTAGAGGCATATGATATACCCAAACTCCATGATATACACAATTTAAACAGATCAATTTCAAGTAAGGAAATAGAGGATGCCATCAGAAGCCTACCAACCAAGAAAAGCCCAGGACCAGATGGATACAAAACTGAGTTCTACAAGACCTTTAAAGAAGAACTAATACCAATACTTCTCAAACTATTTCATGAAATAGAAAAAGAGGGAACACTTCCAAACATATTCTATGAGGCCAAAATATCATCCTGATTGCAAAACCAGAAAAAGACATCAAAGAAAGAAAACTTCAGACCAATATCTCTAATGAATATAGATGCAAAAATTATCAATAAAATTCTGGCAAATCGAATACAAAAAAAACCCAAAACCTGTTGCATCATGACCAAGTAGGATTCATCCCAGGAATGCAAGGTTGGTTAAACATATAGAAATCAATAAATGCAATTCATCACATCAATAGACTCAAAGATAAGAAATCATATGATCATCTTAATAGACACTGAGAAAGCATTTGATAAAATACAGCATCCCTTCATGTTCAAAACGCTAGAAAAACTAGGGATAACAGGAACATACCTCAACATTGTAAAGGCTATCTATGCTAAGCCCCAGACCAACATCATTCTAAATGGAGAAAAATTGAAAGCATTCCCTCTAAAAACTGGAACAAGACAGGGATACCCTCTGTAACCATTTCTATTTAACATAGTTCTTGAAACACTGGCCAGAGCAATTAAACAGATGAAAGAAATTAAAGGAATACAGATAGGAAATGAAGAACTCAAATTATCACTATTTGTAGTCAATATGATTCTATATCTAGAAGACCCAAAACATTCCACCAGAAATCTACTAGAACTAATAAATGAATTCAGCAAAGTAGCTGAATATAAAATCAACACCCATAAATCAAAGCTATTTCTGTGCATCAGGGACAAATCCACTGAAAATGAAATGAGGAAAACCACCTCAGTTACAATAGCCTCAAAAAAATAAAATAAAATACTTGGAAATAAACTTAACAAAAGAGGTGAAAGACCTCTGCAATGAAAACTACAACACGCTAAAGAAAGAAATTAAAGAAGACTTTAGAAGATGGAAAGATCTATCTTGTTAGGCAGAATTAATAGTCAAAATGGCCATACTACCAAAAGCACTATAGAGATTCAATGTAACCCCAATCAAAATCCCAATGACATTCTTCATAGAACTAGATAGAGCAATCATGAAATTCATCTAGAAAAATAAGAGACCCAGAATAGCCAAAGCAATCCTTAGCCAGAAGAGGGTAGCTGGTGGCATTACTATTCCAGACCTTTATTACAGAGCAATAGTAACAAAAACAGCATGGTATTGGCACCAAAATAGACCTGTAGACCAATGGTACAGAATAGAGGACACAGAGTCTAACCCACCTAACTACAGTTATCTTATATTAGACAAAGATGCCAAAAACAAACATTGGAGAAAAGATAGCCTCTTCAACAAATGGTGCTGGGAAAATTGGAAATCCACATGTAACAAAATGAAATTAAACCCCTATCTCTCACCATGCACAAAATTCAACTCAAAGTGGATCAAGGACCTAGGAATTAAACCAGAGACCTTGCGCCTAATGGAAGAAAAAGTAGGCCAAAATCTCCATCATGTCAAATTAGGCCCCAACTTTCTTAATAAGATTCCTATACTGCAAGAATTTAAACAAAGAATTGATAAATGGGATGAATTCAAATTAAAAAGCTTCTGCTCAGAAAAAAAAAAAAAAACAATCAGTGAGGTGAACAGAGAGCCTACAGAATGGGAACAAATCTTTACCACAATCACAGCAGATAGAGCACTAATCTCTAGGATATATAAAGAACCCAAAAATCTTAACACCAAAAAAGCAAATAACCCAATCAATAACTGGGCCAAGAAACTGAACCAACACTTATCAGAAGAGGATATACAATCAATCAACAAACATGAAAAAATGTTAAACATCCTAGCAATTAGAGAAATGCAAACCAAAACTAGTCTAAGATTTTGTCTCACTTCAGTCAGAATGGCAGCTATCAAGAATACAAACAACAATAAGTGTTGGCGAGGATATGGGGGGAAAGGCACACTCATACATTGCTGTGGGACTGCCAACTGGTGCAGCCAATCTGGAAAGCAGTATGGAGATTCCTTGGAAAACTTGGAATGGAAACACCATTTGATCCAGCTATCCCACTCCTTGGTTTATAGCTAAAGGACTTAAAAACTTAAATACTTGGGCGGGGAATGTGGCTCAAGCAGTAGCGTGCTCGCCTGGCATGCACGGGGCGCTGGGTTTGATCCTCAGCACCACATAAAAAATAAGATAAAGATGTTGTGTCCACCGAAAACTAAAAAATAAATATTAAAAAATTCTCTCTCTCTCTCTAAAAAAAAAAAAAAAGCATACTAGGGCTGGGGTTTTGGCTCAGTGGTAGTGCGCTTGCCTAGCATGCATGATGCACCGGGTTTCATTCTCAGCACCACATACAAATAAATAAAATAAGGTCCATCAACAACTAAAAAATATTTTTAAAAAAAACCCAGCATACTACAGGGAAACAGCCATATGGATGTTTATAGCAGCACAATTCACAATAGCTAAATTATGGAACCAACCTAGATGCCCTTCAATAGATGAATGAATAGGGAAAATTTGGTAAATATACACAATGGAATGGAACATTACTCAGCATTAAAAGAGAATAAAATCATGGCATTTGCAGGTAAATGGATAAAGTTGGAGAATATAATGCTAAGTGAAATAAGCCAATCCCAAAAAACTAAAAGCTGAATGTTTTCTTTGATATGAGGATGCTGACTCATAATGGTGATGGGGGGAGCATGGGAGGAATAGAAGAACTTTAGATAGGGCAAAGGGGAAGGAGGGGAAAGGAGCAGTCAAAGGGTAGGGATGATGGTGGAATGAGTTAGACATCATTACCCTAAGTACATGTATAAAGACACAAATGGTATGAAAATACTTTATGTACAATCAGTTACTTGAAAAATTGTGCTCTATATGTGTAATATGAATTGAACTACATTCTGCCATCATGTATAACAAATTAGAACAATTAAAAAAAACATTTAATGAGACCAATTACAAAACTCTTAAAAATTTATTACTAAAAGATTCTACTGAAAGTATTTCAAACCTACTGAATGTCATAGAAAAAGGCAATATGACAGATATTTGAATACCAAGCATATTTGAAACATGAAGTACACATGATAACAAAGCATCCAAGTTTATGTTAGTTCCCATCATGGTAATTTCCTGTGGTACATACACTCTTTTCACATTATTTAGAACTTCTTTTATTGTTATACTTCTCAATTCTTTTTAATCAGTGTATCTTTGAAAATTGAAAGGGACTCATTTCTTTGATTCTTTTAATTTTTCATCAAATTTTTCTTATCTCCTTTGTTTTCAAATTCATTTCAGCCATTTGTAATTTCTTAAAAACTTTCTTTCATTATAAAATACTTAGAAACACACACAATTTCTTATAAACTTCATGTACCATATTCCAAGCTTAAAATTGATCATGTCCGTAAATATGGAAATGAATAAAATTCTTTATTTGCTACCTACAACGACCTTGGCTATAAACATTTCTAGGTTATATCCATAATGTTAGATTATGATTGTGATTATTTATATTATAGGTACTGCATTAGGACATAGTCAACTGACAAGATAAGCCCATATTAGATTGTATGTACTTCAAAACTATAATAAAATCATACGATTCTGGTAAAAAAATTAGTTACACTAATAATCTCCTTTACTATTTTAAGGGCCTTTGCCTTATATTCTATTGTCTACTTCTATCATATTATAACTGAAATTTTATACCTATTGAGGAACATGCTGCTAAAAACTTTAAAAAGAGACTGAATTAACAGTTTCAGATTATATTCTATTGAGCTTTAGGACCCACAAGAGCTTCCTAGAAGGCGACCTCCAGTTCTCCCCTGGCTGACCTCTCCTTTTTTTAATTAACTTTGAATTTCACACATTACAGTTCTCAGTCCTAGTCTTGCCAGGCTTCCCTAGAGACACACAGCTATTACCAATTTGGTAAGTATCCTTTTAGACTTTTCTCCATGTATCTCGTATATTTGAATAAATGTGATATATTTGAATAAATCAGATATATATTTTACATATAATAATATATATCATAGGCAGAAGTGTGTATTACAAACTCTATTCCACAGCCTGCAAGGCTCTATGTAATCTGGCCCAAGCTACCTCTCTGACTTTAGCTTCTACAGCTCTTCCGTGCTCTCATTCCACTAGCCACAGGGGTTCATGCCATTTCTCCACAATTTTAAGCTTTTACAATTTCAATAAATCATATAATTTTAAAGCAACAAAGACATACAAGAGAAGGCCACTGCATGCCCAATTACTGCCTTTTCTCTATGGAAATTGGCTCTGCCTAGAAACTTTTTTTCCCTTCCCTCAGCATGGGCTGTACAGAAGATGAACAATGGATTCAAGGGCAGCCAATGTAGACTTTTTTTAGAATTTGGAGGCCTGGGGAGAAAAGAGAGGGAAGTGAATTAGACAAGGTTCTTACTCTTAGGTATTTAAAAAGAAACACAGTGGGCAGTTGTCAGTTGATGACAGGCAAATATGCTAAAAGGTCTTTTGAAATTTGGTTACAGAAGATATGAGAGCCAAATAAAAGTTGAAATTATATGGGGTTGGAAACCAAAAATCTGAGAAGGCTGAGGCTGTACAACACAGAAAACAAAGCAAACATATAAAAAGAAGCAGAGATGGTCACTATTTCTGTCACATTTCTATGTATAATCTTTTGTACTGACAAATTTTCAATATGACATCTCTACTGTAACATGATGAGTTTCTTAAAACAAATCCCAATGTTCTACAAAACTGCACAGAGACTACAGGAAAAAGAGTTGGGGCAGTCTGTTCAGAACCTAAACAACTTAATAATTTTAGTGCTAATTAAAACTATAAATGGTCCTGGAAATGTGATTTAGACAAATCAGTCAGGCAGTTCCATGGCAACAAGGACTACCAGAGCAGACATTTTAAATACACAGAAATAAACTAGAAATAAGGGCAATACTTCAATCAGAATAGGACTATCAGGTGCTAACACAATGCAGGTAGAAGTGCAGCTATGTGTTAGAGGGTTTGCCAAGACCTGGAGATTTACCTGATGGTGGAAGACGCCCTAGGAACAGGCTTTTGTTTTCTTTTACTTTTTTAAAATATAGACCAAAGAATTCCTGTTCATAGTACAACTGAGCCAAGCACATTTTCCTGCTTAGCTAAAAATTATATATTTATTCCCAACACCCTACCTCAGCATCCCCAGAAAACAAACAAAAAAAAAAGTACCAGACTTCTGCATTAAAATCATTTCCCCAGTTAACCAATCACTTATGAGTTAATTTATAGTATGAAGCATCTACTCTAAAGCTCACTATACCTACATGAATCCCAAAGTTAACACTCCTTGCCCAGAAAGCAACCAGATTTCAGATTTATATAATCAACAAAACACTTTTGTTCAAAATAACTACTCCCACTAAATTTCCCACAGGCATCTCTCACTTAACAAACCCCAAATTAAATTCATTTCCCTTCACCATCACCAGCTCACTCCATGGCATTCCTCCTCCCAAATTTTAGTAGACAGTGCCCTCTTTATCTGTCAATACAATCTATCATCAAATTCCACCAAATTGCCTCCTGAATATCTGTCTTAAATATAACCCATTTTCTGCTCTTTATTACCTCTATTCCAGCTCCAATCATGATAATGTCTCACCTGGATTTCTGCAATAGCTTCCTAAGTAACTTCTTCATCTCAATCCTACCCCCTTCCAGTTCATTGTTCCCACATGGAACTTATTTTTCTAAAATGGAAATCTGTTCTATTCAATGGCTCTGCTAAAAGTCTTAAACGCTTCTCCAAGTTGCTATCAGAATATACTACTTAACCTGTCTTATACTAGAGGTCTGATGTGACTCCTTGCTTACTTCTCTAGACTCAGAACTGAATCCCTATCACCTTGACACTTCAAAATTTTTTTTATTGGTTGTTCAAAACATTACAAAGCTCTTGACATATCATATTTCATACATTAGATTCAAGTGGGTTATGAACTCCCATTTTTACCCCAAATACAGATTGCAGAATCACATCAGTTACACACCCACATTTTAGCATAATGCCATATTAGTAACTATTGTATTCTGCTACCTTTCCTATCTTCTACCATCCCCCCTCCCCTCCCCTCCCATCTTCTCTCTCTACCCCATCTGCTGTAATTTAATTCTCTCCCATGTTTTTTTTCCCTTTCCCCTCACAACCTCTTATATGTACAATGAGGGTCTCCTTCCATTTCCATGCAATTTCCCTTCTCTCTCCCTTTCCCTCCCACCTCATGTCTCTGTTTAATGTTAATCTTTTCTTCATGCTCTTCCTCCATGCTCTGTTCTTAGTTGCTCTCATTATATCAAAGAAGACATTTGGCGTTTGTTTTTTAGGGCTTGGCTAGCTTCACTTAGCATAATTTGCTCTAATGCCATCCATTTCCCTGCAAATTCCATGATTTTGTCATTTTTTAGTGCTGTGTAATACTCCATTGTGTATAAATGCCACATTTTTTTTATCCATTCATCTATTGAAGGGCATCTGGGTTGGTTCCACAGTCTAGCTATTGTGAATTGTGCTGCTATGAACATCGATGTGGCAGTATCCCTGTAGTACGCTCTTTTAAGCTCTTCAGGGAATAGTCCGAGAAGGGCAATAGCTGGGTCAAATGGTGGTTCCATTCCAGGCTTTCCAAGGAATCTACATACAGCTTTCCAAATTGGCTGCACCAATTTGCAGTCCCACCGGCAATGTACAAGTGTACCCTTTTCCCCACATCCTCGCCAGCACGTGTTGTTGTTTGACTTCATAATGGCTGCCAATCTTACTGGAGTGAGATGGTATCTTACGGTGGTTTTGATTTGCATTTCTCTGACTGCTACAGATGGTGAGCATTTTTTCATGTACTTGTTTATTGATTATATGTCCTCCTCTGAGAAGTGTCCGTTCAGGTCTTTGGCCCATTTGTTGATTGGGTTATTTGTTATCTTATTATTTTTTTTAAATTCTTTGTATACTCTGGATATTAGGGCTCTATCTGAAGTGTGAGGAGTAAAAATTTGTTCCCAGGATGTAGGCTCCCTATTTACCTCTCTTATTGTTTCTATTGCTGAGAAAAAACTTTTTAGTTTAAGTAAGTCCCATTTGTTGATTCTAGTTATTGACTCTTGTGCTATGGGTGTCCTATTAAGGAATTTGGAGCCCAACCCCACAGTATGTAGATCAAAGTCAACTTTTTCTTCTATTAGACGCAGAGTCTCTGATTTGATATCAAGCTCCTTGATCCATTTTGAGTTAACGTTTGTGCATGGCGAGAGAAAGGGATTCAGTTTCATTTTGTTGCATATGGATTTCCAGTTTTCCCAACACCATTTGTTGAAGATGCTATCCTTCCTCCATTGCATGCTTTTAGCCCCTTTATCAAATATAAGATAGTTGTAGTTTTGTGGATTGGTTTCTGTGTCTTCTATTCTGTACCATTGGTCCACCCGCCTGTTTTGGTACCAGTACCATGCTGTTTTTGTTACTATTGCTCTGTAGTATAATTTGAAATCTAGTATCGCTATACCGGCTGATTCACACTTCCTGCTTAGAATTGCTTTTGCTGTTCTGGGTCTTTTGTTTTTCCATATGAATTTCATGATTGCTTTATGTATTTCTACAAGAAATGCCGTTGGGATTTTGATTGGCATTGCATTAAATCTATAGAAAACTTTGGATAATATCGCCATTTTGATGATGTTAGTTCTTCCTATCCATGAACAGGGTATATTTTTCCATCTACTAAGGTCTTCTTCTATTTCTCTCTTTAGTGTTCTGTAGTTTTCATTGTATAAATCTTTCACCTCTTTTGTTAGGTTGATTCCCAAGTATTCTTTTTTTTTGAGGATATTGTGAATGGGGTGGTTGTCCTCATTTCCATTTCAGAAGATTTGTCGTCGATATACAGGAATGCCTTTGATTTATGCGTGTTGATTTTATGTCCTGCCACTTTGCTGAATTCATTTATTAGCTCTAGTAGTTTCTTTGTAGCCCCTTTTGGGTCTGTTAGATATAGTATCATATCAGTTGCAAATAGTGATAATTTAAGTTCTTCTTTTCCTATTTTTATGCCTTTAATTTCTTTTGTCTGTCTAATTGCTCTGGCCAGTATTTTGAGAACTAAATTGAATAGAAGTGGTGAGAGAGGGCATCCCTGTCTTGTTCCAGATTTTAGAGGGAATGCCTTCAGTTTTTCTCCATTCAGAATGATGCTAGCCTGAGGCTTGGCATAGATAGCTTTTACAATGTTGAGGTAAGTTTCTGTTATCCCTAGTTTTTCTAGTGTTTTCAACATAAAGGGATGCTGTACTTTGTCGAATGCTTTTTCTGCATCTATCGAGATGATCATGTGGTTCTTATCTTTAAGTCTATTGATGTGGTGAATAACATTTATTGATTTCCGTATATTGAACTAGCCTTGCATCCCAGGGATGAATCCTACTTGATCATGGTGCGCTATTTTTTTGATATGCTTTTGAATTCGATTTGCCAGGATTTTATTGAGGATTTTTGCATCTAAGTTCATTAGAGATATTGGTCTGTAGTTTTCTTTCTTTGAAGTGTCTTTGTCTGGTTTCGGGATCAGGGTGATGTTGGCTTCATAGAATGAATTTGGAAGAGCTCCTTCTTTTTCTATTTCTTGAAATAACTTGAAAAGTATTGGTATTAATTCTTCTTTGAAGGTTTTGTAAAACTCCACTGTATACCCATCCAGTCCAGGGCTTTTCTTGGTTGGTAGTCTTTTGATGGCTTCTTATATTTCCTCCTTTGTTATTGGTCTGTTTAAATTGTGTGTATCTTCCTGACTCAATCTGGGCAAATCATATGACTTAAGAAATTTATCGATATCTTCACTATCTTCTATTTTATTGGAATATAGGTTTTCAAAATAATTTCTAATTATCTTCTGTATTTCTGTAGTGTCCGTTGTGATATTGCCTTTTTCATTCAGTATGTTAGTAATCCGAGTTCTCTCTCTTCTTCTCTTCGTTAGCATGGCTAAGGGTCTGTCGATCTTATTTATTTTTTCGAAGAACCAACTTTTAGTTTTATCAATTTTTTCAATCTTTTTTTTCTTTCAATTTCGTTGATTTCCGCTCTGATTTTAATTATTTCTTGCCTTCTGCTACATTTGCTGTTGATTTGTTCTTCCTTTTCTAGGGTTTTGAGATGAAGTGTGAGTTCATTTATTTGTTGGTTTTTTCTTTTTTTGAGGAATGAACTCCAGGCAATGAGTTTCCCTCTTAACACTGCTTTCATTGTGTCCCACAGATTCCGATATGTTGTGTCTGTATTTTCATTTATCTCTAAGAATTTTTTGATTTCCTCCTTTATGTCTTCTGTAACCCATTGATCATTCAGTAACATATTGTTCATTTTCCAGGTGATGCAGGATTTTTTCTTCCTTCTTTTATCATTGATTTCCAGTTTCATTCCATTATGATCAGATAAGATGCATGGTATTATCTCCACACCTTTATATTTACTAAGAGTTGCCCTATGGCATAATATATGGTCTATCTTTGAGAAGGATCCATGTGCTGCTGAGAAGAACGTGTATCCACTTGATGATGGTTGATATATTCTATATATGTTGGTTAAGTCTAGGATATTGATTGTGTTATTGAGTTCTATAGTTTCTTTATTCAGCTTTTGTCGGGAGATCTGTCCAATGGAGAGAGCGGTGTGATGAAGTCACCCATAATTATTGTGTTGTGGTCTATTTGACTCTTGAACTTGAGGAGAGTTTGTTTTATGAACATTGCAGCACCATTGTTTGGTGCATACAAATTGATAATTGTTATGTCTTGTTGGTGGATGGTTCCTTTTAACAGTATATAGTGTCCTTCTTTATCCCTTTTGATTAACTTAGGTTTGAAGTTGATTTTATTCGATACGAGTATAGTCACTCCTGCTTGCTTCCGAGGACCATGTGAGTGGTATGATTTTTCCCAACCTTTCACCTTCAGCCTGTGTATGTCTTTTCCTATCATATGAGTCTCCTGAAGGCAGCATATTGTTGGATTTGTTTTTTTAATCCAGGTTACTAGCCTATGTCTCTTGATTGGTGAATTTAAGCCATTAACATTTAGGGTTACTATTGATATATGGTTTGTACTTCCAGTCATGCTTATTTATTTATTTTAATATGGCTAGTTTTTCCTCTTGGGTTATTTTTCCCCCCTTTACTGAGTTACCTCCCACTATTAGTTTTGGGCGTTGTTTTTCCATTCCTCTTCTTGTAGTGTTTTGCTCAAAATGCCTTGCATTGCTGGTTTTCTGGCTGCAAATTCTTTTAACTTTTGTTTATCGTGAAATATTTTAATTTCATTGTCAAATCTGAAGCTTAGTTTTGCTGGATACAGTATTCTTGGTTGGAATCCATTATTTTTCAGCGTTTGAAATACGTTGTTCCAGGATCTTCTTGTTTTCAACATCTGTGATGAAAAATCAGCTGTTAACCTAATTGGTTTACCCCTGAATGCAATCTGCCTCCTTTCTCTCGTAGCTTTTAATATTCTCTCCTTGTTCTGTATGTTGGATATCTTCATAATTATGTGTCTTGGAGTTGGTCTATTACAGTTTTGTATGTTTGGGGTCCTGTAGGCTTCCAGGATTTGGCAATCCATTCCATCTTTCATATCTGGGAAGTTTTCTAAGATTATTTCATTCAATAGATTGTTCATTCCTTTGGTTTGAACCTCTATACCTTCTTCTATCCCAATGACTCTCAAGTTTGGTTTTTTATGACATCCCATATCTCTTGGATGGATTGCTCGTGATTTCTTAGCATCCTTTCTGTGTTGACTATATTCTTTTCAAGTTGATAAACTTTGTCTTCATTATCTGATGTTCTGACTTCTATTTGATCTAGTCTATTTGTAATATTCTCGTTTGAGTTTTTAATTTGGTTTATGGTTTCCTGAATTTCTAGGTTACTGTTTGATTTTTTTTTTTTAATCTCTATCTCCTGGTAGAGCTCATTCTTTGCCATTTGAATTTGCTTATGTAATTCGTTTTCAAAGTATACTTTCATTGTTTGGACTTGCTGTCTAATGTCTTCTCTAAGATTCCATTCCATCTGAGTTAGGTATGCCTTGATTTCTTTCTCTGTCCATTTTTCTGATGCCTCTAGGTTCTCCTGTGAATTTAAGTTGTCCTGCATTGTTTGTAATCCTTTTTTCCCTTCTTTTTTCATGGTGCTCACATTACTTTCCAACTCTGTTTGACTGCTGTTTTTCTGTTTTCTCCTTTAAATTTGTTTTGGTTTTTATAGTTCCAATATCTCTCCTTTGTGTTGGGAGACAATGTTTAGAGATGTTGGATTTAACTGTGATTTAAGGTAAATTCATTAGTTTCATTAAAGTCCTACAGATTTTGATGGCATATAGAGAATTGAGGTTTGAACTTAGGATTTTATGTTAAGGTAGGGCAATTTGATGGTATGGAGGTTAGTATGGTTAGTATATGTTAGCTTCTTTGGGGGGTTGCTCAAATGCAGGTGGATATTAACAAGAGAATAGACAGGAGTACGTGGGGGTAGTTAAGGGCTTAGGCGGACTATAGACCAACTCGTAGTATTCATCTATTTGCATTTAGTAAATTATACGTAATCTGGGTGGTCATGCTTAAGAGTAAAGATGGGGAAAAGGTAAGAAAGCAAACCAAGAAAGAGAGAGGGAGAGAAGAAAGAAAGAGAAAAGAATAGAAAAGAAAAAGAAATGATAAAAAAATAAAATGCAGTAAAATAAAAATTACAATTAAAAACAATAATTAATAAAAGAAAAAAATTAAAATTTAAAAATAAAAAAAAAAAGGCACTGTTAGGCTTCTATTTTCTTCGCTTCCAGTAGGTGGTGCTGTGCCTTCCGGGCCAAGATTTTGCCCTCCGGCTGTAGGAAAAAATTCATGTGAGACTGCTCCCTCCTACCCCCCGCCCCGTGTCTCTCAAAACCTGTTAGCTTAGGTTTATTCCTGGACTCTAGTCTCCTCGCTTCTCCTGCCAGACAGGCCTTCCCCAGTGTGATACCTCTCTGCAGTTCAAGCTACACTCTGGGCCTGCAGTTTCCTGGATGAGGAGTGAGGCTATTGGGAACTGGCCCCTTATTGTTTTGATTCCCTCTGCTAGCCCCTCCTCCGAGAGCTGGCGAGACAGGTTTCGTTTCCACCGCTGGTGGGAGGGGGTAGTTGGAGGTCAGGTGCCTTTACCTTTCCCCATGCATCTATTCAAGCTCACTCTGATATTCACTCCCCCGGAAAGCTGGGGAGAGATTTTATGTGATTTCCCCGGCTGTATGTGAGGAGGGCTAAATGCCACACACCTGTTCTATCGCTGAACTTGTTTCGATCTGTCAGAACCTGGCGATGGTGATGTCAGCTCTCCAAGATGGTGGCCGCTGGCTTCCTCGGTGGGTTGTCCGGTGTGGAGGACAGACCTGGACTGTTTCTCTCCCCCGTCTCAAACCCAGAACTCAGCCTGGAGCACAGTGAGGGCACAGTTGGCAGGACCCCACAGAATCCACAGCACCGTTTCTC
This sequence comes from Spermophilus citellus, assembly GCF_964194105.1. Lineage (NCBI taxonomy): Eukaryota > Metazoa > Chordata > Mammalia > Rodentia > Sciuridae > Spermophilus > Spermophilus citellus. The sequence continues at coordinate 92,140,229 of NC_138192.1, forward strand.
TGTGTTGCTGGCACGCCGTTTCTCAGCGCGCCGCAGTTTCTGGCTGTGGGGCGGGCCGCCAATCAATCAGCCTGAATCTCCGGGCGCACAGTTCACTCACGATTGAGCCCCAGTAACTGATCTTCGGGTGCTGGAAATCCTTCCTCTAGGTTTTGGTGCACCCCAATTTTGCTGGAAATTCCTAACAAGATAGCTTTTGGCCATTCTAACTTGTTATTCACCTGCGCAGTGACACGGTACACGGGGGTGATGCACTCTATTCGCCGCCATCTTCCCAAAAAAGACACTTGAAAATTTAAGCACACTAAACTTTCCCAAAATTAGCATTCTCCCATCTCATTTTCACATACAATATTATCTCTCACTTGTACATTTTCCTTCTACACTGTATCAAACCCTTGCACAGTGGCACCAATTATACTCTGTCTTCTACTCTGAACTTCTTCCCAGGCTAATCCCTCCTTCATTAGGTCCCAGCTTAAACATAACTTCCTCCACAATTCTTGCCCTACCTCATGCCCATCACTAAACCACTCACACTGGCATACATGCTGAGGCTGGCACTCTCATGTATTCCCAGACCATCCAGTATCTGTCTATTTAGACAGAAAGCTCCATGATAAAAGAAAACACATCTGCCTTGCCCACTATTTTATCCCCAGGTTAACCAGTACCAAATATATAGTACACACCTAAAAAGTTTTGCTACTTGGGTAAAATAGTTGAGAACAATCTCAAATAATGGCTAAAGTCATAATAAGCCCTAGTTAGTTTCAAAACTAATATAATATACCCTTAGAAGAATGAGCTTATTTTATAGGCAAAGGTGCTCTCCTCCCCCTTTCTTTTCTGTGAAATAGTTTGATGCTCCATAAGGAATAGAACTCTCTAGACCAATTCAACATGTTGGGTTGAGATTCAGGAAAAGTGAAAATGGCAAAAGAAATGCCAGCCATATGACCTACAACATAGGGCACTTTCACAACCAAAAACATAATGAACCAAAAACCTGACCAATATGGACAAGTGAAAGAATTCCCTGTCAATTGACAACTTGCAAATATGTGAACATTGTCAAGAATATTTATACTTCTAGAAAGTCAAAGTTCTATTTCCAAGAATTCAATACTTTAAAATGGGGAGTAAAGGCAGTGAAGCCAAGTTCTTGGTATGAAAATGAGAACATGCCCCAATTCTGTACTTAGACTAAAATGGGTTGGGGAGATAGATGAAGGTAGAGAATAAAGAGTTCTATCTAATAAGACAAACAAGTGATGAGATAAAGTTAAACAGATCACCTGAGGCGGCCTGCCAATCAGCATAAGACATGTTAGATGATGAGCATAGAAAAGGAAAGGGAAGAAAAGATGAAACTAAATGACCTTAAAAATTCACTTTGAGATGGGCTAGGGTTGCAGTTCAGTGGTAGTGCACTTGCCTAACACATATGAGGTACTGGGTTCAATCCTCAGCATCACATTAAAATAAAATAAAATATAGGTATTGTGTCCTATTGTGTCCATCTATAACTAAAAAAAAAAAATTAGAAAAAATCACTTTGAGAAATTCTGCAACTAAAGGCAATCCTTCTTCCCTAATAAGACAGAAGCAAATTTTAAATAGGGAGAGTCCTAGTGGGGGATTTCTCTCTGTAAAGAAAAAGAAGCTATCCAGCCACAACTTGGAGAAAGTTCAACAGTGAACACAAATTGAATACCTAGAAACACACCCTAAACACTTAGAAATCCAAGGGAAATTTCACTTTTCCCTATCACATCTCCTCCTGTATTACTAACATTTCTGTCTTAAACAGGGCTCTATTCAGATCTTAAAGAGCTTTTAAATGATTTTTTAAAAGACATGGGAGTGAGCAGAAGGAAAGTATACACATAAGTTTTTCTAATCCACTAATCCTAGGACAGTCTGCAGGCAGATAAGGACTCTGAAGAATATAATAACAAAGGAACTGGAGAAGGAAAACAGTCCTCTTCCCTGATCTCCAATCTTCGGGTGAGAAACAAAGCAGAGTGACTTTGGTTCTAAAGTAAAATAATGTTCACATAAAACATCTCAATAAATCCAACTGTGCAGTGAACATGCAACCCACTCCATACATTCCTCCAGCTCGTAGATGCAGTGTAGCGCTCCACTGTATCCCAGCTGCCACCACTGAAGAGTGCAAGAGAAATAAAATATCCGGGGCTGGGGATGTGGCTCAAGCGGTAGCGCGCTCGCCTGGCATGCGTGCGGCCCGGGTTCGATCCTCAGCACCACATACAAACAAAGATGTTGTGTCCGCCGAGAACTAAAAAAAATAAATATTAAAATTCTCTCTCTCTCTCTCTCTCTCTCTCCCCCTCACTCTCTCTTTAAAAAAAAAAAAAAAAAAAAAGAAAAGAAAAAAAAAAGAGAAATAAAATATCCAAAACCTTTTTACTGAGAATTCAAGTTCTTTCTTTGGGATCAGTAAGCAATGTTCTTGGGTTATTTATAGCCCGGAGGTTCAATGTTAGTGCATAAAATTATTTTCTCTTTTCTTTCAGGTTTCATTAAGATCTCAGTTTCCACTAAATTGTGTTAAGAAAAACTCAGCACTTCACAATACTATAAAAAGGTTTCTTAAAATGTCTCCTTTTCAAGTGTCACTAACAGCAGCAAAAACAGAATACCTTTTCAAACTGAAAAAAGTATCTATTGTATCTAACAGATCTTTGTAATATATTAACATAATTTAATTTTTGAGGACTGTTCATTCTTTTCATCACAAGGACATGTCTCAAGTGACATTAATCAGTAGCTAAATATAATCTGATTCAATAGCTCCCATCTAACTGAGCACTAGTCAACATTCTATTTGGATGGCCTGTGTCCTAATAAAATCATATGGGTTATGTATGTATCTTATTATTTCCATTCCAATTCCCACTTCCCAATTAATCAGAACATATCCTTCTAAAATATGCTTAAAACTCATTTTTCTATTACTGATCATGAAGTGGAAGGAAAATAGAAATTTCTCTGGACCCTTCTGAGTTCTTAGCTAAGGCTCCCAAAACAAAGGACAAATCAACAAGAGAATAACAAATATGTGCACACACAGGGAAACGTTCTCCAAGAAGTGGTCTTAAACTCTAGCTTATACAGGGTCTTCAAAGAAAGAAATATGTAGGGGAGGCAAATGATAGGAAGGTGACCAGAAAAAGCATGGAAAACAAGAATACAGTTTGTTTTAAAGACTTGAGTTGCCTTCTTCACTGATAGGAATCTCTAATAATTTAGTCCTCCTTCTCTTCCTGTTTCAACCAGTAAAACACCCTTACAAATGGATATTTCCACCTCTGTGTAAATTTCCTTACAAATGGGAAATTTGTGTTTTTTCAGGGCTTCACCATGTCTGCTATTTCTCAAAATAATACTTCTTATAATAAAGCAGCTTATTTGGGACAGCATACCTCCAGTCTCCTACAATCACAAAACCCTTCTGCTAGCAGCATCTTAAAAATACCTTGAGAAACACAAAACAATACTATATTCCACCCACTTTAGTTGGCTAGAAGGAGCCAATGTTGTTTCTACTACAAAACGAACGCGGGGTGAGAAAGAGGAGGAGGAAAGGAAAGGAAGAAACAAACTTAGCCATTCTTTAAATCCACTTCAACTGGGAAGGAAAACAGAAATGCTACTTCATGTATGGAATAAAAATTTAAGGATTCCCCTTTTTTATTAGAGCATTATTGTTCTACATAGTAGAGTTCATCTCCACAAATTTGCATATGCGTGGAATTCTATTTCAGTTGATATTCCCTTTTTCTTCCCTTCCTCCTTCCCCCGATTCTTCTTCCTCTACTATACAGATCTTTTTACTCATCTATTTATTATTTTTTTTTACTTACACATAAAAGTGAAATTTCCTATGGTATATTTATATGTACAAATAGCACGATATTTAAAAATTCATTCTGTACTTAATCTCCATTCCCATACTTGTTCTCTCCCTCTCTCCTCCTCCTACTCATCTTCCCCATATTTTTATAATATCCAATCCTCCTCTCCTTCTTTTTCTCTAGCTTCCATGAGAGAAAACATCCAACCCTTGATTTTCTGAGACTTCTTATTTCACTTAGCATGATGTTCTTCATTTCTATCCACTGGCCAACAAATGGCATATTTTTTTCTTCTTTATGGCTGAAACTCCCACAATTTCCTAATGCATTCAACTATTTACAGGCATCAGCACTGATTCCATAATTTGACTATTATGAATTGTGCTTCTAGAAACATTGAGGTGCTACAGTATGCTGATTTTGGTTCTTTTCGATAGCTACTACGGATTGGGATAGCTGGGTCATATGATGGTTCCATTCCTGGTTTTTTGAGCAATTTCCATGCTTCTTTCCAGAGTGGTTGTACTATTCTGCAGGCCTACCAGCAACACATGAGTGAAACTTACCCCCACATCATCAAAAACATTTATTATTGTTTGTGTTCTTGATAATTTGCCATTCTAACAGGAGTGAGATAAAATCTTAATGTTAGTTTTGATTTGCACTTCCCTGATTGTTGGAGATGTCAATTTTTTTTCATTTATTTGTGGGTCATTTCTAATTCTTGTTTTCAGAAATAAATGTTTAGATCTTTTGTCCATCTATTGAGTTATTTGGGTTCTGGGTGTTGATTTTGAGTTCTGTATATATTCTGGATACTAATCCCCCGTCAGAAAAGCAGCTGGCAAAGATTTTCTCTCCTTCTGTAGGCTCTCTTTTCACTTGTTTCCTTTGCTGTGTAGAAACTTTTCAATTTGATAGCATTCCACTTGGTTTTACTTCTTCAGCTTTAAAAGTCTTGTTAAAGGTCAGTGGCAACACTGATGTAATGGAGTGTTGACACTATCTTGTCTTCTAGCAGTTGCAGAGGTTTCTAATCTAATTCTTAGTCTTTGGTCCATTTTGATTTGACTTTTGTGCAGTGAGAGAGATAGATGTCTAGTTTCATTCTTACAATATGGCTACCCAGTTTTCCCAGCATCATTTATTTAAAAGACATTTTCTCCAAGTATTTTTGGCACCTTTTGTCAAGTATCACATGGCCTTAAGAATGTAGGTTTGTCCCTATGTCTTCTATTCTGTTCTATTGGTTTTCATGCCTATTTTGTTGATAAAATCATGCTGTTTTGTTACTATAGTTCTGCAGTATAATTTCAGGTCAGGTATTGGGCCATCACTCCTACATCACTCCTCTTTCTCAGGATTGCTTTGGCTATTCTGGGTCTCTCATTCTTGTAAATAAATTTAAGGATTTTTTTTTCTAATTCTGTGAAGAATGTCATTGGTATTTTGATGAGGATTACATTAAATCTGTGTACTATTTTTGGTAGTATGGCCATTTGGACAATATTCTGCCTACTCAAGAACATGGGAAGTCTTTCTAAGTTCTTTGATGTTTTTCAGTGTTTTATAAATTTTCTTGTAGAGATCTTTCACTTCCTTGGATAAATTCAAGAGTTTTTTGTTTTGTTTTTTGAGGCTATTGTGGATGGAATGGTTTTCCTAATTTCTTCCTCAGCAGAATCCCTGTTGAGGTATAGGAAAGCTATTGGTGTATGGGTTTTGATCTTATATCATGCTACTTTGCTAAATTTATTTATCAACTCTAGAAGGCTTCTGGTGGAGTTTTTGGGGGGTCTTCTACATATAGGATCATGTCTTTAGCAAACAGAGATGACTTGATAACTTCCTATGTAGATCCCTTTAATTTCCCTCTCTTGCTTGACTAGTGGTTCTAGAACTATATTGAACAGAAATGGTGACAGTGGACACCCTTGTCTTGTTCCTGATTTTAGAGAAAAAGTATTCAGTTGCTGTCCATTTAATATGATGTTGGCTTTGGGTTTGTCATGGACAGCCTTTGTAATGTTGAGGTAATCCTCAGCTTCTCCTAGTACTTTTAGCATGAATGAGTGCAGGATTTTATCCAAGGCCTTTTCTGAATCTATTGAGATAATCATGTGATTCTTGTCCTTAATTCTAATTAAGTGGTAAATTACCTTTACTGATTTACATATGTTGAAACAATCTTTATCCCTGGGATGAAATTCACTTGATCATGATGTATTATCTTCTTGATGTGTCTTTGAATGAAGTTTGCTTATATTTTACTAAGGATTTTTGCATCTTTAGTAATCAGGGATACTGGTCAGTAGTTTTCTTTCCTTGATGTGTCGTCTTATTTGGGTATGAGGGTTATACTAGCTTCAGAGAATGTATTTGAGAGTGTTCCTTCCCTTTCAATTTCATGGAATAATTTGAGAAAGACTGGTATTAATTCTTCTTTAAATGTCTGGTAGAATTCAGTAAGAATCCATCTCGTTCTGGGCTTGCTTTGTTGAAGGCTTTTTAATTGCTCTTTCAATTTCATTACTTGATATTGGTCTGTTTAGATTTTCTATATCCTCCTGGTTCAATTTGAAAAGGTCATATGTGTCTACAAATTTGTCAATGACTTCTAGAATTTGCATTAATTGAAGTATAAATTTTCAAAACAGTTTCTGAGCCTCTGTATTTTAGAATTATCTGTAGTGAGATCTCTTTCTTCATCTCTAATTTTATTGATTTGGATCTTCTTTTTATTAGTTTGGTTAGGGGTTCATCAATCTTATTTTTCTTTTTGAAGAACAAATTCTTCATTGCATTGATCCTGTGTGTTGTATTTTTATTCTCAATTTCACTAATTTTGCCTCTAATCTTTATTATTTCCTGTCTTCTCCTCTGATTTGAAATCGTTTGTCCTTCCTTTTCTAAGACCTTGAAATATAAGCTTATTTGTGATCTTTTCTTTTAATGTAGACACTAAATGCTATAAATTTTCCTTTTAGAACTGCTTTCATACAGTCCCAGAGATTTTGATGTTTTATCTGTTTCCATTTGCTACTAAGAATTTGATTTCTGGGGCTGGGGTTATAGTTCAGTGGTAGCGCGCTTGCCTGGCAAGCGTGAGGCGCTGGATTTGATTCTCGGCACCACATACAAATAAATAAATAAAGGTCCATCAACAATTTTAAAATATTTTTTTAAAAAAGAATTTGATTTATTCTTTGATTCATTCTTCATTTAAAGGAGTAGTATTTAATCTACATGTATTTATGTGGTTTCTATCGTTTTTTGTGTGATATTGATTTCTAGTTTCATTCTATTATGCTCCCATAGCATGCATAGGATTATATCAATTTTGTATTCACCAAGACTTACAATGTGATCCAAAATATGGTCTATTTTAAAAGGTTCCATAAGCTGGTGAAAAGAATGTAAATTCAGCTGTTTGGGGTGAAATACTCTGTAGATGTCTATTAAGAACATTTAATTTAGAGTATTAGATTGGAAATCCTTACTGATCTTATATTTTGAGGATCTTATGATGATCTTATGCTTTGATTGGTGATAAGGGTGTATTAACACCACCCAGTATTATTATATTGGGGTGTACCTGAGATTTAATGGCAAGGAGTATGTTTTTAATTTTTCATTTTTTAGTTATAGACAGACACAATATCTTTATTTTTATGTGGTGCAGAGGATCGAACCCAGTGCCTCACACGTGGAAGGCAACTCTACACACGCTCTACCAACTGAGGTGCAGCCTCAGCCCCAAGGAGTACTTTTTTTTTTTTTTTTTAATATAACTGGGTGTGTTAACATTTGGGGCATATATATTTACTATCATTATATCTTCTTGTTAGATTTTTTTTTCTTTTGCCAGGATGTAGTGGCCTTGTCTCTTCTAATTTTGACTTGAAATCTGCTTTGTCAGCTATTACAAAAAGCAAGCTCCTCTGGCTTATTTTCAGATTCCATTCACATGGAAAAATTTTCCATCCTTTTACCATCAGCCTGTCTCTTTGCCTATGAGAGGAGTCTCTTGCAAAGAGCATATAGTTGAATCTTGTTTTTTTTTTTTTATCCATTCTGCTAACCTATTTCTTTTATCTAGGGAGTTGAGACCATTTACATTCAGTGTTAGTATGAATATGTGTTTATGGTTTCCTGCCATTTTAATTTTTTTGCAGTTTATTTTTCAGTAGTCTTTATTGTGCTGGCTTGGTGGTCATGAAGTCTTGTAGTTTATCCTTGTCGTGGATAGTTTTTATTTTCCCATTGAATTTGAAAGAGAGCTTTGCTGGGTATACAGATCTTATTTGGCAATTTTTTTTTCTTTTTTTAAGAGTTTGGAATATCTCATTCCAGGGTCTAAATTGAGAAGTTAGAAGTGAGCGTTATTAGTTTGCCTCTAAATGTGATCTGATGATTTTCTATTACATCTTTTAATATTCTTTATTTTCTGTTAGGCATTTTGACTAAGATGTGTCTTCAGGAGCTTCTTGTCTGGTTTGGTCTATTTGCTGTACTGTATACCTCCTGTGTGAATGTCTATTTTATTTCTAATATGGGAAGATCTATCTCATTTCTGCGACTACCTCACTGAAAATGTTCTTTATGCCTACAGTTTGTATCACCATGTGTTCTTTAATCCCAATGATTCTCAGGTTTGGTCTCATATATTTTTATCATGTTGTCATTTCCCCCCTTTATTGCATATTCAAGTTAATGTACCCTATCTTCAAGGCCTGAAGCTCTACCTTCAAGGGCTTAAGTTCAATTTTGTATGCAATCTAATCTGCTGATGGTTTCAACTGAATTTTTAATTTGTGCCTTTCATTTCCAAAAATTCTGACTGGTGTCTTTTCAATATATCTATTTCTTTATTGAAATGATTTTTCATCTCCTGTGCTTGTTCTTAATTCATGCCTTAGTTTTTTTTAAAATTCAACTAAACATTTTAATAATCACTTTTTTAGAATCTTTCTCTGGAATTCTATCCCCTTCCACATCTTTGGAATCCTTAGAGGATTGCGAATTGGGGGGGAATATTTGTTTGCCTGTTTCCTCATGTTTTCAGAGGTCTTAGATTTGTACATCTATTTAAATGGATTCCCCTTTCTTTTTTCTGTGTGTGTCCTCTTGAGTACAGTTATCTTTTTTGTTCTAGGACTTCTCTGATTTTGATATATAAGTAGATATTAAAGGGTAGGATATGAAGTCCACCTCTGATTTTCCTCCCTGGAGCCTGGTTTTTGCTACCCCAGTTCTATGAGTTGAAGCTCAAGTGGGGCTAGATCATGTGTGGAATCATGTGTGGATTCATTGTTGCTTGGCTGAGTTGTATTTTTCAGCAGCAATATCTCTACCCTGTGCTCTTGATATGTCTTAATCACTCTATAGCCCCTTTTAAAGGGAGGAGAAATCAAAGATGGCACAAATGTCAGCAACAGAATACAGTCTTAGGATGAAGGTCAGGTTGTCTATTTTGACATCTATAATACTACCTGCCACCTATATAGGAATAGATAGATAGATAGATAGATAGATAGATAGATAGATAGATAGAGGTATAGGTATAGGTATAAATAAGGAATCAGCAATTAACATCAGTACCAACAATAAAAATCTGTGAACTAGATCAGACATTTGACAGCAGGTGTCTATGATATTATCCACCATGTTAATAATCACAACATGAACGGGATAGGAATTAAATAAACTGTATAAAATTAGTGAGATTATTGTTTCTTAAGTAAGAGAAAAATTGGGTAGGAAGTTTGAAATAGATTTTAAAAAAAGTGATCAGAAGAGAGGCAAGAAGCAGATGTCAACTGTACAGAAGAAATAAAAAACTGAAAGCAATGAAAAAGAAGAGAGGATGAGGGAAAAGGGAATTTTGGCTATTAATGGAGGAACAGAGTGAAGAAAGGGAGATAGAAGGGCCAAGAACCAGTGCTGCATCCTGCACAGCCAAACTTGCAGTACCAGCGAGGAGTGATAGGGGAATTAGAAGAGACTCACACATGCAGCTTATGAAGATAAATAGCTGGGATCAGATGGAGGGCTGCTCTCTGATGGCACATCAGATGTTCTCTGATGGAAAAGCAGATCTAAAGAGTTACAATGGCAATCTTTATTTATATATGTCTCATTATCAGGTTAAAGACTGTAAGCATTATTCTTTGTACTCAGAAAAGTTAAAGAACTAGAAACATCTATGCAGCTTTTCCACAGTTGCAATGTGCAATGTTAGGAGTTTGTGTAGTGCTCAAGGAGGCCCATTCTTTAAAGTTATTGTTAAACGGGCAGGCTCTGAAGTAGCAGAGCAGGTGAAACATTGTGATTGTCTTGCATGAGAATTCCTCTATACCTGGGATTTAAGTATCTGAGATCAGGTCAAAGCTGGTAAGACTCTTGCACAGAGCCTCCTCAGGTGGAGCATTACCATAGCAGCTAAGCATCCTGTGCCCTTTCACAGAAACATTCTCAGGGTATGCGACAGCCATGAAGTCAACAGAGACCCCCAATCTCAGCCACTGCTTTCCTATTCTCTGTCACCACTCTACACAAACCAAGGTACAAACAAACTCACAAATATAAGATCAAAACAATTCAAATCTTCATATAATTATATCCCACCAAATTCAAATCAAGGCTAAATAATAGGTGCAGAAGAAAGCTATTAAGGTGAACATGAAATTATATATTTTATCAAATCTATTGGCACAACAAGGACACACACAAAAAATTATATATAATGGAAAAAAGTAAAAATACACAAGATGAAATGATGTTTGAAAAAAGGTTAAAGATTTTTTAATTTTACATAATTATATAAATGGGAATAGGAAAAAGAAGAAAAAAAGAAGAGAAAGAAAATTTAATGAAAAATAAAGGGTCTGTTTCCACTGCAGTGGTCAAAACTATTGGCAGGAATGAATTTTCATTTTTTATATTTATTTTTGGCTCTGTACCCCTTAGGTCAAGGGTTGTTAAGTCCAATGTCTGTGTTTCTCACCAAGCTGCCAGCCAAGAGTACTAGTTCTTAGTTTCTAATCTCCCAGTGACAGCCTGGGTAAGACTGGGGAGTTCTGATGAATTGTGGCATCCTATAGCAGGGATGATACAGAGCTCTAAATAGCAAGTTTTAGTAGTTGCAGTTTTGTCTTGGGTGAATTGTGGAACTCTGTTGGTTGGTATTTGGGATTTGATCCATGCCTCCTATTGCTGGGGAAATGCCAATCTCTGCTAGGTGGCTGGATTTCTGGGGGCCCTCGTAAAATCCATTTTTAGGGAATAGGAACTAACCCTCCACAGGTTTTACCTACAGTGCTATGAATGTGAATTACCAGTTATCGACCCTGGAGTGCAGACACTCCTGGGTGGTAGCTATAGGTATCTTCCTGAAAGTTCTTGTGGGATACCAGCAACAGAGAGATTTCTCTCCTTGGTAGTTGGAGCCTATATGAGCCAGATATAATTTTCTTTGTTATTTCAGTCGCTTTGGTTCAGCACACTCTGCAGGTCATAAAATATGAGAATATTTTAAAGACTCCCAAATGGTACTAAAGTGCAGTCAAAGTTGAGAGTCATTGGTCTAGATAATTATATTTAAAAGCTAAAGTTCATGAAAAGTTTTAGGTTAACTAGTTTGTAAATGAAACATAAAAATTTAGCTTTCAAAACCAAGCTACATAAAAAATTTCCATTACAAAAAAAGCCAGTTCACTCTAATCTGTTCATTTTACTCTTTCAAAAGGCTATACAAGACATTATCAGAACAGGATTTTTAATAAACAATGTATTTTTTATGCACGTGCACACATTGGCATGTTCTTATGGGAACATTGCCTTTACAAATCACCTGATATTCCTAGAAAAACAAGCCATATCATAAAATAACAATGAGGTACAAACACCAAATTTTGAGTTCAGATGAATATTGGTCTGGGATTGTGGCTCAGCGGTAGAGCACTCGCCTAGCACAGGCGGGACCCAGGTTCAATGGCAGTGTGTTGTGTCCATCTACAAAAAAGATTCTCTTTCTAAAAAAAAAAAAAAAAAAAAAAAAAAAAAAACAAAAAAACACCAAATTTTGAGTTCAAATTAATATACTGAATCAAATGAAGGAAGAAATCACATCTAATTGCAATAGTTTTTAGACTGTCAAAAAAAAAAAAAGAAAAATTAGAACTTAAGTTTTTAAGGCAGACCTGCTGGGAGAAAAGACACTTAAGTTTTTTATTTGTTTGTTTGTTTTAGGGGAGCAGATAAAATGTAACGTAAAACAAAATTTCTCTCCTAAGGGTTCTTCATCTCAACCATGGGTTGTTGTAATGACATGACTATTTTCTCAATTCTCTCAAGGATGGAACAGAGTACCATTCTAAAAAGCACAGGACAAAAATGGGATAGAAGTTAATTCATTACACACAGTGGCTGCTTTAGGGCGATGATTCTCCATCCCTGGAATCACCTGGAAGGCCTGTTTAAACAGACTGTGGCATCTAAGATCTTGGTTTGACCCTGGTGTGGGATAGAAAAATATGCGTTTCTAATAAGTTCCCAAACACTGCTACTGCTGCTACTGCAGAGATAACACCTGGAAAGCCATGGCCTTCAGATACTAACACTTAATTGGTGTAATTCTAGTTTAAAAAGGCTGCTACAAAAGGAACAACCAGTGTGTTCAGATAAGGTGTAGTGCAAAGATTCTTCCCAGGTTTCTGTAAAGAGGAGGACATTATGCCTGTTGATATCACTACAGGACACTTCACCAATCTTTTCATATTAAAATTAGTCCATTTTTTTGGCTCTGGGGATTGAAGCCAGGGCCTCTAGCATGTTAAACACACACTCTAAAACGGAGCTATATTCCATCCCCAATCCTCATCATTTTTATCCTTTTTTTTTTTTTTTGAACATTTTTGTTTTGAGAGAATTTCTCAAGTTTGTTCTCCACAGATACAACTTCACTATTTGTAATATTCAATTCTTTCTCACCTATTGCTTTCAAAATGAAATGTCAGATCTGCTATTGTATTTTAGTTCTTCATCATCCTTCCTTATATTACTTGTTCTCCTTTTCAACTGGAAGCCCTTTCATCTGAGTTTGCTATCTCCTTATGGGGTTATCTCCTGTTTCATTGGGGCCACATTTTCTTCTATGCTATTGGGTATGCCTATTGCTTTTCTTTTCACTTTTTCTTGGTTCTCTATATTCACAGAGTGGCTCTCCCTCAATACATCAGATTATTTGACTTTTCCCTTATTTGACAAGTTTTTTTATTTTTATTTTTTAAGAGATTTTATTTTTCCCAGGTTAACACTTCCATGACAAAGAAAGTAAACTAAACCATGTCCTATATCACCCAACAAAAAGAGACCATTAGGCTGTCCTTGATTCTGCTTTCTAACCACACAGCTACTAGTGGAACCAGCCCCCCAAAAATGATGTACAGGATCTAAGCAATTCCTGATACCCAAGAGGCCTAATTTATGGTGGTTCCACAAGAATAAGGAAGGAGAGGGAAATCTGTATTCCAAATTGGGATTAAACCAGACAAGCATTCTACCATTGGCTACATCCCCATACCTTTTTCAATTTTTTAAAAAATTTATGAGAGAGGGTCTCACCAAGTTGCGCAGGCTGGCCTCAAACTTGCAATTCTTCTGCCTCAGTCTCCAAAGTCATTGGGATCACAGGCATGGCACTACAATCTACAGCCAGCAGGTAGAATTTTTGAAATTCTACTCTTTAGCCTTAGATAGGCTAAGTTCTATCTGTTATTAGGGTTCAGATCACACGTCCCAAAGGGCCATATTTTCAAGGTCTTTCTGCAACAGCTAGCAATAAAGGAATTCTCTGAGCAACCTCTCCTAAAAGTATATCATTAGACTGTCAAGTGAAGAGCATCCTGCATTATGGCTAGAGGAAGGAATGCTATCAGGGAGGCCAAGAAGAACCTGAGCAACAGGCCTTGTTAAGTCCCCCAGTCTAGCACCGCTGTTTCGTATACCTTTTCTGCAATCATATTCTCTCCAAACCATCCAGTCTGTATCAAACCCTTATAAAATACAGTCTTCCTTGGTCTTTGGGTTTTTAATATTCCTGCATCTTGTAAAACTTTGATTAAATAAATGTTAAGCTTCTCTCTTGTTAATCTTTTGTTCTAGTGTGTCAGCCATGACCCTTGCAATTGGATAAACAAAAGATATTACTTTTTCTCCCCATACTATCTTTCTAAGCTGAGTTAAATTCACCATCTTTTCCATGAAGCAAGCCCCTTTTCTAACATAAAGATCCATTCTGAACCCTCACTTCTTTAAAGGCTTGTCTTTGTTATAGTCATGACCATATAATTTACTATTTTTGTTCTGTAATTATTTCACATTCATCCCAACTCCAAATCAAGTAATTAAAAGTCAGTTACATTTCAGAATTCTTTATAATAGCAGAGGCAAAATAATTGTGTCAACTGATAAAAATGCAGTTTTAGAGAATTTCCTAAAGATTACAAGCACTTCCACCAAGGTGAAATTATATACAATAGATAAAATTTAGTCAACATTTCCATCACTAATAGCCTAAGGGAAAAACTTTACATTCCTGTTTCTCTTCTGAAGCTGTTGAAAGCAAGAAATTGATTTGTAAGTAGAATAAAAGGCTCTACATATGAACAAAAAAAAATGCAGTTTTTGTTGCTTGGTGATGCACACATGTAATCTCAGCAACTCAGGAGGCAGGAGGATTTAAAGTTCAAGGCCAGCCTCAGCAACTTAGTGAGATCCTAAGCAACTTAGCAAGACCTTGGGGCTAGTGATTAAGTACTCCAGGTTCAATATCTGATACAAAAAGAAAGGGGCGGGGAGAGAGGAGGAGGAGGGGGAGAGAGGGAGAAAGAGGGGGAGGGGGAGAGAGAGAGAAAAGAAATTTTGCTAATTCAAAAAAAATTAAAATAATATATAACATAATTAAGAACATAAAATAGTCTTGTGGGTTGAGATAAGTCTAAAACTGCTATAAGCAAATTCAAAATCTAATCCACATATGATTTTGTTTCAGAGAGTTCTATTATTTTCATCACCTCACTTCCATTTAATAATTCGTAACTTATTTTTAATACAACTCACTCATCAATGGAGAGAGCAAAAAGACTACTTACCCCACCCATTGTAATTCCATCAATAAGTGCAATGTATGGTTTCTGGAGAGAAGCTAAAAGAAACAGACCTATAATTTTAGTTGCAATATTTACAATATATTCACTTTTTCAAAAATCATGTTATATAGACTCTATTATTCCTAGGAAGTTTTTGTAAGAAATATCAAAGAGGACTACTGTAAAGCTTATAAAATATTTTTTAAATGTCAATCCATACACAATCCTGATTAGCTATTCATTAACAACTCAAACTTCAATTTGAAACAAATTATCATGTAACTCAGCTATTAAGAAATATAATATTTATTTTATAAGTCACTGATATTTATATTCACAGTTGTATTTTAAAGAACATATTTGTTTTTCATATAACTAAAGTATCTGGATACATACAACAAAGTACAGCATACAAGAAAAAGCATGGACTGAGAATTAGAAGACCCAGATTCTAGCTTCAGCTTTATCATTAATTGGCAATTCAACTAGGTATTAAATGATAAATACATAGATATAAATTATATATAATATATATGCATGACAGATAAGTGTGTATGTGTATATGTATGTATGTATGTATGTATGTGTATGTATCCTCATCTAAAAGATGATGAGACTTAACATATGGCCTCAGATGTCCTTTCCCAGTTGAAAATTTTGGTAATCATATGAACTTTTATTGTCATCCATCCATTCCCTCTTTTGTTGTTCCTGTGAGAGGGAAAGTTGGCCAGAATATAACAAAAATATAAATCATTGAGTTTCAACTATAGTTTTTTGCTAAGATTACCTCCTTATCAAATGGCAATATAAAACTTCAATGTTTTGATCCACTTAGCAATTCTGGAAGATGAAAAATCCAAGGGTAGTCATGACAAAAGATGTACAGAAAAAACATTTTGGGAAGAATTTGGAAAAAAAGATGTATTAATTCTATGAGCCGTCCATTTCACATAATTATTTCTAAAGAAATTTTAACACATGGACATCATAAGGTTATAATCACCTACATTAGTAAAAACTAGAAATAAGATATCCATAAATTTAGAATAAATAATATGGGCATATAGTCGTAATTATTATATAGTTACACTCACGTTATTAAAAACAACTTATGAGAACAGCATATAGATTCTCCTTGACTTACAATGAATTTTCATCCAATAAAACCACTATTAAATTGTAACTATTGCAAGTAAAATAACATTTTAAGACATCTAATTTAGCAAACATCACAGTAGCTGTTCACCTTGTGAACTCATGGCTGACTGGGAGCCTTATTGCTCTGCCCAATATCGTGAGAGAGTACTGAACTACATATCACAAGCCCAAGAAAGATCAAAATTCTAAATTTGAATACAGTTTCTACAGAACACGGACTAGAACACGTACTGCTTTCACACTATTGTAAATGTGAATGATTAAAGTAAACCACTCTAAGTCAGGGAACATCTATACACAGTAAGAGTTTTTATGTATATTTCAAAACTCTAACAAGTTTATAAGCATTTAGTAAAGTTAAGTTATGGTTGCATCACTACACACAACCAATGGTTGCTTCTGCTTAGATAAAGGAATGACATGAAGGAAAACCACAAAATGGGCTGAATTGTGACTTTAAAAATTAAAATACTTTATTTCTTTTAAATAAAATTTTCAATAGCAAGCAAAAATAATATATTGATATCTGTTATTGCTGGACTGGTGGGTACATAAGGATTTACTGTTATTCCCTATAACTTCACTTTTGAAAACACATGTTTGATAAAAGTAAATACTGCTTTGCTTCCAGTGAAACTAGAACTTTGACTATAAAAAAATTTTCATTTCAGAGTTCCTTGAGAATTAGGAAATGATACATTTTATATAGAAAGCTGAGACCCAAGTTTTTTGTTCAATAAGAAAGCTAACTGTATGATTAGAAATCCATGTTTTCAAATTGATTTCATGAGACAGTAGTGAAGTATAGCCTACAAATATTAATATATAATTGTTCTGTAATAAGCAGTCCAAATACTTAAATCAACTTTATTTAGGTCCAACACATAGTATATAAAAGTTTCAATAAGTTAGGCAAGGTGGCACATGCCTATAATCCCAGCAACTTGGGAGGCTGAGGCAGTAGGATCATTAAGTTCAAGGTCAGTCTTAGCTCTTAGTGAATCCCAAAACAACTTAGTGAGATCTTGCCTCAAAATAAAAATAAAAAGGGCTGAGGATGTGACTCAGTGATAAAGCACCCCTAGGTTCAATCCCCAGTACCAAAAAAAAAAAAGTGTCTACTGATGACATCTTAGCAAATCATACTGCCCACCCCATTTCTTGATTCCATTTTCAAAGCTTTCTAGAGCACACACATACCAATGGCATTGTTCAGTATATATTCTTCTTTGAAGAAAAGTTCAGCAAGTTTCTGTTTTGCCTTTATAGCATCTGATATTGCTAAGAAAGGAAAAAATTAGAAATTGAAAGAAAAGGAAGAACAATTAGAAATCAAAAAATGTATTTTCTAGTTGACATATTAAAAATACTGTGATAATTAAGTACTGGGTGGGGGACTCTAAAATGGCTTGGTAAAATTAAAGCTGATCATACCATAGAAATATTATATTTAGAGATCTACAGTCCGGTATCAAAGTTTCAAGATAAAATTATTATTTGACTTACTTTGGTATTATGAAATACACATATATTGGTTTTTATCCCCAGTTCCAGGCCCCTTAACTCCCTCTCCAAAACAGACCAGAGAAACTAGAACTTCTCTTTCTCAAAGCTGGTCACATACTCAAACCTTTCCCTATATTTCTATCTTGGAGCTGGTCATGAAGTTGCTCTTTGACCCACTTTGTCTGACAGCAGATCACAGACCCCATTTGAGAAGTCTTAGCTCAGATGTGGGAGGGAGGAATGCTGCACAGGGAGGCCACAAAGCACCAGAACAGATAAGCCCTGCCACTAGGTGTACAAGCATTAGATCACACCCTTTTTAATCCATGGTTCTCTATGCTTCAACAATGCTTAAAAAAAAATGAAGTATCCAAGAAAACACAAAAGCAAAGGGTTTGGAGAGCTTCCGGACAGGTGAACATGTAGAGATTTTTAGGAGTGGTGTGCCCAATAAGGGCATGGAAGTACCACAACTCTGTCCTTGTCCTATGCATCAATCCATATGTATTAATTATAATATTCTCTATAATAAATCAGTAAATGTGTTACTCTGAGTTCCATGAGTTGATGAGTAAATCAACAACTTGAGGAGTGAATTGTGGGAACCTGATTTATCAAAGTGCAGGTTAGAGTGCAGATAAACCCAGGGCTTACAACTACTATCTAAAGTGGGAGGTTCTATAGATAGCAAAAATAAGAATGGGGTGCTCTGGGAATGGGAGCAAGGAGGGATGTGATTAAAAGATGGCTTTCCAGAAGAGGCAAGTCTGAACCAAGTAAGAAAAGACAGGTAGGAAGTTCCTAAGAAATGTCAGGAGGAAAGTTTTAAATGGAGGAAGCAGTACCTGCAAAAGCAGAAAAGCAAGGATGCAAAGGTAAAATCAAGAATAAATTTGTTTTAAAAGACTAAAGGGAAATGATAAAAGGTGAGGCTAGAAAGGTAAATAAGACAGTAACATTCTTATTTGTCAGTAACAACAATGGAAATATAACTTCTCAAAGACATTGCTATAGCATTCTGCTGCCTGACAAGCACTCAGTAGATATTTGCTGAGTAATGAACACTATCAAATACTTTCATTTCTATTGCAATTTTCTCGTATGCAGATTTCACACCTCCTATGCTCCTACTGCAATCAATCTCTATAGTTTTTCTTCTATAAACTGCAAACTCATATGCCTTTCCTGTACTTAAATTCTGAGAATAATCTAAAATATAAATTAAATGTACTTGTATGATATATACATGTTTTTTGTGTGTTTTGTTTTGGCTGTGTTGGGGATTGAATTCAGGGCTTCGCACATACTAGGCAAGCTTACCACTGAACTACATCCCCAGCACCATTTTATATGAGATTTGAGCATCTGTGGATTTGGGGATCTTGGGTGAAAGGAATCAATCCTTCAGGAGGCGGATACTGAAGGATGACTATATATCAGAACTCTAGAGGTTGTCTCAAAATCCAATCAATAATTCTTAGATAATACTTTCCCATAAAAGGGGATACATGAACATGCATGGTGGTGCATACCTGTTGTCCCAACTGCTCAGAAGGCTTTAAGAGGATCACAGGTTTGAGATCAGCCTGGGCAATTTAGTGAGATAATATCTCAAAATAAAAAGGGCTAGGGATATAGCTCAGTAGTAGAGAGCTTGCACAGTATACACAAGGCCCTGCTTTGCTGCCTAGCAACACACACACACACACATACACACACACACACACACACACACACACACGATAAAACAAAAGCAAGAGAATCACAGCCTTTGGGACAGAATCTCCTGTGTTTCTACTTGGCTAGCAAAACAATAAACCTTCTTTTCCTTTTTCTCAAAATCATGTCCTCATCAGGGACAAGTACTGAGCTTTCAGCAACAAACTTGGTATCCCAGGTGGGGCCCAAGAGCGGACTCTGCTCCAAGGAAATAAAAGACGCTGTCAAAAGCTTACCAACCAAAAAAAGCCCAGGACCAGATGGATTATCAGCCAAGTTCTACAAGACCTTCAAAGAAGAAGTAATACTAATACTCCTCAAATTATTCCAAGAAATAAAAAGGAGGGAACCCTACTAAACTCATTCTATGAGGCAAGTATCACCCCGATTCTAAAACCAAACACAGTCACATCAAGGAAAGAAAACTTCCAACCAATATGAACACAGACGCAAAAATTCCCAGTAAAATTCTGGCAAATCACATACGAAAACATATTAAAAAGACAGTGCACCACAATCAAATGGGGTTCATCCCAGGGATGCAAGGTTGGTTCAACATACAGAAATCAATAAACTTAATTCTTCACATCAATAGACTTAAAACAAGAATCACACGATTACCTCAAAAGATGCTGAGAAAGCATTTGACAAAATACACCTCTTCATGTTCAAAACACTAGAAAAACAAGGGATAGTAGGAACATACCTCAACATTGTAAAAGCTATATATGCTAAACCCAAGGCCAACATCATTCTAAATGGAGAAAAATTTTGAAAGCACTACCTCTAAAAACTGGAACAAGACAGAAATATCCTCTTTCACCACTTGTATTCAACATAGTTACTGAAACTCTAGCTAGAACAATCAGACAGATGAAAGAAATTAAAGGGATATGAATAGGAAAAGAAGAACTGAAACTATCACTATTTGCTGATGACAATCATATATCAAAAAAAAATCCACCAGATAACTTCTAGAACTAATAAATGAATTCAGCAAAGTATCAGAATATAAAATTAATACCCATAAATCAAATGCACTCTATGAATATTCTGCAAGAGAAATTAGAATTACCCTATTCACCATAGCCTCAAAAAAAATACTTGGGAATCAATCTAACAAAAGAGGTGAAAGACCTCTACAATGAAAACTATAGAACACTACAGAAAGAAATTGAAGACCTCAGAAAATGGAAAGATCTCCCATGCTCTTGGATAGGCAGAATTAATATAATCAAAATGTCATACTACCAAAACTGTTATACAGATTTAAAGCAATTTCTATAAAAATCTCAATGACATTCTTCATAGAAATAGAAAAAGCAATCATGAAATTCATTTGGAAAAAGAAGAGACCCAGAATAGCCAAGGTAACCTTAGCAAGAGTGAAACAGGAGGCATCACAATACCAGACCTTAAACCATATTATAGAGCAATCGAAACAAAAATGGCATGGGATTGGTACCAAAATAGACATGTAGACCAATGGTACAAAATAGAAGACACACAGACGAACCCGCATAAATATGGTTATGTCATACTAGACAAAGGTGCCAAAAAACAGTCATTAGAGGAAAGACAGCCTCTTCAACAAATGTTGCTAGGAAAACTGGAAGTACATATGTAGCAGAATGAAATTTAACCTCTATCTCTCACCCTGCACAAAAATCAACTCAAAGTGGATCAAAGACTTAGACACTAGAACAGAGACCCTGCACCTAGAAGAAGAAAAAGTAGGCCCAATTTTTCATCATGTTGGCTTAGAACCTGACTTCCTGAACAAGACTCCTAAAGTACAAGTAGGAAAAGCAAGAATCGATAAATGGGATGAATTCAAATTCAAAAGCTTCTTCTCAGCAAAGGAAACAACCAACAATGTGAAGAGAGAGCCTACAGAATGGGAAAAAATCTTTACCACACACACCTCAGACAAAGCACTAATCTCCAAGATATACAAAGAACTAAAAAAAAAAAAACTTAACACTAAAAAAACACAAATAACTCAATAAATGGGCTAAGGAACTGAACAGACACAGAAGAAGAAACACAATCCATCAACAATTATATGAAAAAATACTCATCTTCTTCAGCAATTAGAGAAATGCAAATCAAAAGTACTCTAAGCTTTCCTAGCATGGGTGAGGCACTGGGTTCAATCCTCAGCACCACATAAAAAATAAATAAATAAATAAAGTGTATATATATATATATTATATTTATATATTTATTTATTTTACAAGCAATAATAAATGTTGACAAAGATGTGGGGGGAAATGGTTTAGGACCTGACTTCCTAACAAGAAGGGATACAAATTGGAAAAGACGAACTAAAAATATCATTATTTGCTGATGACATGATTCTATATGTAGAAGATTCAAAAAAATTCTACTAGAAAACTTCCAGAACTAATAAATTTATACATTGCTGGTGAGACTGGAAAGTGGCGCAACCACTATTGAAAGCAGTATGGAGATTCCTCAGAAAACTTGGAACAGAACCACCATTTGAACCAGCTATCCCACTCCTTGGTTTATACCCAAAGGATTTAAAATCAGCATACTGCAATGATGTAGCCACATCAATATTTATAGCAGCTCAATTCACAGTAGTTAAACTATGGAACCAACCTAGATGCCCTTCAATAGATGAATGGATAAAGAAAACGTGGTCTATATACACAATGGAATATTACAAAACCTTAAAGAATGCAATTATGGCATTTGCAGGTAACTGGATGAAACTAGAGAATATCATGCTAATGAAATAAGCCAATTCCCAAAACCATAGGCTCAACATTTTCTCTGGTAAGTTAATGTTGATCCATTGCAGGGGGCAGTGTAGGGAAGAATAAAGGAACTCCTGATTATGCAGAGGGGAGTGAGGGGAGGCATGGGTCTGGGAAAGGGAAGGGCAGTAGAATGAGACAGACATTATTACCTTAAATATATGTATGATTACACTACTGGTGTGACTCTGCACCAGGTATAGTCAGAAGAATGAGAAATTGTGCTCCATCTGTATATGTCAAAATGCATTCTACTGTCATGTATAACTGATTAGAACAAATTTAAGAAATTTTTAAAAAAATATTCACATGGGGACTGGGAGTGTGGTTCAGAAGCAGAAAACATACATGTATATATGAGGCCCTGTGTTCAATCTCTAGCACCATACATACACACAAAAAAAAATTCATGTTGTAGGTAAAACAACAAATTCAAAAACTATTTAATTAACAAATCAGTTTAAGTAATCAAAGTTTATATTAAACATCAATTTTAAAACTCAGTTACTTCAAATCTAATACATACTTAAAATCATATCCTAAATCCAGATTGTTTCTTCCTGTTCTTAATGACTTACATTAACTTGTAAATTTGATGAACAAATCAACCCAAATATTATCATCTTATCACAATACGAAAAAAAAAACAATATGCAAAACAAGAGTACTAGGAGAAAATGTCCCTGGATCCTGCCCACTCCATAAGAAAATAAATATAAATTGTAAAAACAGTTTTCTATATGTATATATAATACATGGACAATGAATAGTGGTAACAGTAAGTACATGACTTTGATCCTAAGAAATATTTCTTCTCTCTTAAACAGCTAAACAGGTACAGATTGACCCAAACAATTTGAAAAGTAACTTTTATTTATCTCTGTATGTTTATACACATGTAAATATATAAATACACACTATATATAAAGTAGAAATAAGCCTGGCACAGTGGTACATGCCTATACTCCCAGGATCTTGGGATTTAAGTCTGAATTAAAGTCTTACATTTTTTGAGGAAGGAGGATTTTCAGTTCAAAGCCAGCCTCAACAACTTAACAAGGCCCTAAGCAATTTAGTCAGACTTTGTCTCTAAATAAAATACAAAAGGCTGGGGATATGGCTTAATGGTAAAATGCCCCTGGATTCAATCCCTGGTACCAAAAACAGAAAAAAATCCATTAAGTATATAGAAAGTGTTTGCTTTAGATCATAAATAGTAGGAAAATATGAAAGTTATGGGAATATATAACAGTAGGTCATATATAAAGTGGATTCACATACCACTATGGATACCTTGTTTAGGATAATTTAAGGAGAGATATAATATCCAAGTTTCCAAAGGGTAAATGTGTAGTGAAGAAAAAAAATCTCTATTCTCCTCATTTTCTACTACTACCACCAAGAGGCAAGTCTCTAAATTTTTCTGCATTTTTAAGATTAACTTGTAACCAAAAAAAATTCTAAAAAAGTATATCATATTACAAATTGCCACAAAAACTTGCCAACACTTTATCAGTACTAGTGGGGAAGAAGCATTTACATGAGGGGTAGGGAGAGTTTTTACCTCTGATATCACCCCCAGCGCAGAAAGCCTTTCCTCCAGCTCCCTTTATAATAATCAGGGAAGTTTCGGGATCTTGCTCCCACTTCTATCCAAATGTAAAAGAAGATGGTATAAGCATACTGTAATACAAACTCAAAGGCACACATTCATATCTATACATGTACATATATAAATACAACCTTTTATAAAGCATATCCAGAGGAATGGATCTCATTCATTCCATTTCATCATGGAATGAACTTCATTTTCTTTTCTAAGATAAAGTAGAGGCTATTTCAACAAGGATGCTAAATGAATACATTCTGTGATCCAAATTTCATGATAGCATCTGAAATATAAACCATAACTTTAAGACCAAGGTGAGTAAATATGGACTTAAAGGTAATATGTTACATAAACTTATAAATCTGGTAAATAAATCAACCCAAAGATTGTTAACAGAGGAATAACTTTTTTTTAGTTGTAGATGGACACAATACCTTTATTTTATTAGTTTATTTTTATGTGGTGCTGGGGATCAAACTCAGTGCCTCACACATGCTAGGCAAGCACTCTACCACAGAGCCACAAGTCCAGCCCAAGGAATAACCTTTCTACTATAGTATAATATGACACTTTCTACTGAAACATTTATAAGTAATAGAGCAAAACCACTTATGATATTAATCAAATGTACAAGTTCTGGGGGTTGGTAAGAACCACTAACAAATAAGCAGGATCTGGGGCTGGGGATGTTGTTCAGTGGTACAGAACTTAGCATATGAGCAAGGACCTAGGTTTCATTCCTACCACCACCTATAAATAGAATAATTGCATCAAGTGCCAATGGAAATTCAAAAGGTTAGAATAGTCCAATGAAAAATTAACAGGAATTCTATAAACTCTATTTTACAGAATAAAATGATAAGTGCACAAGAAAGAGATATAGCCAGATAGATGACTTTCAAAAGAGCAATGCAATTCTGAACTACAATAATAAAAATATGCTATTCTGACATGGAAGTTTCTACCTTCTTCCACTCTAGTCCAACTCTGACCTGTAATACTTGGATAATTTCTGTGGTAGCAATTTAGGACACACTATGTCTCAAACAGAACACAAGAATGAAAGAGACCATGAAGTGAAGAATAAGAAATTAAATGCCAGGAGAGAACTAACATTTGTTCAACACCTACATGGCAAGCCATATTAGGTACTTCCACATACTATTTCGTTTAATCTTTGTGATCATTCTATAAAAGATCATCATCCCTATTTCATAGCTGAAAAAAGGGAGAAATAAGGAAATCAATTTTCCAATGTACACAGTTAACAAGTAGAAATCCAAGTTTGTAACATCAGTAATCTGACTTTAAGTGCTACATTTTTCTATCACCCTATGTAATGTACTTAGAAAGGTTTATAGCCTTCTTTAAGAAAAAGCAGGCCTGGCTCTGCTCTCTGCCCTCTTCCTCTCTTCCTCTTCTTTCTTTCCTCTTCCTGCTTTCTTCCCTCTTCCTCTCTGCTCTTTCTTTCTGCCCTCCTCCTCTCCTTTCTCTGCTCTCTGCCTCTCCTTTTCTTCCCCTTCCGGGAGCCCCCTCAATAAAATCTGTTGGTTTAAAAAAAAAAAAAAAGTCAGATCAGGCAGATAAAAACAGCTGTTTTTTAGCCAAAAGGCTACCATATGCAGACAAAGTAGATTCGTACACTCATGTTCTATGAGGCAGAGCTGTATCATTGGCTCAAAGATCAGAGAAACAAAGAATGACAGAATACAAAAAGGACTTGTTAAAAATCAGAGCTATATAAAAGTGGAAGGTGGGGCTGGGGCTGTAACTCATTGGTAGAGCACCCGCTTTGGGCAGTTGACACGCTGGGTTCGATCCTCAGCACCACATAAAAATAAATAAGGATATTACATTCAACTACAACTAGAAAAATATTTTTTTAAAAAAGTGGAAGGGGGGACTGGGCTTGTGGTTCAGCAATAGAGCGCTCACCTAGCACATGTGAGGTGCTGGGTTCAATCCTCAGCACCACATAAAATAAATAAATAAATAAAATAAACAACTTGCTAAGTCATAAGTCCAACTACAACTAAAAAAATATTAAAGAAAAAAAAAAGTGGAAGGGGCTGTCCTGTAAGGGAGTAGACTTCTTATCACCAAGGTCCCAGAGATAATCACACAGGAAAGCACCAAGGACTCAAGAATCACTGGGGCTTGGGTACATAATCAAAAGAGTCCTATGACTAAATGGGATAGAATCTTTACAACCAAACTGTAAAAGATTCTGTGGGATAAAATATTTTATTATGATACATTTTTAAAATGATCCATATAAATGCTTTCAGAAATTACAAACCTTTAACTGTGAGTAAATCTTCTGAGTCATATTAAGATTCAGTGCATTGAGTAACTTCGGTCTATTAAGTGTAATCACTCCTGCACAACCTTTTTTTTCCAGAAGTACATCCTCTGCAGCTTCTGTGTGCTTGGACATTCTCTGTGTAGGCAAAGAAAAACTTCATGATAAAATTCACTTTTTGTTGCAAGTCCACATCAAAACACACACAAAAACCTTTCATGTTAACAATTACCAAAGGAATGAATCAATAGGTATATCTGGCAAATATTTCTAAAGTTATTTAGTCTGTATAGATGGACAAATTCCAAAGCAAACTACACATATCTCCTGAATTTTTTTCTGAATCAACTGATTTATAATAAAGCCTAATACTAGAATTTCCTGGACCATAAAATACTCTTAAATCTCTTAACTTACTATTTTTCAAGCTCTATGTTAGGCAATGAGAAAGTAAAACTAAAATAGAAAAAAGCAGCAAATAAAAAAAATCTGACTACATTACCTTATAGATAGCGTTTTTTGTTTTGTTTTTTGTTTTGTTTTGTTTTTTAAAGGTAATATCTGGCTTGGGCCATTTTAATGTATATTGAGAAAAAGGGAGTAAGAATTCCAGCTAGAAGGAACAGCACTTGCTAAGCCATAAGCAATGAAAATTTGGAAATATGAAGATGTAAAAATGAGTGGAATAGAGCCAGGTATGGGGGCTAATGCCTGTAATTCCAGCTATTTGGAAGGCTGAAACAAGAGAGTCATAAGTTTAGGCCAGCCCCAGGAGCTCAGCAAGACCTATCTCAAAATAAAATTAAACAACAACAACAACACAACAGCACCAGGAGGCTAAGGCAGGAGATCAAAAGTTCAAGACCAGCCTCAGCAACTTAGGCCCTAAGCAAGTTAGCAAGGTCCTGCCTCAAAATAAAAAATAAAAAGGATTCAGGATGTGGCTCAGTGGTTAAGTGCCCCTAGGCTCAATCCCTGATAGCAAAATAAAATAAAATTAAACAACTTCGGCTATAAATCAATGATAGAGCACTTGCCTAGTATATGTAAAGCCCTGGATTCAACAATCCCCAGTATTTAAAAAAAAAAAAAAAAAAAAGGACCAGTTAAAGGAATGATTGATGTGATTGATGGCAGGCAGAAAAAGAAATTTGAGGCAAGATTATAAAATTTCAGACTTACATGTTATATGTTTGGAAAAAAGTTGCCTATAAGTTATCACCAAATCTCCATTTCTGTAATATACAGTACTAATTTAACTCCTTAAAGAACACGGGTTTAACTAAACAGCAATTTTCCAGATTTGTGTCACACATAAATATCAGGGCTCATGGCACTACCATTCTTAACACTTTTTATCCAAGGACAATTACTTAAACCTTAAATGGGAACAATGTGCAACATAAAATTAAAAGTCAGTTCGAACTAAAAAAATTAACTGAAGTATGTCATTTAAAGCTAAACAGCACACTTACTAAGATCTAATAAAATTCAGGAGTCCATATTTTGAAAGCATATTCAACGTTTACAGAATGCTTAAGTTCTCCTTTATAAAATCATGCTACATATTTAAGATTGAAACTAATTATTAAAATTCATTATCATATTAAATATAATTTATATGCATTTAAAAAGTTTTAGGAAAGGCTATTAAACAACAGGAAAGAGTATCTTTTCAATTTAAATTTCTCACTAGAGAAATTCAAACTTACTTAACACTATAAATTGTAGTAAAATATGGGTCCAGTCCCTAGCACAAGTAGCTTAATGGTAGAGTACTTGCCTAGCATGTGTCAGGCACTGTGTTGGATCCCCAGCTCCACCCCACCCCACCCCCCCAAAAAAAAAGGAAAAGAAAGAGAGAAAGAGAGAAAGTGACTATGTGGGCTCACATGAAAGACTTAAAATGTTCATCAGTGAGAAAATATACTTAAACAAAATATGGTCATTCATATGAGCACATGCTAGGGACTCTTTAAAAAGAATCCCTGATGAACATTGTTGCAAAAATTCTCAGTAAAATTCTGGCAAATCACATACAAAAACATATTAAAAAGATAGTGTACCACGATCAAGTGGGGTTCATCCCAGGGATGCAAGTTTGGTTCAACAAACAGAAATCAATAAACTTAATTCTTCACATCGATAGACTTAAAGACAAGAATCATATGATCATCTCAATAGATGCAGAAAAAGCATTTGACAGAAAACATCACCCCTTCATGTTCAAAACATTTGAAAAACTAGAGATAATAGGAACATATCTGAACATTGAAAAAGCTGTCTCTGCTATACTCAAGGCCAACATCATTCTAAATGGAGAAAAATTGAAAGCATTCCCTCTAAAAACTGGAACAAGACAGAGATACCCTCTGTAACCACTTCTATTCAACATAATCCCAGAAACTGTAGCCAGAGCAATTAGACAAAAGAAATTAAAGTGATACAAATAGGATAAGAAGAACTGAAAGTATCACTATTTGCTGATTCTATATTTAGAAGATCCAAAAAAAATCCACCAGAAAACTAGGATTAATAAATGAATTCAGCAAAGTAGCAAGATATAAAATCAATACCCATAAATCAAATGTGTTCCTATACATCAATAATGAATCAACTGAAGAGAAATTAGAATTACATCAATCACCATAGCCTAAAAAAAAAAAAAAGCTGAGAATCAAATCTAACAAAAGAAATGAAAGACCTCTACAATGAAAACTACAGAACACTAAAGAAAGAAATTGAAGAAGACCTTAGAAGATGGAAAGATCTCCCATGCTCTTGGAGAGGCAGAATTAACATTGTCAAAATGGCCATACTACCAAAAGCATTACCCAGATTTAATGCAATTCCTATTAAAATACCAAGCATTCTTCATAGAACTAGAAAATATTTACTTCCAGGAAGGAAAACTGGCATCTAAAAGACAGGAGCAGGACAGCCCTTTGAACCCTCAATTTTGTACCATCTGTATCCATATACTACCTATTCAAAACAAAATTTTAATTACCTTTTTAAAAGAATGATAGATTAGACTTAGAAACTACTAAATTAAGAGACTTAGAAAACTGTTTTAGCTGGGCATGGCAGCACACCTTTGTAATCCCAGCTACTTGGGAGTCTGAGGTAGGAGGATCACAAGTTGGAGACCAACCTAGACAATTTAGAGAGATCTTGTCTCAAAATAAAAAATAAAAAGTGCTGGTTCTTTTAGAAGAGTCACAGAAAAACTGCTTGAAATACATTCTGTCTTTGCCTGAAGTACATGTCAAAGCAAACACCAGGGCCCAGAAATACTCAGCCCTCAATCCCTGAGGACACTCCAGTTTATCTTCCTTCCATCATAATAAATGATAAAGTCCTTTGTCTCTAACCCAAGAGTTTTATGTTTTCTGCCACCATCCATAAATTCATAACAAGCTATTAGTTTGTATTTCTAGACTGGACATTTGTGTCCCTCCAACATTCATACATTGAAATTCGAATCTCCAAGATTCTATATTAGGAAGGTAAGATTGATTAAGTCACGAGGACACAGCCTTGATGAGTGGTACCAGTGCCCTTATAAAAGAACATTTAGAAAGCTCCCCACCCAACACCCACCACGTGAAGATGCAGCAAAAAGAAAGCCAACATGGCCAATTAATGTACTCTAAGGCAGGCCCTTGTCAGACACTAAATCTGTTGGTGCCTTGATCTTGGACTCTCCAGCCTCCCTCTCTAGAACTGAGAGAAATGTTTGCTTTTAGATCACCCAGTCTATGGTAATTTGCTGGAGCATCCTGGATGTACTGACCCTTTTATTTGGGGTAAAAATCAAATCTTAGAATCAATGCTTTTTAGACAGAACCAAAGTCCTTCACCAATCACAGCTGTCCCACCCCCAATCACAGCTGCTCCCTCTCCAGAAAAGTAAAACTCTCCTAGGTAACTATTTATTTATATGTGGTTGAGGATCGAACCCAGGACCTTGCACGTGTGAGGTGAGTGCTCTACCGCTGAGCCATAACCCCGGCCCCTCTCCTAGGTTTTATAATAAATGTTAAGCATGTATCCAGATACACTATCTTTCAAGTATTTTAATCTACAGGCTCTCCTCCATTCCTTTCTTTTCCTTTCATTTTTTGAAGAAACCAGACCATTTAACCAATGTTTGTGACAAATTCTCAATATGTATTTTGCAGACTACATACTCAGTCCATCTACTTATTTTTATCAGGTGTGTAAAATGTTATTACATATCAATACCTATTGATAGGTACTGGATAATTTTCAATTTTTGCTATTATAATGATGCAAGAACATTTAAGTATGGATTTTGACACACTTAGGCTAAATATTTGTACAGGACATTTACAAAGATCAGGTCTTGAACAAAAACTATCTCAGAATCTTCTCACATCAATGCCATTAGGATGATGTAATTGAATTAACAAATGAAAGGATATTTCTTCCTACCTGAAAAACAAGGCACTCTCAAAACCTGAAAACAACTATTG
Organism: Spermophilus citellus; assembly: GCF_964194105.1. NCBI lineage: Eukaryota > Metazoa > Chordata > Mammalia > Rodentia > Sciuridae > Spermophilus > Spermophilus citellus. The sequence continues at coordinate 92,170,845 of NC_138192.1, forward strand.
GTTCATGAATCAATATCATTCATGCAAAAGGGGAGAAGGGGAAAAACATGGGCTTTCCAGTGTTAGACTCATCTATATATGTTTTCATTAATTCTAAAGGAAAAAAAACCCACTCTTTTCTACAAAAATAACACCAACAATTTTTAAATAAAACCTAAAAAAGGTTTCTATAAAAAGAAACTTATGTCAGGAAAGATTAAACACTAGAATCAGAAACAAAATTCTCATACAATCCAAAGTGTATATGAGGAAAGGATGTTGTGGGGAAAGGGTAAGAATAATAAAGAAAGGGAAGAAGAAATGTTTCTAGCCAGCACCATTACATTCTAAAAGGAGGAAAGGGGATTCAAAGTTAGTTAAGGTTTCCTTAAATCTTCACTGCACATTAAAGAAAAATAATAGGTTCACATTTGGGGCTGAGGTTTTGGCTCAGCGGTAGAATGCTTGCCTAGCATGTGTGAGGCACTGGGATTGATTCTCAACACCACATGTAAATTAATAAAATAAAGGTCCATTAACAACTAAAAAACATTTTTAAAAATAAAAGTAATAGGTTCACATTTATTTCTATTTTCAAATATTTTCTTAAGCAATTAGATAAAGTTGCTTATTATTTTAACTCCCTATTCTTAATGCTTTCCATGGGCACATATGAAACTTTTCACTTAATTCTCAAAATTATCAAGGATTCAGGGATTGGGGGGACCAGCTCAGCGCAGGGTGTGTGTGTGTGTGTGTGTGTGTGTGTGTGTGTGTGTGTGTGTATGTGTTGTGCAGTGGGGAAGGGAGGCAACGGAGGGGGCCTGGAATGTTACACTATTATCATGAATTATTAGTCCTGTTTCATAACCCTGCCTGCAATACTGCCATCAGTAATATACTTCCATCACTCAAAGAAATAAAAAGAAAGCATGAATCCAGTTGGGCACACCGGTAATCCTAGCCAATTCAGGAGGCTGAGGCAGGAAGATTGCAAATCCAAGGCCAGCCCCAGCAACTTTTTCTTTTTTTTTTTTTTTTTTTTTGTGAAACACTGTCTCAAAATGTAAAAAGTGTTAAGTATGTAACTCAGAAGTAAAACACAAACACCCTTGGGTTCAATCCCTGGTACTCTCATGCCCTCATACCCCCCTCCCCCAAAAAAGAAAAACTGTGACTCTATTGGTTCTCTTAGAAGGGTCACAGAAGGACTGCTTGGGATTCTATCCCTGGATCATGTCAAAGCTAACACTGGGACCCAAAAGCACTCAGTCTTCAGGCTCTGATGACAGTCCAGTTTATCTTCCCTACCTCAAAGTGGGAAGTTTATGCCCCATGTCACCACAGTACCCATGTGATCTGGCTGTCATGTCTTTCCCCCTCTGTACACATGTCTAAATTTGTGAATTACTACACTGATAAGTTCTTTTTCAAGGAAACTCCTCAGTCCCAATGTATGTCAACTGATTAAAATAAGAGTAGAAAGGGATAACATAATCTTCACATTTCCATCTTCACCTTAGCAATAACTGAGGTACAATTTGCAATAGCTACTGAGTGCCCACTCTTCTCAGAAGCTATACAGTACAGTAGGCAAGTCAATGAAGCCAGTCTTCTGGATTCATATCACACCTCATATTTACTAGCTGTGTGACACTGTGTATGTTACTTAGTCTCCTTGTCTGTCAGTTTCATAAAATAGGATGAGGCCACAATCCTTTAATTCAAGAAAATGTTCTTTTTTTAGATAAGTAATATAGTACATATCATATACTATGTAAACCACTCCAAATGAAGCCTGGGTCAGAACATTATGATCAAATCCTTCTGTGTTTCTGCACCAAACCATGAATAGTCACACTAGTTAGGACAAAGATAAAAAGAGCTTCAAATATGTTTAGATCGGGGCTGGAATTGTGGCTCAGTGGTAGAGCACCTGCCTAGCATGTGTGAGGCACTGAGTTCGATCCCCAGCACCACATAAACAAAATAAAGATATTAATATATATATTCAGGTACAATTTTGCCACTAAATGCATTTATGACAAACTAACAAAATATTTTAGTTTAGAGGTTTTAAAACTGCAGTATACCCCACAGGACTATAAGAATTAATTCAGCTAATAAATACCAAGTACTTAGAACAGCACCAGGAGTACAGTTAGTGCTATAGTACTTATTTTTTTTTTAATATTTTTTAGGTGTAGTTGGACACAATGCCTTTATTTTATTCATTTATTTTTGTGTGGTGCTGAGGACAAACTCAGGGCTTCTCACATGCTAGGCAAGCGCTCTACTGCTGAGCCACAACCCCAGCCCCTATAGTACTTATTTTTATAACCTGTTATTTCTTATGTGAAAGGTACTTGTCAGTCTACATAAGACATATGAAAGGGAAAAAGAGAATTTCTTCCTTACAAACTGATAAACTAAGGCCATTTACGTTTGCAAAGTATCAGTACAATAATTACTACCTTATAAATTGACTACATGTCATGTACTATGCTAGATTTTTAAATTTATTATATTTATCATTTATAAACACTCTTTAGATAATATTATCTTGATTTTATTTATTCATATATAAATATATATATGTGTCAGATATATTATATATATTTTATATATGAAATGCATATTAAATATATATAATTAAGTAATCTGCCTAAGATGAAGAAGTAGACCCATTATTTAAACTCAAACACTCATGCTTCTCCATGCTTTTTATCATAACCTTATGTCACCTATCATAACCTTATGATAGGAGGTGACATAAGATTATGAGGACTCATTGTTCTCAATGAGTCCCAGCACTCATTGAGAACAATGGTATACCAAGGTCAAGGAAACCTGCCATGCCAGTATTTTTCTACTTGTCTAAAAATGACATTTTAAGTTACATATCACAAAACAATAAGGCCAGCTAAACAAAGGCCAAACTTACCAAATGTTGCAAAATGATATTGGTTCTTCTGAATGAGTTAAACCTGAAACAAATGTAGAATACAATGAGCATAGTAATGTGGACAGTCATATCTCAATCTACAAATACTATATTGCCTTTTGCTTAAGCCTCTTCTAGAAATTATTAGAACAAAAAGTTAAAGAAAAAAGATTTAACTTATTCACTGCTGATAAGTTTAGCAATCAAACAGTAGAGCCTTTTTGAAAAAGTTTGGCAATTTCTTACAAAACTGAAAAACTAAATATATTCTTACCATATGATCTAGCAATCCCACTCCTTGACTCCTTTTTTTTTTTTCCTTCTCCAATACTGGGGATAGAACCCAGGGGCATTTTACTCCTGAGTTATATCCCCAACCCTTTTAATTTGAGACAGAGTCTCACTAAGTTGCTGAGGCTGGTCTTGAACTTGTGATCCTCTCTGCCTCAGTCTCCTGAGTCGCTGGGATTATAGGTGTGTGCCACTGTGCCCAGCTTCCACTCCTTGTGTCTTACCAAATAAGTTGAAAACTTTTATCTATAATAAAATCTGCACATGAATGTTATGTTAGCTTCATTTATAATTGCTCAAAATGTGGAAGTAACCAAAATGTCCTTTAATGAGCAAAGTACAATCCAACTTTGGGACATCTATAAAATAGACTATTATTCAGCAATAATAAAGAGAGATTATTATGTCACACACCCAAAGGGGGGGGGGAGAGTGTGTACTTCTGTGTAAAAGTCATCAACTTGAAAAGACTAATACTGCATGATTTCAAGTGTATGATATTCTGAAAAAGGCAAATCTATGGAATAGGAAGATCATTAGTTGCCAGAGGTCTGGGAGCAGAAGGGAAAGATGAATAGATGGAGACAGGAAACATTTAGGGCAGTGAAAATGATCATGTTATACTGTTACACTAGGTACAAGGCATTATACATTTATCAAAATTTTCTGCTCAATTTTTCTACAAACCTAAAATGCTCTAAAAAATAAAGTGTATTAATTTTTAAAGTTTGGTATGGAAGCAATAAAATAGGCATTCTCAGACACTGCTGAGAGAAATATAAATTGGTACTGCTCTTCTAGTAGGAGTTATGTAAATATAGATCCACAATCTTTAAAAAGATTATCTGGGCATGCTGGCACTTGCGTATGGTCCCAGCACTCAAGAGGTTGAGGCAGAAGGATCACTTGAGCCCAAGAATTCATGGCCAGCCTGGAAAACATGCAGAGACCCTGAAATATTAATAAGGAAAAAAAAACATTCTGAGGGGCTGGAGATGTGACTCATGGTAGAGCATTTGCCTAGCATGTATAAAGCACTGGGTTTGGTCCTCAGCACCACATAAAAATCAATAAATAAAGGCACTGTGTCCATCTATAACTGAAAATATTTAAAAAAAAATTATCTTCTACCTAGTAATTCCACCAACATTTGCAAGGTTTGATTTATAAAGATGTTCACAACAATTATTTACAAAAATGAAAAACTAGAAGCAATGTAAAAAGTAAATAGAGTAATTTTTTTAATTGTGTCATTTATATACAACAATTACATGAACACTAAAAATACTTATTTAAAAATATTTAAATAATATAACATGGAAAGTATGACAGAAATTACATAAAGGAAGCAAGCTACAAAACAATAACAAGACATTCTAATTTTTTAATTCTAAAAATATTAGTATAGGAATACAAAGTTAATATACACCTTGGAAAAGGTGATCAATAACAAATTTCAGAGTGGCAGAAGGTGGGGGAAGCTGGAAAGGTGCACGAAGAAACATGTAATGTTGAAAACTATATCCAAAGGATGATTAGAGAATGACCTACACACATAAAAGTTCACCAAGCTACAAACTTCAGAATGGTGCATTTAAGCACCTTATTTAAATCATGATTAAGAAAATATAAAACATGGGGGGAAGGTAGTGACTAGAAGGGCCATGAGATGGGCTTCCAGGATGATGTTGTTAGCTTGTCTCCTGATCCCCAGTGATTTTTAGAAATGTTTAGTTTGTGAAGATCTCATCAAACTGTATCTTTATCCTTTGGGCCCTTTAAAAAAGTTTCCCCCAAATCACATCTCTTGCCCTTGAAAAACTCACAATGTAGTGACAGTACATATAAAAATACTGAAGTTAGAATGTATTGAGATACATGCTTCTTGTTTAATAAGTCAGATTTAAGATATATGGAGAGAAGTCAAAGCTGGAATCAGCCACAGCAGACTGAGAAGGGCATACGTGCAGATACATACACTATCTAGTGGAACTAATAATTTTCCAGTTTAGTTTTTCAAGGATACTTCGAGATTATAGGAGGAGCAATAGCAATAGCCTGAGGAGATTATAGGAGGAGCAATAGCAATAGCCTGAGGAGATTATAGGAGGAGCAATAGCAATAGCCTGAGACTTAAAAAAAAAAAAAAAGATAATATGATAATTGTTTCCACCTATAACCACATCTGAAGATGCCTGAATTTATAAAAAATATTTATAATCCAAATGACTATTCAAAATTTATATTTACTTTCCCTTTATATTATATTCAATTCAATCAAGCCAAAAGAGGGGAAACTGCCTATTTGTTCAAATCAGTTACACTTCATACTCCTGGAGTAGCATATTTTGAATTTGCCTTATTACAAATATTCTTATCCTAGTCCAGTGACTCCAGTCTGCTTTCACATTAGAATTTACCCAAAGACTCTTATTCAAAAAAAAAAAAAAAAAAGTCACACCAAAAACCACTTAATGAAACTTGAGAGGTGGGTTATAGGTATAGATATGACAACAACATGCAGACAAATTATCATTAAAATGAACACTTGAGAAAAATTAAACTGAAGTGACAGATCCTAGCTTATTTTTTAAATAGGGTTTTCATACAGACTTAAAATCTGAACCACAATTGGACTAACATAAGCTTTTTTAAACTTGAATCAATTTTATCTTTTTGGAAGTTTTAAATACTAAAAAGTTTAAGAGCTGAATGTACCTAAGCATGCTCAAGGCCTTAGGTTCAATTCCCAGAATCAAAGGAAAATGAAGAGCTTTTTTTTTTTTCAATGCAGAATGACCTTGAATTCCTTAATGAGGTCAGCAAATGAGGTCAGCACCCAAAGTCAGCTCAAAGTTAAAGAAGGAGTTTCCATAGCAAATCTAAGTAACAGTTTAAATATTACCTGTGACAAAAGAAGAAATAGGTAAACACAGGCCCATCTTCAAGTCTCAGTTTTTTTTTTGTTTGTTTTTTTGTAGTGTTAATACATTTTATTTTATTTTTTTTTAATTTTATTGTTGGTTGTTCAAAACATTACATAGTTCTTAATATACCATATTTCACAGATTGATTCAAGTGGGTTATGAACTCCTATTTTTACCCCGTATACAGATTGCTGTGTCACATCAGTTACATTTCCATTGATTTACAAATTGCCTTTCTAGTGGTATTCTGCTGTCTATCCCATTCTCCACTGTCCCCTCACCCCTCCCCTCCCCTCCCCTTCTCTCTCTCCATCCCCTCTACTATAAATCGTTTCTTCCACTTATATAATTTTTCTCCTACTCCTCCTTTCCTCTTATATGTAATTGTGTATAACCCTGAGGCTCACCTTCCAATTCCATGCAATTTCCCTTAACTCTCACTTTCCCTCCCACCTATCATCCCTGTTTAATGTTATTCTTCTTCTCCAGCTCTTCGTCTCTACCCTGTCCTTGGTTACTCCCCTTATATCAAAGAAGACATTTGACATTTGTTTTTTAAGGATTGGCTAGCTTCACTTAGCATAATCTGCTCTAATGCCATCCATTTCCCTCCAAATTCTATGATTTTGTCATTTCTTATTGCAGAGTAATACTCCATTGTGTATAAATGCCACATTTTTTAATCCATTCATCTATTGAAGGGCTTCTAGGTTGGTTCCACAATCTTGCTATCGTGAATTGTGCTGCTATGAACATTGATGTAGCAGTGTCCCTGTAACATGCTCTTGTTAGGTCTTTAGGGAATAGACCGAGAAGGGGAATAGCTGGGTCAAATGGTGGTTCCATTCCCAGCTTTCCAAGAAATCTCCATACTGCTTTCCAAATTGGCTGCACCAATTTGCAGTCCCACCAACAATGAACAAGTGTACCCATTTCCCCGCATCCTCGCCAGCACTTGTTGTTGTTGGACTTCTTAATGGCTGCCAATCTTACTGGAGTGAGATGGTATCTTAGGGTGGTTTTGATTTGCATTTCTCTGACTGCTAGCGATGTTGAGCATTTTTTCATGTACTTGTTGATTGATTGTATGTCCTCCTCTGAGAAGTGTCTGTTCAGGTCCTTGGCCCATTTGTTGATTGGGTTATTTGTTATCTTATTATCTAATTTTTTGAGTTCTTTGTATACTCTGGATATTAGGGCTCTATCTGAAGTGAAGTCTCAGTTTTGAGATAGAATCTTATTTCACTCATAGAAAAGTTAATCTAAACCTACCAAACCCAAGTGCAAAAGCACTCTGTACAGCATTTATGGGTCACAAAAATCCCTGGACCAATTATTACAGGAAATCAACAAAAAACTAAGTATTACTAAATTCCATGCCAGATTATTTTTAATCATATTGCTTCCATCTAGTCCAATTTATATTCAAAGTACCTAAAATCTGGTTTGGGGACTGGGGATGTAGTTCAGTGGTACAGCACCTGCCTAGATGAGTGAGACCTTGGGTTCAATCCCCAGCGCTGTAAAAACATAAAATAAAATTTGGTATTAGCTTTTATACCTCAAAGTAAGTACTTGAAAAGTTAGAGTCTCCAAGTAATTCTGAATTTATGGTTTTCTCTTTTCCTTCTATTGGTTCCCAAACTGCCATCTGGTGGACAGGAAGAGGCCATGCACATCTCAGAGACTGCTAATTTAATTCTATGAACAGGTGTATTTCAATTCTTTCAGGTGATGTCAAATTGTGTCACTCTACACTGGTAATTTATTAGAAATGCAAAGTATCTGTCCCAATACAGACCTATTGAATAAGAAATTGTGGGAGTGGGACCCAGAAATCTGCTTAATAAACTCTCCAGGTGATTATGTTGCATGCTGAAGTATAAAAACAATTGTCTTAAAGGTACGGGAACTTAATCATTCACATGATTAAGCCAATGAATCAAAAATAGGCTTACAAAATTAAACAACACCACATGAAACTATCCAAGCAAGAAGATAATATCATTATATAAGTAATCACACCAGAATTAAGGTTATTACACCAGAAGTAGGCAAGATGTAAATAGGGCAGAAAGTCAGGTCCAGAAGACCAAGTAATTCAAGCAGGAGCTGATGAAGGAGAGCAGCTGTAGAAATAGAAAGGAATGATTTATTGAGTTATGAAGTAAAAACACAGTGAAAAATAAAAGACTTATTTCAGAAATGACTCCAAGATTTCAAATAAAGATAGTTAGAAGAATATACTGAAAAGATTGGAAAGGAAAACAACTGGTTTGTAGGATAAAATGTGAACTTGATTTTTTTATTTCAATTTGTACTGATAATAAGGAGAAACATTCAAAAACAAATGGAGAAAAGAGACTGGAGCCTCAAAGAAAAGTTAAGACTAGAGGCAGGAACTCACATATACAGACAATTGTGGAGGCATCAAGTTTTGGTAAGAAATAAAAAGAAAGCTGCAATTGGAAATTAGTGGCCAGAAGTTGCTATCTAGGTCTGAAAATGTGCTTCTTGGTCATTATCATTGTTGTTGTTTTTTCATTCAGCAGTGTTTCAAAATTATACATATTTAAAAACCAAAAGATTTCACATAAACATGCAGTTTCCAGCTTTTCCAGAAAAACCAAAAGTAGATATAGAAACACTATCTAAATTCTGGAATGACAACAATGTTGGGGGCTAAGGAACTGCCTCCTTTAGACAGAGCATTCTCCCTAGCTTACCAGCACCCAACTGCCATCATCTAGAATCACTAAACACATATTTTCAGCCTCTGCACTTGGACATGTGCCTCCTAGAACACTGGGGTGGGGAGAGATGGAACACATAATTGAGCTTCTGGACACCTAAGTAGAAGGAAAAAAGAAAAGAAGCAGCCAAAGAGCAAGAACCCAAACGTATTAGTTAAGCAGAGCAGATGGAAAAAAAAAAAAAACAATGAGTTCTATTAACAACTTAAAGATCAATCCATTTAGGAGATTGACTTTGACTTCCTCTATCTAAATCTGGCTCTCTCATATCTGAGCCTTTCCTTTAAGATGCTTATCAGATTTGGTAACTAAATACCACTTTTGTCCAATTATCTGTATCATATATGCTATTCTTACAGACTTTAAGGGACTTGGATAAGGAACAGTAAGAATACCAAGTAGTCCAGATAGCTATAGGATAATAGAATTGCCTAGAACAGTATCTCCTGCAGCTGGAATGACGGTAAAATGTTGTATTCATGAAATAAATTGAAGCCAAATCCTTGCAATCCAGGCCAGAAAATTTTATTCAAGTCCATGAACACAAGAGTACCTCTGAGAGCTTTTGAGCAGAAGAATGGCAGGCACTAAAGTAAAATTTAGTAAGATGAATCTAACAGTCTTGTATGAACCTACTCAAACTGGGATGAGGGTAAATTCATCAATCAACTCTTTGCAAAATTAGCAAGTGATAAATTGAGTCAGCAGGAAGAAGTAAGGTTTGGAAGTATGGGAGAATTTACATAATTTTAGATATCTAGAAGACTGATAGTGCCAAGAAAAACAAATGAGTTGTAAAGGTTGCAATTATGAACAAACTTATATTCGAAGGGCAATCAAAACATTCAGATAGTTGTAACTAGCACAAGAGCTCAGGATAAATCAGGTTAAACAAATGTAAGTTATCGTTAAAGATGATTTGGGGACGAAAAAATGTACAAGGACTGAACTGACACTGAATCAAGACAAGCAGTGGAAGAATGGTAGCAGGAACATAAGACAATGCTAGAGAAGCCAAAGGAGGCCATAATTCAAGAAGGATTGCCCAACAATATCAACCATGGCACACAGGCCTTTTTACCTCTCAAAAACACTCTGGGGCATCCTATTCCCTTATACATTTGTGGATTAGGCAAACTTAGACTGGATGACCCAGCCTCAGGTCCTGTTTTGTTAGTATAATACCCACTTCAGAGCTGGATCTGGAAAATGCATATCTAAACAAAATCTCCAAACTAGTCCTGGCTTCATCTAATCCAGTCTGCATCTTGAAATGTGGGGGGAATAAACCCAAGATGAACAGTGGGAACATATTCTTACCCAACTAAGCTAAGATCAATAAACTTGTCTTGTTTATCAAATAATTTGGTATTTGCTTACATCAAAAAAGCAGAGGCAATGAAATATGTACTGACATTCTTAGTATTTACTAAGTTTCTCCATGAGGTGATTAGAAGTACAGGGAGGAATTTTAAGATACCAAGAAAACAAAATGTAACTCTTCAAAGCCTAACAAACATTTGAGAATCAGGTCAATGGATACAATGTCAGACCAAAAGACACTTTTTACTGAAACAATAACTATTCTTCAAAGAAACGCTATGAATCCCTTTGCAGAAAATCCCTAAAGCAAATTCTCAAGCAGAAATAACTTGTGGAGGAAATAATAAATCCCCCTTCAAGGAGGCACAGCTGCTACGTGGTATTATTTAAGGGCAGGCAGTAGGCCTTAAAACTGATGCTGCCTAATTTCCTATCATTAAAATGATTGCTACCACAGTTGCTGTGCTGAGCCCAACCTGCAGTGAAGAGCACTTTTAAAAAGTTAACGTCTTCACACATTCCCCACTAAGTCACGTCAAATATCCTCAACACTATTCCCCAAGTTCCAGACCCCTGTAACAACGCTGGAATTATCTAATAAAGCCAACCAAGGCACACACCACCAGCACAGGTGCAACAACTAGCAAAGCACGTCTGTTAGCTGCATAAAACGTGACACACGTTAATTTACTCTAACTTGAATCCCTACATGACCCAAAACTGTACCCCACCTTTAATAAATGAAAGAAATAGAGGCCAAAAGGAAAAAAACGCCGTGGCTTATGATTTAGGAGCCAGTGACAGAAAATGGAGGTAATGCTGCAAAGATGTTGCTGAAGGAAGAGAAGCGGAAACCTGGGCAGAGGGCGTGGGGGCATCAGAGCATGCAAGCCGGGTTTGAAGGCTGTGCCTACAAGTGGGACTCGAAACTTGGAAGCCAAACAGTCGGCCACCCATGACCCTTTTCTCACCTGGGCGAGAGTAGGTGATGAGCCTGCCCTTGGCACTTACCTCGACATTAGCCTCCACACGTTCTGCTGTCGCATCGCCAAAAAAATCCGGAGCTAAGGCAGCTAGAAAGATGCACGGGATTTGCGCCTCACGACAGACCTGAACAGTCCCAAGCCGCCCGACACAGAGGACAAGTCCTCCAAGATGCCAGAGCGGCCCACGGCGTCTTTTCCTCTACGCTACGCTGAGGGGCGGGGCAAGAGCAACCACAGGAGGAAATGGATTGAGCGACGGGCTGGGGCGAGGCCAGGGTCGTGGGCGGGGCCAAAGCGAAAGCAGAGAGAAAGAGCTGAGGCGCAGCCGTAGGAGAGAGGCTAGAGTTGACTCTGTCGGATTAGCAGGAAAGAAGATTGCCCTCCAGAGGCGGTCTTGGGAAAAGCCCAAACAGTCTTGGCCAGCTGGGATTGATGTCAATGACTTTTCTGAAATTTTAATGATTTTAAATTAAAAATGTTATTTAATATTCTTTGAGAATAAAGCAGATGAAATATCGATGTAGTTTATTTTTAACCCAATATAGTTGAAATCCTTTCATGCTAGAATTGGAACATTTGCAATTTTCTTGGGATCAATTATACATCCCCCAATCTTTCTCAGACAAAAATATCTGATTCAGAGGTGATAGGTCAGGAGCGGTGGCACGCCCCTGTAACCCCAGCGGCTGGGAAGGCTGAGTCTGGAGGATAAAGAGTTCAAAGCCAGACTCAGCAACTTAGTGAGGCCCTAAGCAACTTTGAAAGGCGAGGGACGCTATGGATGTGTCTCGGTGGTTAAGAGCCTCTGGGTTCAATCCCTGGTACCAAAAAAAAAAGGATATTTATGATGTCCTCATTAACTAAACTAAAAATTACTTTATCAGCGAAAGAGTAATTATATTCAAAAAGTAACTTAAAACAAGATTTAACTAAACCACTAGAATACACTGTAGAGTTGCTCTCAGATCCACCCAAAAGTCTAGCAGCCAACATTTCATCACCAATCAAGTATTTGTATTTATGAGAAATAAAAAATTCAGTGAAGAGTTTAAGAGGGGAAATTAAAGGAGTTTTGTTTCTTCAGTGCTGGGGATTGAAGCCTCGGCAAACTCTACTACTCCCACGTTCTCCACAAACTCTACTACTGAGCTGTACCCCACAGCCCTAAAGGAGTTATTTTTAGCTCCTCTGTATTTAAGGAGATACACTATCAAATCTTTAATCAAAAATTACCTTCTGATCTATGTCAAATATAATAACTAAATTCCCACTAAACAAAGGAAAAACAACAGACAACAAATTCCTGAACTGCGATTCAGTCTCTAGCTACAGGCAATCACCATCATCTTGCTTCCTTACTTGGTCATAAAAATGAATGGGTCATCTTATCCAGCATAGTATACTAGAAAGACATGGATTTCCTGTTATGACCTGAGATTCAAAGTTTTCTTGTCCCTCTAGCTTCTGTGTCTCACAATGCTACCTGTGTCTCACAAGGTCCCTTGCTTGGTTTAATGTTCTACTGTTAATTTTTTAATAAAGGACCCCACATTTTCATTTTGCACTAGGCCAGCAAATTATGTAATCAGTTCTGGCTCTAGCATCACTATGAATTTCAAAATATTTTTATTATTCCACAAAGAAAGTCTGTAATTTTAGCTGTCACCCTCTAGTCCTCCATTTCCTGGGCAACCCCTGGTGTGCTTTCTGTCTACATATTTGCTTATATAGACACTCATAAATGGAATCATATAACATGTGGTCTTTGTGACCAGCTTCTTCCACTCAGCATAACTCATTCATGTGGTAACACGTATCAGTACTTCATTTCTTTTTCTTGTTCAATAATACTTCATTGTATGGATGTACAACTTTTTTTTAAAATATCTCTTTGTCAGTGCCTGGACAAGACTGTTTCCACTTTCTGGCTATTAAAAATAGTGATGCTGTGATTAACCATGTACAAGTTTTTATGTGGGCTCTGTTTTCCTTTCTCTTAGGCATATGCCTATGAGTGGCATTGTTGGGCCAGATGGAAACTGTTTTACCATTTGAGAAAGTGTGCTAGTGATGGGACTGATTACACTTAATAATATACTTTAAATGGATGAATTATATGGTATGTTAATTATATCTGCCTTTAAAAAAATAATTCCGGTTTCTCCATATACTCATCATCATTTTGTGATTTTTTTTTTAGTTGTAGATGGAAAGAATACCTTTATTTTGTTTATTTTTATATGGTACTGAGGATCAAACCCAGTGCCTCACACATGCCAGGCAAGTGCTCTACCACTGAGCCACAACCCCAGCCCCTTTGAAATCTTTTTAATTTTAGTCATGCTAGTATATGTAGAGTGTTGTCAAGTTGTGGTTTTCATTTCATTTTCCTAGTGTCTAAGATGTTGAGCACTTTTTCATGTTTACTACTTTCTTTTGTAAAAGTACCTGTTCAATTTTATTGCCTATTTTTAGGTTTGATTTTCTTTTTATTATTGTTTGATATGCAATCATCAATTACTGTAACACATTACCTCCAAATTTATAAATCAATAAACATTATTTCCACAGGTTGTGTAAGCCAGGGAGAGGCTTAGCCAGGTGTTCTGGCTCAGCTTCTCATGAGGCTGCAAAGTGGTAGCTGGGATTGCAGTTATCTAAATATTCACCTGGGAAGGGAGGGACCACTTCCAAACTCATGACACCGGCAAGCCTCAAGTCCTTGCCACCTGGGCCTTTCCAGAGAACTGCTTACAGTTTAACTCCTGGCTTCCTCCAGAGCTAGGGATCCTAGAGAGAGAACCACCAATGCAGAAGCCACAGTGTCTTTTATAACCTAATCTTGGAAGTGTCGTGCCATAACTACTGCTTATTTCATTAAAAACATCACCCCTGGGTTATCATGGAAGGGAATGAATACCAGGAGGCAAAGATCTTTAAGGATTGTTTGAAGCTGGCTATCAACTTGATTTCTTTTTAATTGCCAAATAGTCATCAAAGCATATCTATTTTTTCTTTGACATATTTCTCAGATTTGCCCTATTCTTTCAACTCCCCACTGCTACCATTCTAGTACCCATGTTGAACTCATTCCAGATCTAACTTATCTTCTCCCCCAACCATGACACCCTTAAATTCATTCTTATATAACTGACAACAAATCTTCCTAAGGTACCATTTTTATTATTCTGAAAATAAACAATCTCACATTTATCGATAGCTATGCTGTTCAATGCTTATACAAGGCTATTGAGCTATTGAAATTCAGCTATTGAAGAACTGAAGTTCTTAAAATTTAAATTAAAACACTAAAGTAGTCTAAATTTTTATGTTTAATATATGATAAAATTACAGTATTTTGGATACTCTGAATTAGAGAAACTACATTGTTAAAAATTAACTTCACCTGTTTCTTTGCAAATTTTTAATGTGGCCACTGGAAATTTTTAAATTATACACATGACTTACATTGCATCTATATTAGACAACAGTTGTCTATAATATTCAGTTCAAACTGACTGAATTTTGAGGTAATAAAACTGTGATCCACCTTACAACTTTCCAACCTTTTTTTCCTGTTTACTTGCTCCAATTACAGACACACATATCCTGTATGTCACTGATAACATGATATTAATGTTCTGCCTTTGTGCCTTAACTCATGTGGTTCTTCATACCACAAAGCCATTCATTCTCTTTTTATCTTCTTCTAAACTTTCTTCATTCCAAAGGCTTAAGTCTAATCTTCCTGCAATAATCTTTTATTCAACTTGTACTGAACTTGCCTTTCCTGAATTCAAACTACACTTCAAATCAATACCACAATTCATCACTTATTTCTTCCCTAATTCTTTGCTGAATGCTAATTTTCTCATACAAGCAAACTGTGCATTCCTTGAGGATAGGAACTCTTAATATTTTGTCTGAATCTTTTAAAAACCTATCACTGGGATATGGTAAGTAGTCTTGCAAATTTGGTATTCTAATTAACCACAAAGGAAATTTTATGTATAAATAACTCTAATATTTTGTATGGTATGGAAATAACTCTCATAGGCTGGCCTTGGTATTAAAAATAAGGTTGCAAATTTTATTTGTCAAAATGCAAGTACTCCTTGAATTAATTCTACAACATGTCAAATATTATCCAGAACCAACTCCAGGACTGAAGGTCAGAAAAGGGGTTCTCTCCTACTTTCCCCCATTGGAAATCAGTGATTGGAAACCAGTGAAGAGCCCTGGAGAGCCTGCCAGTCACCATCATTGAATTAGGCATCCTCAACACACCCATCCCTGCCCTTTCCCTCAAGCTCCTCTGCAGATCAAGGATGTCTGCCAAAGCCAGAAATGAGATGCTTATTCTGTCATAAAAACCCACTCTTTTTTTAAAATTTTTTAGTTGTAAACAGATACAACTCCTTTATTTTTTATTTATTTGTTTTTATGTGGTGCTGAGGATCAAACCCAATGCCTCACACATGCTAGGCAAGCACTCTACCACTAAGCTACAACCGCAGCCCCACCAAAACCCACTTCTGAAAGAAGCTTCAGGGCCTACCCTTTCTTAACTGTAACTGCCTGGGGTTGTCTTACCTGCTCAGCTCTATCTTGATTTCTTACTCATAGTTTAAGTAGGAAGTCTCAAATGTTAACCTTCTATGCCTTTCTAAAAAACTTTTGAAAATGTACTGAAACCTGATTTTTTCCCTTTCTTTTCACTGTTTCCCAAAATTTGCAAAGTGGTCATTTGGGAAAACAGCATTTTTTTTTTTTTTGCGTGGATGGAGGTGGGGTGCTAGGGATTAAACTCAGGGGCACTTGACCACTGAGCCACACCCCCAGCCCTATTTTATATTTTATTTAGAGACAGAGTCTCACTGAGTTACTTAGCACCAGCATTGCTGATGCTGGCTTTGAAGTCACTATCCTCCTCCCTCGGCCTCCCCAGTCACTGAAATTACAGGCATATGCCAGCACACCTGGCTGGAAACAGCATTTTTGATTACAATGTTCTTTGCCAAGCCACAGGGCAAATTCCTGACCTATAATGATCATTAATTCTAACTCAAGGCTGTGAGTGTGATGGTCTCAGTGTACCTCTTAGGCCAAGGCTGACCACAGGATGCCCAGATGGGAATACCTGCATGAAATTTCATGTGTCTTTAAACAAGGGGATCTGGGTCATTTGATTAGAGTCCAAGAAGTAAGGACATTTCACAGCTCTTAAAGACAAGAATTATAGAAAAGATACCTTGTTTCAGTGACTAGACAACAATGTTGATCTCAATTTATTGATATAACCCTCTTATATGTCACAGGATGGGTGGTATGGAATACTGTGGTACCTGTGACACAATACCACTCCTCTTGAGGTATCTGTCATTTTCTGTCTTATACCATTGGCATGGATTGACACTTTATGGATTCCAAGGTTTTAGTGCTAAGTGAGGTTGAGTAAGGAAATCTTCTGATCTCTTTCCTATTGCTCAGTATCCAAAGAAAGTTAAATATGCCTTTCTGCAGGGCTCATATTTACCAAGTAAGCATCAGTATAGCCATATGATTGTCAATACATTGAAATGCTTTTCAAACTGATTAATAAAGAGTTAGTGCCAACTGCCAGGCAATTCAGTCACCCTGGTTCCAAGAAGCCTCAAAGTGGACATGGCTGAAGAAATCATGTGGCATCTGCTAGCTAGCCGGATACAACTGTCTATTCTCGATCCCATCTCTGTGTACTCAAAGTAGACCCAGATTCTTTGGGGGGAAGTGGCACCCCTGGCAGTGGTACATGGTGTACCAGAAGGCCTGGGCATGTGCTCATCTTTCCAAGGCTGAGACTGCCTGCTGCAGGCCAGCAGGCACAGAGTTGTTGTCAAGGCAATAACTTGAATATTTTGAAGATCACTCTGGCTCTTATATATGCCCTTTTATTTTGCATAACACAAAGACCAGGACCAGATCATACGCACTGTGGTGGAGCTATTGAAAGGATCACATAGACCAAAACTGTATGAAAACTTTAGAAGGAGTGCCACATCTGGAGGGCCTCTGGTCTATACTTCCTTCTCCCCTTGGCAGTGCAGGTTCTTATCCAAACTTGTGGAATGTTTCTCTTTTAATGCTCTGTCTAGTCATAAAAGGACTATTACAATCCAGCTGTTATGTTAGGAGCTGGTCCCTGGAGTTTACATGGTGCTATGGAAGCACATAGTAGGCTTACTTGTCATAAGCTAAGAATCAGAGAAAACTTCCCAGAACAAGTGAGTGTTTTACATAGAGAAACTCTTTACTACTGGAGCGAAACAGGTAACTCCAACATTCTGACAGTGACGCTGGAGATATTTCTTTTGGGGAGGAGAAATAAAGAGATGGAGTAGGTCACCAAGGATCTGTGAATCACCATAAGAGAATCTGAGCAGAAATATGACACAATCAGATTTTAATTCTATTCTATCAGTAACACTTTGAAGCATGTCCAGTGGATCAGAGGAAACACATCTGGCTCTCCAAACTCCTCCCTGTATGTTTTCTTTACCTTCATATGAATTTGACTTGCAAAGGATTTGACTTGCTTTGCTTTGTCTCATTTTAACTCTACCTTATTACATCATCCCATAAATTACTTTTAAATAGCTACTCATTTACATATTTTTGTCACACCTGATAACTGGCCAATCTGTTTCCCATTTTGGGGACTTAGCAAAATTATCTTAAAATTTTTTTGAGCTATGAATGGGCCACATTGAGTCAAGAGGCCTTGAGATTTAATTGTCTGTTTGGATCATGGTTTCCAAGATTATGGGAGTGCAACAGGCAATGATGGCTTATTTCTCAGGTCATCAATCAATATTCATGCTCATAACAGCGATTCAAATAGCAGCTATAAGATAGAGACATTAATAAAGTGGGAAGTTTTTTAAAAAAAAATAAGATTGTTTCTATTAGGTGAAATGTGTGTGTAAGTATGCAGAAATATTCTAGAGGAATGCATACAAGAAATGTCAACAGTGGTTATTGTTGGGTGGTGGTGGAAATATGCATGACTCACTTCTTATCTTGAGTCATTTCTATTTCCTATTGTTTTACATGAGAATAGATAGCTGTTTTGTAACAAAAATAAATGTGATTTTTTTAAAGGATATAGGGTGATTACATGTAATATGCTGTATTTTTCATTATGGGTTATTCCCCAAATAACTTTGGGTACATTTTTTTTTCTTTCCTATATGTACTTGATTGCCACTGAGTTGCTGGCAAGTGGTAAATATGTCAAATAAAAGAAGACTGAAATGCTTGTCTTTTTCCCCACAAGATAGTCCCTCCAAATCAGATTTCTTAGGAAAAAAACATTAATACTTCACTTGATTTTGATATATGACATTCCAGGTACGGTGGCTGATGACTGTAATTCCAGTGGCTCAGTAGGCTGAAACAGGAAGATGGCAAATTCAAGGCCAGCCTCAGCAATTTAGTGAGGCCCTATACAACTTTTATGTCTCAAAATACAAAATAAAAATAATTTTTAAAGTGTCTGGAATGTTGCTCAATGGTTAAGCATCCCTGGGTTCAAGACAATTTGATTATATGACATGCCATATTATTCCCCTTATAATTAAAACTAAAACATACATAATACATTTACAACATAAGATTAATACTGACACTTGCATTGTAATATTAAAGAACATAAGCCTTGGTATACAATAACAGTACAAAATCTATTTGTAGATTTTTAATAATTTGCATGTTATATCAACTCATCTTCAAGATTACAAATATATATTATACGGATACAATTTTGAGAATTTCAGTTTAGCAAAAAATATTTAAAATTACCACTAAGACATACTCAAGTAAGTAAATAAACTGACTTGTTCTACAAGTTTGTTAAGTTTGTTTACAAATTCTGTAATGTTAGCAGGTCCCACAGGGAACTGGGAAAATAAGAAGATCCTCTGTAATAATTATGGCGCTAAGATCTTCTGATTCCCTAGACTTATTTGTAGGTGTGTATACACAAAAATAGTACATAAGTAGCATAATATATTTTTATAGTATGCATATACCTCCCTCTGATAAATATTAGAGTTCCAAATATTTGATATTTCTTTTGGGGAGGAGAAATAACATCAAATGAGTGTTGAAACGATATGCTTTTCCACTCATGAGACACTTTCAAGTTCTTTTCAGAGTGTCTTTTATTTTGTTCTGCTATTGGGTATTTGAAGACCTTCTACTATTCATAATAATACTTTTTCTTCTTCCCTATTGAAAATAAAGAAAGAGGCAAGCAAAGAGAAAATTGTTAATATTATGCTTCTGATATTCAGCTACTGTGCTCAGAAACTCTCGATTGAAACTCTTCAAATCCTAAGTTAAAGCATAAAAATTGACTAAACCCACAATACTAATGGTAAATTTTATTTAAATGTATATACATACAGATATCCATGTACATGTATATGTAATTTCTGCCTGTGTTTAGGAAAAAAAGAGTCACTGAGAGAAAAAAATGAAAGGCAGGACAGCTATGTTTGGTATGTATTTTTAAGATTCAGAATGGGGGGCTGGAGTTGTGGCTCAGTGGTAGAGCACTTGCCTAGCATGCATGAGGCACCGAGTTCAATCCCTGGCATCACATAAAAATAAACAGATAAAATAAAGGTATTGTGTCCATCTACATCTAAAAGAATTTTTAAAAATTCAGAATGGATGGAGTAGAAAATAATTTGCAACTAATAAGAGATTTATGGTAAATGATAACATCAAAGTTTTTCTTCAAGTTTTGGGATTTGACTTTGATAATTATGACAAGGTAGAGATGGCTATTTCTGTACACAGATCTCCTTCTATAGTATATTGAGGTAAAAACTCATCTAAAGGGATGGGGATTAGGACCCCAGAGATGGCAACAGAGAAGTAAGTGGTGGCTGGGTATCAGCATTTTCTTTTTCTTTTTTTTTTTTTTTTAGATCGTATGATAGTTTTATTTTTCATTTTTTGAGGAACCTCCACACTGCTTTTCATATGACTATACTGTTATCTCTTTTCTTTTTTATTTATTTTTATTATTAGTCATTCAAAACATTACATAGCTTTTTCTGATTATGGTGTCAAGAAATGATCTGCAACTTTCATTTAATCCACTGGTCCTCACAGAAACATCTAATGACTGTATTTGTTGTTATTTCCAAGACAAAATTTACTGCATATAACAAGTAATATATTTAATTTTTCTTTACAAGTTTGTGGAAAGAGTAAAGGAAGGAAAAAATATGAAGAGGAGGAAAAATGTTTATGAAAAAAGGAACTATGTGAAGTAAGTTCAAAAATAACTTTGAATTATTTAAATTTGAAGTCGAATGTGTGTTCTTTCTGATTTTCCAATGTTTTCTTTCTATTTATAACAGTTCATTTGTGGAAACACTGGGTTAATCACACTGAGCAAACATTTCAGCGTCAGTACTATTGAAAGACTTGCAAAAAAGCATTTAGGATCAAATAGTCAATATGTGTGAAAGCATTTTGAAAAGTAAAATTATTTTTAAGTTGTGAGGTGTTAGAAGTAATAGTGCAGGACCCAGATATTTACTATTTCTTCAACGATGATCTAAATAATGAGGTCCTTCAGATCACAGAAGGAGTTATTACAAACACATTTAAGAGTACAATTAGCATATAATTCTTGTCTCCTCTTGCCTTTCCAGTTTCTTCTTGGCTTAGGTTTTTACCAGAATGATTTGGTAACAAAAGGTATGGAGGAGATATGATGGTATGGTATAGGAAAAGAATTTGACTATATGCACTAGACTTTTTAAAGACGTTTCTTAAAGTTCTGTTTTTAATGCTTAAGAAATGTAATTATTTTAATGCATTCTTCTCTATGAAGTAAATTTATATTCAGACTTCCCACAAAATATCAAAAGATAGGTTACCAAATTACTTACAGTTCTAAAAATAAAATCAAGCAAACCTGTTCAAAGCCAAATGCACAAAGAGATAACCAGTGAGGATGTAAATATTCAAGATAACAAAGTATGCAGTAAACTGATTTTATGAACTAAAGTGCATTAGGAAGGATAGAACAATGAGTTCATCTTAGAGTCATTTGTGGAAAGCTAAAGTAAACTAGAAAATATCCAGGGAAATTTAAGAATTGAAGGAAATGAGTGGCCGATATGTGTGTGCTCCAGAGGATAACCTTTGTACTGGATAGCAGAGAACTCTTCACCTAATCAGCAAAGGCTGGGCTTGGCGGTTTAGTAAGCATGTTCAAATGGAGCACAAGGAAAGGAAATACAATGTCCCTTCCCTGAGTTTTTACTCTCAGGTTCCAGCCATTAATTCCCTGAGAAAGGAAGAAACTCAAATCCTAAGGATCCATATACTTCAAAAGTTTTAGCATGTACTGTATTTTACATCTGGGGATTCAGTAAGCAACTCTTCTGTGTAAGGTAAGTGGTGGGGAAAAAAAGAGTTTTTATTAAATAACTTCCTTCTGTGATCTAATGTGCTTCATTATTTAGGTAATAATTGTAGGCATATTAAATATATTTGGGCAGTGTACTATTATTTTGAACCTCACAATTTTAAAAAATAAATACTCAAGGCCCAGTGAAACATTGCTAGATAGAGGCCTATATTCCTGTGCATTGAAAAGTAACTGTAAATATATCTACCATGACTTATTCTAGAAATTTATTCTGTTTTTGATATCTTGGCTACTTGTAGCTTAATATCATGTTTGATTCCCTGTACTTTATATAGTTTAGCAAACTTGCACTGTATTTGAAAAAACAACTCAGACTTTTAAGTATTCTATCACAAATGTTAAAGGTAACTCTGAAATCTTTTAACAATCATAGATACACTTTGCTTTCATGAGAGTTAGTCAGTCTTTCCTAAGAATTTGAGAGTTATTTAATCTCTTCTAAGGTTGAATAACTAAAAGATTGATTTATATTAGTTAATGATTTAAAGGGAACACAAAAATAAGATTATGCAATATGAAGTTAAGGATCTCTTACAACCAAACAAATTCTAGCCTGTTCCTTGTTGTAACTCACATTTTATTAGCTACCTAACATCCTGTGATTGAGTCACTTTGACATAAAAGAGATGCAGGTGACAAATGCTGCAAAACTCATTATGATACAGTAAACTACAGCCAAAAACCAATTTCAAGTTTACAGCAGCTGATTTCAAGTTATGAGGTGCAGCAGTGGCAAGCACACAACGCTGATCTGTGTAACAACAATTGGTAACATCAGTGCTAGTTCAAATAAAAGAGATGACTGAGTCCAGAAAGGCTAAGAGTTGTACTGACACTGCTGCTATTGACTCTTATCAAAATTGGCTAATGTGCCATCGAAGATCATATTTCAAAAGAATATTTAATGACATGGCGAAATACTTGTATGTGATTAAATAACCATTTATAAAACAATATTTAGTAATATTTGTAAAAATAATATATACCTACATGCAGAGAGGACTAGAAAGTTATACTCTAAAATGTTAATAGTTATAGGGAAGTGGGGTTTTTGGTTTCCTTTTACTCTTTCATGTTTTCCCACAAACTTTTCTTCATAATGCATTACTTCTATAACAGAGAAAGTCATTCAAAACAATAAACAAGTTTCACCTGAAAGTATAAATATTAAGAATATTTTTTAAAAAATGAATTATAGCATAGTTACCTTATCACTATTACAAAGCTATGCCATGAGCACAATATTCCAAAGGAGGAAGGATGAAGCAAAATAGAACAAAATTTTGCATAAAAGAACAATATTTTGTTCATCATGATTTAATGAAAAGGGGATGTTTATCCAATAACAATGTCAGGAAACTTGGTGAACTATTTGGGGGCAAGGGATCAGTTTGAGTTCCTAAAAAACAAAAAATTCAAGGTTATTAAAAACTTAAACTTTAATGATAAAATGGTATAAAAATTAGAGGAAATATAAATGAACACCGATCTGATCTTTGGTTTAAAGTGAATTCTAATTGTATAAACAAAGAAAATATTCATAAATTCAGTAAATTTTTTTGGCATTGTGTATTTATTGATAGAAGCAGTATTGAGAGAGGGAACATTATTCACTGTGACTAGGGTCTTAAAGGGTCATTGGTAAAATCCTATTGTTGATCATGTAATACTAGGAATTTAATCAAAAGGAATACAATAGACACTTGACATTTATAAATCATGTATCTTCTAGCTTCTGGTACTCTCCAAATCTGTTTTCAAATTGTGTTATAAGGTCCCCTGAGGTTTTTCAGAGGTTCCCAAGGTGTGCTTCAAAGGTAGGGAGAATGTTACTCCCAACCCTGTCTCCTGGAGCAATTCAATTTTTATCTAATCTGTATGTTAGACCTGCAAAGGAAATTTTTTTCTTGTTGTAACTCACATTTTATTAGCTACCTAACATCCTGTGATTGAGTCACTTTGACATAAAAGAGATGCAAGGGGCAAATGCTGCAATAAAAATATCAAAATGTGAATACCACCATACTTAGTATATGATTTCTTCACTAAAATGCAAGTGTTACTTTTCAAAAACTACTGGAGAAGTGAGAAATGATAGTGTTACATTCACACACACTGGCCTCACAGTAGTGATTCAAATTCCTGCTCAGGAAACATATAAATCATTCTATAATTACCTTGGATGTAAAATCTGAGAATTTCCAGGGCTGTTGCAATAAAGAATAAAAGATTTGTGTTCTGTGATGATCAACAGAGTTCCTTAATATATGTCAGCCTGTCATAACAGGAACTGACTTCCACTCAGATGTTTCAACCAAAGAGATTTTATTGTACAGACTATTTACAGAAGTTATATTAGATTTAGGGTTAGTGTTGGGGAAAAGGAAACAAGGGTCATAGAGTACTCAGGCACTTGCAAGAGTAAGAAGCTGTTAGGCTTGGCCTGAGGGTCTAGGGGTAGGAAATCACATTGGCAGAGCCCAGTGGAAGCTGGGAATTTGGGGAAGGGAGATATAAAGAAGGTATAAATCTAGTCCATTTCTTACTAGGAGGGGGTTCTGCCTTTGTGGGAGCCTTAGAATTTCAAAGCCTTGCAGAACCCCTCCAGAAGCAGGAAAAGAGATGAGAAGCAATACCCCCAATGTTTCTCCTTTTCTGTACTTTAATCTACGTGGTATCTCATTGGTGTCACCCATCAGTGAATACCAGCTGGTAAGAGAGTCCAGAGGAAATAGTTAATGAAAGTTTGTCTTTAGAAGCACAGAGTCCAGCAGAGAGAGGTAAGTGGACCAGGCACAGAGCAAGTGGGAGAATCATCAGCATACTTAAAAATAGAAGAGTATTTGGAACTCCAATGCCTAAGAACAGAGAAAAGCTTAACTAGATGATGGTATTAACCATTCTGCAATCAAGTAAATAATGGTGCTCAAAAGACCCTTATGTAATCAAGGAACATAGAAGAGAGCAACCAGCTATTTCACACAATAGATACCATTTTGCAACATTTTAAACTTGTAAAACCTTGTCCAACTTGTCTGTTTATATCTGATTATAACAACTACATAAATATTCACAGACATTTAGTTTGATTTCTCTTGTGGCTGTTACCAAATACACATGACAAACTTTCCTGTAGGTTACTTTTTTCACATACTACTTTTCTCACGGTGATTTCAAGCCACTACTGGTTTTTCTACAACTCTCAAACTAATAGCTTGTACATTTTTAGATTTTTTTTTTTAGAAGCATGTGTGTGAAAGAAAAATAATGGAGGCAAATGCAGCCTTCAAAGTTTGAAGTACTTACATTCTGACCTTTTACAGAAAATGTTTGCAAACCTCCATTATAGAGTATTTCTTTATTAGAAATTCCCAGAAATGTAATTTTGTAGTCAAAGGGTGTGAACATTTTGAGGCTTTTTAACTACATTCTGCCAAACTACCCTCAGAATGTTTGAGCTGATTCCTGTACTTCTTCTCAGAAATTCATGAGCTTGGTCATTTGCCACCCATTCTGCCCCAAGGGTTGCTGGCTCAAATCAATAGCTATGAGTATTATTTTATTCTCAGCCAAGTTGACGGTACATCGTTTTAAGTTTTCAATTTCCTTAAAAATGTTTCACCATTATTCATATTTTTCTTTCACAATTTAACTGATTTGCATTTTTGTTCATTTTTCTTGGAATAGGATGTTTTAATTTTGCTTATAAGACATCTTTGTTTAATAAAAGATGCTATTTCCTTATTGTTCACATATATTACATATTTTGATAATTTTTATTTATATTTTAATTTTATTCTATGGATATTTTAGATGAAAGAAATTAAAGTTCAGTAGTCAACTCTGTCACTTTACCTTTGTAATTTCAATATTTGCTCCATACTTACTTTGAGATTAAAGCAATTCACTCATATATTCTCCTTGCCCTTTTAAGACTTTTTAAATCTTTCAATCCTGCCCAAATTTAGTACCTAAAAAACAGTTTTAAAGGGATAAGTAGGTAATATTATGTGAGTCCTGGAGTCAAATTGCTGGGTTCAGATTTAGCTTCAACGTATACCACATATTTTAGTAAATTACTTAACCTCTCTAAGTCTCAGTTTTCTTGTTTATAAAATGGAGATAACAACAATACCTACCATAGGACTGATGCAAAAATTAACAGCTATAAAACATGTCAAGCACTTAGCACAGTGTCATTAGTACTTACTGTAGCAGCAAGAGAATGCTTTAAGGTAAAAGCAATAACATGTATAAATGTGCAAAGGTATGGAATCAATTTGTGGGTTTAGGAAACTAGATGAGTTATGGTAAAATAGGGCATGAAATGTGAGGGGCAGGATGGACAGATGAGAGGAGAAAATGGGCCTTGAATGCCATGTCCACAAAAGCTTTTTGTTTGTTTGTTTGTTTGGTTGGTTGGTTGGTTGGTTGGTTGGTTGGTTTTTGAGATGGGGATTCTTACTTAAGTGGTGCATTCTGGCCTGGAACTTACTATCCTCCTGTGTCAGCCTGCTGATTAGCTGAGATTACAGCAATGTGTCACTGTGCCTGGGAAGAAGTTTTATACAACCAGAGATGGGGAGGAGGGCAATGAAAGCTTTTAAACAAGCAAGAAACTGCATTGAGATGTGTGGTATAAAATGATCACTGCAGTAGCCAGGGGAGAAATGGACTAGATTTATGTCCCTCCTCTGCTCTCTCCTGCCCAAATCCTACTCCCTAGAGGTAAATTCTTTCCACTTCTAACTACTTCTTCAGGTACTTATCTCTTTACTTGTAAATATGGTGCTTAAACTATTTCTTGATTTTTGCCATCAGGGATATAATTAATAAACAGTAGCAGCAGGGATGGATCTAGGGATCCCTAAGAGATGCATCTGAGAAAGTAAAATCAACTGAATCTGCTAGTGAGTGAAAGTGTTATGGGCCAGACAAATAAAAATTATCAAAACAGACTCCATTTTGCCCTGAGATTCCATGTCATGTAAGAAATGCTTCTCCAGGAGAAAGCCCACCTCTGTAACCATCAACAGTTGCTTAACATAGCATGTTTGCCAACACAAAATGGCAATTCTTTTACAATGTAAAAGTGTCCTCTCTTTGGTTCCATTTTTTTGGACATTGTACCCTGTCAGAGATTGATTGCCTAGATGTTAGTAACCATTCTTTAACTTGTATACAACTAGGGATGTTTTGGCCCACTCCCTTTTCTGTTTTTAGATATGATGATGTTTGTTTATGGTTTTGAATCATAGCAACAGACACTTATGCTTTAATATGGTTTTGGACTATAAAAGATGTACTCAAACCTCAGGAGGGGGTCGAAGGGTGTAGACTTGCAGCCTACCCCTTGGCCTGCTGGCTGGTGGATCCAGACCACCAGCTGGTGAATCAAGATTCCATCTCTTGCTTTAAGATTGATTCAGTGATTTATTGCAATCTCACCTTTACAAAATTTGGGGAGTGGATGGATGAGAGAGAAGCTGTTTCACAGACTACAGAAGCAGAGAAATGAGTTATTTGAGAGATGTATAAGTTTTAAGCACCATTTTCTGGAGTATGTCAGCATTACCCCAGGCTCTTGTCTGGTTGTTCCTGACTGTTCTGAGGACCAAGTGGTGACAACTTAGTGAGGTAGTCTTGAGTGGCTGGGAAAATGTAGAAAAGAAACCATGCTAGCTACAACTTTAAAACAGAGCTTCCCCAATTTTTGCTATGGACTGAGTTACAGGTATATGGAGGCTGATCTTCTCAGCCCTCTAGGTGGAAGGGCCTAGGCACCTCCTGCAAGAGCAACCTCTTCTAATGACCCATTTGGGACTTTGCAATATTATCCTTTCCTAGTTGTCTCATGAAGTATAAGCACTGCTTTAGGAAGCTCAATGCACTCAGAAACATCAGCCTCTGTGAGGCCCCTTATATTCAAAAGTGTCATGTTGCCCTTTTAAAATTTCTACCCTGGTCTCCCTCTGCCACCCATTCCTATTCCAACCTACCATTCAAAAAAGCCTTCCTTAAGGTACACTAACTACCACAGTTTACAGGATTGAAGGTGAGTTCTCTGCCCATGATACTTTTGGCGTAGGTGGCCCTGGGCCCAAACCTCAAGAGGCATGCGCCCACAACAGACTGCTATGGCTTCAAGAACATCCAGATCATCCTGACATTGCTATTAGAAGAATGAGACCTGAATACCACGGGGCAGGAAGTCCATCTTCCCAGCTGCTAACCCATCTGTCAAACCCATCATCCCCCAAGAGAATGAATGAATGAAAGGGGAAGATTTTTAAAATGAATTTGTGGGCGGTTACAAGGAAACAACAAAAACGGCCAACGAGGTGACCCCGGGAGTCCTTTTCTTCCTGGCCCTCGGATTCGAATCATCACGCTCCACTTGTGTGACGTGGTGGACGCCTGGCTCTGGCAGGCATGGATGCCCTAGCCCTCGGCAGAAGCCCGCAGGCGTCACCGCGCTTTTCCACGCCACAGTTAGAGGGGAAACGAGGGGGCGGCGACCTGGCGGATGCTGAGCACTGCAATCCGAGGCCAAGCTAGGCAGCGCGTCGGCCTGGCTTCACCCTCCCTTCCCGTGACCTCCGCCGTCCTCCCCGCCCCTCGTCCTCCAGCTGAGCCTGCGGCCGGACGCCTGGCGCCCCTCTCCTAGCCTCCAACACCCGGGCCACCTCCTCCTCCCCCGGATCATTTCCCTCCTCCTCCTTTTCTCCTCCCCCGCCTCTTCCGTTTCTCAAGAGAAAGGCTGTAGCCTCCTTCTCGGCTCCTCATCCCCGGCTTAGGTAATACGTTTTCCTCTTTACGCCAGCCACCGGCTCCCCCGCCACCATCTCCCTCCTCCTCGGATCTGGGGCTGGGGCTGGCTGAGCCGCGCGCGTTCCATCGCCTCTCCGGAGGGTAGGTGAGTCAATCTGGGCCGGGAGGACTCCTTGCCTATGCGCCCCGGCCTGTGAGGTCCTCCGTCCCTGCAGCGAGGCTGCCCCCGGCCTGGCGCTGCCCACCCAGCAACGCCGCTGCAGCCAGCAGAGCAGAGGAGCTCGCGGGTCTCGCGGCGCCCTTGGTTCTGCTGTAGCGACCCGAAAGTAATCAGAGACGGGAAGGCAGAGCAGCAAGCAACTTTATTATTATTTTAATCCAATCATTAGCATTTCTAGGTCGAATAAGCTGATTTAGCCGATTTGACAGTCGTGGAGAGCAGTAGCCCAGGTTCAACAGGTAGATGGCATAACTGTCATGCGCCCCTTGGTCGCAGCGTGTACATTTGAGAGATGCTTCTAAATGCTGATAGCTGTTGGCTGCCTCTCGTGACCTACTTGATGAGTGTAAAGTAAACATGATGGAACTATATTTAGAAAAAAATCTTTACCTCCTTGCTTTACATTTTTTCTGCATTTTGAGAGGCGGTTTTGTGAGACGCGCAGTTAGTTGGTATGGACAGAGCATAGGTGGAAAAAATTAAACCCGGTTTGGCCTAATCATGTAGAAGGTTAGACACAAAGCGTGAAAGAAAATTTTCTCTACATTATTTAGTGCATCCACGAAAACAGTTATAAACAATCACATGTGTTTCTTGGAGACTTCCAGTTTTAAAGCTAGTTCTCAAGTGTTGAATAAAGAGATGTGTTCCCACTGGGTGGATGGTGTTTACTTGAAAAGCATAGTGGATTATGGCCTTGTGGACAGACCACTTAAATGCATACTATATGATGAATAAAACATATTTTGGCCCTTTCCCCTTAATTCCTGGGTTTGAAACCAAAGTAGATAAGAATTGGCTTTGCCCAGCCTGATAATAATATAAAAGGTGAAAATAATCCACTCAACTACTATGACTAATGAATTAGCTAAGTGATCCCATTCTAAACTTTAAAAATATCCCTATGAGGAGAAAAATAAAGGCAATAGAAGAAACATTTTTTCCCATACAAGTATTTTTTGTAATCTTATTCAGAACATACTTTAAGTTTTTGAGAATTTTTATGCTACTTTTGAAGTTAACTCTTAGTCATATGGTTTACATAAGATGCATATAAGTTACACTTTACTTTTTGCACAGAATAAACTACCTCTTCAAGCTTTTGAACTAAACCACCACCTGCGTATTACAAATTTAAATTATGACTATATTTGTTGTAACACTTTTTTAAAAATGTAATTTCTTACTGGGCATAGAAGGCAGGTGAAACAAGTAATAAATGGCAATTTATCCTACAGGTATTTCCCTTTTTATTTCTATCTCTAAAAACAATTAGAAAATGTCTTATTCTATTTTGTGTTTTACAGACATTGCTTAAAAGATAATTATATAAAGTGATCAATAAAAACAAACATCTTCATTTTTAAAGGTGGGGATGGTGTATATGAGAACTTTTTCCAGATGTAAGTCCTTATTAATGTCCTTGTTAAAATACCTTGAATTTAATTAATGCAAATACCTTGAATTCATTATAAGTAATGAAGCTAATGGAACTCTCTCTCTTCCTGTTGATATTCCTGTTTGGCTCAGAGTTTGGAAATAAATGCTTTGCTTCCCATCTCCCACAATTAGTGTAGTGTTTCACAAATGTGTCTGATTTTTAAAATTACCTAGGACTGGGGCTGGGGATGTGGCTCAAGTGGTAGTGCACTCACCTGGCAAGCATGCGGCCTGGGTTCGATCCTCAGCACCACATACAAACAAAGATGTTGTATCCGCCAAAAACTGAAAAATAAATATTGAAATTCTCTCTCTCTCTTAAAAAAAAAAAAATTACCTAGGACTATGGGCAAGTGAGGGGGAGGGGTTTAAAAAGATTCCCAGGTTGCAGCTTGGTGCTTCCTGACTCAGAATTTCTAAGGGAGAGGGAATACTTAAACTAGGCAAAGATGTTAAAATTGTAAGTTTTTCTTTTTTTTTTTTTAAAGATAGATTTGGAAAACAGGTAAAAAATGACTGTTGCTGGAATGAAAACCTATTAAGATTCCTTTACATAAAATATTCTTAAATGAAAGATGATTCTATTAATATGATGATATCACTAATTTAGGAAACCTCAAACTTTTATATCCTTTTGTAGTCAAGCCTCTGGTGGTTGAGTTTGGTAAACATATTTTCATATAAATTTAGTTTCCTTTACGTGGTATGCAGGGTTAATTCAAGTTCTGTCACGTTCTAAGAACATTGTATTAATGAATATTTAATGCAGATTACTGTGACTTGTAATCCACAGAAAAATAAAGTATTGTGCCTGATAATTTCTTCCATGTAGCAGATTTACTTGTCAGATTTACTTGTGCTCCTGATTAAATAAAGGGAAGGAAAGCATGCAACTTTAAGTAACTTAATTGTAGTTTTTATTAAAATGACTTCCCAATCCATTAAAAAAAAACTTGATCATAAGAAAATAGTAGTTGTACATAAAAACAAATTGACAACATAGAGGATTAAACATATTTCCCTTTTTTCTTTCTCTTTGCCTTTCTTTATTTTTTATTTCCTTTTTCCCTTTTAGGGGAATGTAGTTATTAGCTTGTTTTAATCTTAATCAATGAAATATTTAAAATCTCCTAAATTATCCAAGTTTAAATTAATTTAAATATTTGCTAACTTTACCAACAGATATTTAAACGTGTACCTTTCTTAGGTGACAATGGTAAATTTCCCTCAATGCAAATGAGAGCAACAATTAACACCAAAGGAGTTAAATTCAAGTGAACACAGGAAATTGTTCTTTTGATATTGCTCAAGGAAAACAGATCAAAGTTAAAGTGATGCCCTAAGTTTTCATTATTAGTGTTTTTTAAGTGAAGATTTGATCTTCAAAATTCCAGAAAACCCCTCTAGTTAATTCCTCCCGGGAATTTGCAAGAATCTGTATAATCCCAGTTTGATCTGGGAATAATTTAAAAGTCTGCATTTAAAATCTGTATTTGTAAGCCTTATGAATATCAAAGAGTGGGGGATATAAAAATAAGATTAAGAAAATTAAATATTAACCCGCTTATATATTTATTTAGGTTGCAGAATCAGCAAGAATGCACAAGCAATTAGTATATTTATATATTACTGTGGCTTTAGTGAGCTATTCATATCTTTTTAGTACTTTGAACTTTTCCAATAAAAGGTTCTACAATTTTTTAATCAGTTCATGTTCCTTTAAAAGCAAATATCACATTTAGTATTCTGTATTGCTCTAATCAACATTTTGTAAACATCTGTTAAAGATAAACATTTTCTTCCACAAAATGAAAAAATAAATAGAATGCTAGGAGAGATGTGAAGCATATAAAGGATACATAATCTGTGATCTCTGCTTGGAACTTTAACATTCTGGGGATTTTTAGGTCCAGTTATTTATCATTGCAGATGTAAGTAATAATATCTTCTAGAAAGTTCTACAAAAAAATATTTGGACTCATGTTTTCTAATAGTTGTAACACTAAATTTGCATAATGAATAATCCTTTATAGATTAGTTTTGGTTTGAGAAAATCCTTTTAAATATGTTTAATGAAATGAAAATCAGACAATTGATAGAACTCCCACTGTTTGTCATGGAGAGATGGAATGTGTACCTACTCTGAAGGCACTCACAGCAGTAGATTGTGCCATGGAGCCCCAATTGGTAACTTGGTGGGAGCATGAGACCCTCTCACTATGTTTATTAACTGCTTCATCCATACCCAAACCACTATGTATAAACATACAGTATAAATATTAAAAACATTGTGATTATGGTGCAAAATCAGCATCAAGAGTAATAGCGCCTTTCTCTCAACCTAATTTTCATACTCTAACCCCAACCTTTTTTTTCATTCAATTAACGTATATTTATTATGCTCATTATTTAAATGATAAATGTCAAATGCTTTTGAAAACATGCATTTCCTTTAACCTGTAATTTTTCTGTAAAATCTGTATTATATTAAATTTACCATTTTAACATTTTTTTTTCTTGTGGTGCAGGGGATTGAACCCAGGGCCTTGTACATGCTATGCAAGTGCTCTACCACTGAGCCACATCCCCAGCCCTTAACCATTTACTAGTGCACAATTCAGCAGCACTAATTATATGCACATTGTTATGCAACCATCACCAGTGTCCATCTCTAAAACTTTTTCATCATTCCAAACTAAAACAGTATACTCATTAAACAGCAGCTCTCCATTACCTTCTCCTCCCAGACAGGTAACTACTATTGTACTTTCTGTCTTTGTGAATGTGACTATTCTGAGTACCTCATATGTAACTGGAATCATTAAATATTTGTATTTTTGAGGCTGCTTTATTTTACTTAGCATGGTATCTTTTATAGGAAAAGTAGATATAAAAAACAGAGAAATTTTTAAGTGGAACAGACCATTGAAATCATCCTATCCAACTGTTTTCTCTTTCTTTTTTATATTTGTAAAATCTAAAACAATCATTAAAAGTTGATAAAAATGGATGGTAAATTAATATTAAATAATAAACAATAATGTAATAAACAAATTAATTAATATATTTTATTAGTTTTTATGTATAACTGACCATTTTCTTATGGCCAAGTTTCATTTTTATGGGGGGGTGTTGGGGAGTCATTTTAGTAAAATTTATAAATAAGTTACTCAAGTTTGCAAGCTTTCATATGTTTAATCAGGAACACAGAAGAGGTGACAAATAAATTTGTTATATAAAATTGTCAGGCACAATACTATATTTTTCTGTGGATTACAAGTCACAGTATAACCTGCATTAACCATTCATTAATATGATGTTCTTAGAATGTGACAGAACTTGAATAAACATTTCGTACAAGTTCCCCAAAGCCTAAGTCACATGGCTAAGGTTAAACACTCAGTAGGTGAAGGACAAAGCAGAGCCTAAGAACCAGCTCTCCTGCAGCCTAAGCAAGAGTTTTTTTTCCTTACCACACATTCCTCTGGCCTCTATAGACAATAAAAAGCAAATGTTAAATGAGTTGGTACATCCAGTAAATGTTGCAAGAGTTTAGAAGGAAAGATAAATTGACCTGGGAATCCCTTGAAGACCTAGAAAGTTACATTCAGAAAGAAACAGTCAAATTGACTCAAAGATTGATCAAAACTATAAATTATATTTTACTGGAAGAGGTTCTTTCTATAAGGAATACTTCTTGTCTTTTTTTTTCCCCTCTCACTGCCTTGAGTTGTCTTTAAAAAGTCTTTTCTTTCCTATAGTTAACAAAGTTATCCTGAATCTACTTTTATTTTTCATATTCCATCCTATTTCAGATTTCATTTACAACACCACAGTTGTTCTAAAAACATCTGTTAGCATACAAAAGTTTAAGGATATAGTTGAAATACAGCAGATAGAAAAAAACCTAAATAAATAAAGGTTCTAGGCAGAAAATGTTCCAAACTGTGGAAAAGAAGGGAAAAAATGGATCACTATCAGTTTAAAACTATTTCTAAATGGAATACTTTATGATAATTTTCAAATGAAGTCTGAAATGCCTGCTTTTCCCAAGTGTTTTGCTAATGTAGAAGAGTTATTATGTAGACCAACTTGTTCCCCTGCCACCCAGCATTTAATTTCTGTTACAAAAAGCAGGGTAAGTCAACTTAGCCTGAGGACAAGGCTGTCCTCATTGCAGTAGCCTTCAGAGTCCCTGTTCTGCATCTAAGTAACCAGTGATGGACAGGGTGGACTCACTGTCATACCTGGTGTTTCCTTTAGTTGTCATATAAAAATCAGCTGAGGGA
Source organism: Spermophilus citellus (assembly GCF_964194105.1). Classification (NCBI taxonomy): domain Eukaryota; kingdom Metazoa; phylum Chordata; class Mammalia; order Rodentia; family Sciuridae; genus Spermophilus; species Spermophilus citellus. The sequence goes on from NC_138192.1 coordinate 92,205,263, forward strand.
CTTTTTTCAACCCAGATTTATTGAAACAATGCCTACTGAAGAAAATGCAAAAATCTGTATTTTTAATGTGTCCCAATTACTTCTCGATCTCACTTATTTGGAAAATACTACTTTAGCACAAGCTCTCATTTAGAAGCTACCAGAACAATATTTGAGAACATCAGTCATCTCTGTGTAGCTTATTGCTTTGAGCAGCATCAGTGAGCAAAAATGTTGACTAATGTAGTTCATTAGTAACCTCAACAAAGCTAGAGTGAGTTAAACTAACCACATTAGAAATGGTATGTGTCTTCTTTTGAAGGTTAAGGAGGAGAGAGTGAGAAATGTTAAGTAAATGTCTGTTCTAACAAACCAAACTCACTCTTTTACGTGATTTAATTAACAAAAATTGGTTTTGTCAAGGATAAATCACCTTTAGCTGAGACGGTATAATTTCAGAATCTGATTCAGGGCTCAAAAAATGCAGTTCTGTTGCTAGTCATCCAGATACAGTTGTGGATTTTTTTTTTTAATGAATTTAGAATATACAGACTTTTATGTAACAAATATAGGCCCATGTGCCGAATAGCATTTGGGTAATGCTGATAAAATCCAAGTATAGTAAACATTATGACAAAAATTCTGTATTTACAAAGCTAAGAGAAAATATTATCAGCTGGCATTTATTGAACACTTCTGAAATATGTGTTAAGAGTCCTAAGAAACCACACTTTGAATCTCTTGCTAGACAGAGAATAGCCACGTAAACCAGTGTATAGTGTTATGGAGAGCTGGGATCGAGATTTGGCCTGCTTCTGGTCTCCTGTGGTCCAGGAGCCCAAGATGAAGGGATCTGGAATGGCATTCCTGCAGGAGCCAACAATTGAACTGATTCTCATCCTTCTACACAAACACTAAACATACACGTGTGCACACATATGCACGCAAACACATGTGTTGAGTTAGAAATACATACTTGAAAGTATAGAATTTCTCAAAATATGCTTAATTAATTCACTCAAAGTCAGTGCACCCACTCAGATCCAGAACATTACCAGGGCCTGAAAGTCTCTTTACATCCCCCCACCAATAATCCCTCCTTATTTTCCAACGGTAACCACCATAGTGACATCTAACACCATGAACTAATTTCGCCTGTTTTTTAACTGTGAATAAATTAAACAGCACAGTGTATATCTTTCATATCTGAATTCTTTGAGAACAGTGTGCCTTTGTGAGATGCATCCATGTTGTTGCCTAATTGCAGTGGTTCATTAATTAATGCAGTGCTGTATGAATGTGTTTATGCTAGTTTCACTTGTTATTTATGGTTACTTGGGTTATTATCAGTGCTAGATTATTAGAATAATGCTGCTAATAAATACCCTTGAATGTATCTCTTGATACCCACTTGCATGAACTTCTGTTGGGTATATGTGTCCAGAAGAAATTGCTGGCTCACAGGTTTACTTGCATTCAACAAATTACAAATGGTTTTCCAAAATGGTTATGCCAATTTCATGCCAGCACTGTGTAAGAGTTCCCATTGCTCTGTATATCACCAAACTTTAAAAATTTTAGACTTTTTAATTTTAACTATTCCATTGGTTAAGTGGGGGTATCCTGTTGAAATTTTAAGTAGCATTTTCTTCATTACTAATAAAGTAGGCTGCCTGTTCATATGTTCTTTGCCTTTTTGGATACCCTCTTTAAGGCAGTGTCTATTTAAAGTTTCTTGCCCCTGAACTGATTCTGAGAGGGTGAGTGACCATTAAGTAGACAAAATAAGAGGAAAGTCCCATCAACCAGAGGGAACAGCAAGTACAAATATATAGTATCCTCAGAGCAGGAGAGTAAGTGGGTAGAAAATGGGAAATCAGCTGTTAAAAGGTAAAACTTAATCAGCCCTAGGGTGCAATAATGGCAGTTCCACCCACATTAAAGTAATACAACACCAAAAAAGTACAGGTGGTCCCATACTATAAGACTCACTGGCTTCTGAGAAACATTGGACAGTCAAGTACCTAAAAGTTAAACAAAGCTTGTACACTGGAAAGACAGTTTAGTTTCCAATGAACTCAAGAGTTGCATTGAATGCTTGTAGTCCACTTTCCCCTGGCCGAGATAACCGGGTGGGTAGATGAGCAGTCACAGGGCTATCGGAGGAGGTGACTATTAGTAAGCTGTACAACAAATTGAGGCCTATGCTGTCTTTGGGGGCTGCTTCTATTCCCTTCCCTTTTGCCATGATGGCCTCTAATCTTTACTCCCTGAAGGTAAAGTATGGAACAAAGGAGAGATGGAATGAAATCTGCTTCCCCTACTTACTTGCGTGACTTTGTTAGGGTTAGGTGTACAAGGAAAATTTCTGGATCATAGCAATTCAAACTAAATAGAGCGCTAGTCACAACTTCACATGTGTCCATCTAGGAGACTCCTAGAAAGCTGAGCCTCTTTGAGAGAGGTCAGGACAAGCACCTTCTTATAAGACACGCATGTACTTTGTGGAAGCCAGGCCTTTTGCCCCAGCAGCCATGGCTGTCAGGCAGGGCCATGCATAATGCCTGGTGATTGCCATTGCTGAGAGAGGATGAGTGAAAGACTGAATGAGGATAGGAATGGGCAGTGGGGCAAAAGTGTAGGCTCTGTAGAAAGAAGTGTTGAATCATCTGCTGGAAGAAGGGAATGTCAACAAAATACTTTGATTCACTTGCCATTTGTTAGAGAGCAGTTCATTTTGTTGAGGGCCTTTATCTCTGTGTCACATTTCTATCACTGTGGACAACAAAAAGGCACAGACAGTGCACAGACAGTGCCCTGGGAATCCTCACAAATTCCCCTGGCAAAATATCCCCCTGACAGAAAAGTGTCTCCCTGCAGATGGTCTGCCATGAAGCTAGAGCAATCCCCCAGCCTCCAAGAACCAGAGTTTTCACCCAGATGCCCAGAAGGCAAAGCAATCAGGTCTGGCCTACATAAGAACTTCATTCAGGGTTATTCAGAGAATTACAAGTAGTTCCCAGGCTTTTGATTTAATGGACTAATACATTTTCAGAAAAGATTTCAGTGACCCATATAAACTTGCCAACCTCTTATTTTTTTTCAAGTAAGGACATGTGACTATGGTTTTTGTGAGGTTGTGTTTAATTGTCATAGATGCCTTTGATTATTATCTACAATAGCTCATTAGATCTTCATTGCATCACTGCATGGTATTATCTTCATATTATGATGAAGAGAGGCTCAGAGAAACTAAGCAAATTTCTTGAAAAATCATCTCAAAGATAATTTCCATGTAAGGGCAGGTAGGGGCAGAACTAGGTCTTGAGTCAGGTCCACTTAAAACCTTTATCCTTCCCACTATGTTAATTATCACTTCTGAAATATGCATCAACTATTCAGATAAGATATATTCTCTCTCTCTCTCTTTTTCTCTATCCCCCATCCCCCTCCCTCTCTCCCTTCTTCCCTCCCCCTCTCCCTTCTTCCCTCCCCCTTTCCCCTCACCATCTTTCTCCCTCTCTCCTTTTTTTCCTCTTATGTTGCTAGGGATCCACCCCAGGGCCTGTGCATGGTAGACCAGCACTCTACCACGGAGTTACTCTCCTAGTCCCAGATATGATTTTTTTTTTTTTTTTTGGCAGTACTGGGGATTGAACCCAGAATTCATGCATGCTGGGCAAGCATCTACCTATGACTGAGCTTTATTATTTTTTTTTGAGATTAAAGTCTCACTTAGTTGCCCAGTTGGCCTTGAACTTGTGATCCTCCTGCCTCAGCTTTCCAAGTAACTAACTGAGGTTAGAGGTGTACAACAAAGTGTCCAGCCCCAGATGTGACTTTTAAACCTCTGCTGTTCCAATGAGATGAAAGAATGGCTACAAATTAAAGTTGAATTTTATCTTTGTAGAGATATTTTGATTTTTTTTCTGAAATGCTTTAATTTTTTCAATATTTCTCCAACTACTTTTGTGACAAGAACACAAAAACTAGAGACCAACCCTGACATTATGACACAATTTAATATTAACATGTAGATATACATTGAGTGTGAGATGGTGAAGAATGAAATTTCTTTAAGCCTATTTTGCTGAAATGTGACTGAAAATAGGATGTTACAAATCATGGCTTATGAGAGAATTCGTTTCAATGCTCACTGCATCGTGTGGTATTTTGCTGTTAAAGTGAAGAGCTCTGGGAAGAAAGTTTATCTCACAAAATTGTTGACCACTTGAGTGGGGAATAAAACTCTAACTTTTATTATTTGACCAGAAAACAAAAGAGAAAGACATAGATTGTGTTGGCATTGGCTAAAATCATTGAGGCCTCTCTATCAGGAGAGGTATTGCAAGCTGAATTGTGTTCCTCTGACATTCTTACATTGAAGCCCTGAAAGCATACAGGAGGACGTGCATAGGTTATATGCAAATAAATATTATGCCATTTTTATTTAAGAGACTTGAACATGCACATATTTTAGTACCTAAAGGGATCCCAGACCTAGTCCACCAAGGCTACCAGGAAATAAGTATATTTGGAGAAAGAACGTTTAAAGGCTACATGAGATCAGATGGATGGGCCCTAATCTAATCTGACTGGGATCCTTATAAGAGGGAGTGACCAGAGATTTGTGCCCAGAGAAGAAAGACTGGGAGAGGCCATAATGAGAAGGAATGTCTGCAAGCCAAGGAAAACCTCAGGAACTAATCATGTTAACATCTTGATCTTGGACTTGTAGTCTCCAAAACTATGAGAAAATAAATCTGTTCCTTAAATTCCTCTTAGGCCCCTACCACTACTTATATGAAGATGGTTAAGGGAGACATCAGTGGAACTGATGGATGAACTTTTATTACTCAGTAGGGTACTTTACAGTGAGTCTGAGGATCAGCTGAAGAAAGGGTTTTTCTGAGAGTAAAAGGGAAGTAAAGTGTCAATTAGTGAGCTATAATGCTCTGACTGGTGATGGACATTAGCTATGTGCATTTTTTGCTGTATATTGTACATCATAATAATGTGCTTAGGATTATTATATAATAATCATTAATTTCTTTAACAATTGACAATTTGTGGAGAACAATTTCATTGGCTAGAGTAATGCTTAACAGCATAGGCTTTGTCAGCTTGCAGGGCTTGAATCCTGTCCTGCCACTTCCTAGCTGTGTGATTTGGGGGCAAATTCCTTAACCTCCTTATACCTCAGTTTCTTAATCTGTAAAGTGGAGATAATACATATTTCATAGGGTTGTGTGAGAATTAAGTGTGCTAATATATTTGAAGTGCTTAGAAGATGCCTGACATATATTAAGCACCTAGTAAATGTTTCAACTTTGGCCTATCCATGCACGAGAATAGCTACTAATAGAACCACGAGCATCTATTATACCTACAACTAATAATAGAACTTTAGGTTTCCACCAGGATACCTGCTACTCTTGAAATGACAGCCAAAATAAGTGTGTAAAGTGAAAACCTTTCTTTTTAAAATCATCTCAAAGATAATTTCCATGTAAAGCTGGAGAAATCCTGTATTGGATGTAGCCCTCAATTTCTCTATAGAGAAATCCTTAACATCTTCATCCTTTTAAGATAAAAAGTTAATTGAATACTGTTTTTCTCAAGTATTCAAGGTCAGGATGAATTGTTCAATGTTCCCTTCTTCCTTTTTCTTTCTTTCTTTTCTTTTCTTTTTTTTTTTTTTTTCCCTCCAGGGATCCCTTCTTGCTTGCATGAACTGAATTGAGAATAGATGGAGAGAGCTATGAGGAAACAGCTTACAGAGAAGTATAGTATGATGACTTGATTGGAAGAAATGGTTTGTTCAATCAGAAAGTAGTAGGTCAGCTGTGAAAATTAATTAGGAAGTCTTTTTTTTTTTAATGTTTTGGGACAGGGTCTTGTTATGTCATCTATCTGGTCTCAAATGCCTGTGCTCAAGTGATCCTCATGCTTCAGGCTCCCAAGTAGGGAGAATGGGGACTACAAGCATGCATCACTGTATTGGTTACCTGGAAAGTCTTGTGTTGGGGCTGTAGGATTTATATATAATTTTTGTAAGAGATCTGGGGAACTGGAGAAGGAAAAATATCTGAAGAAGGGCTAGGTTGGTTCAGATGACTGGAGAAAGTGTAGTGTCAACCTAAAACTGGGTAGTTCCTCTTGGAGCTTGACAAAATATAGTGATCCCTCAGTTTGGAATAAACAGTGGTTAAGGTTGAACTTTGGGATATCTTTGGACTTGAAAAACATGATTATTATGCTAAGAATTTATAAAATATGTAATCTATTCGTTACAGGACTACAGTCTGTGGCTGATAGTTCTCCCCCATTGGTCAAGTGGCCGGGCTTGCTAAGCAGCAACTGCTCAGGTGGGAACAACAGTCACTGAGGAAATAAAGGTCCGGTCCAAAGAGGAAGAACTCAATTCCTGGGGGCAGGAAATGTGTCAGAGGCTATCTAACAGTGTAGTTGGTACAGTGCATCTTTTCAGAAAAATATTAATTGGTTTTAATATTGAGTATAATAGCTGATTATATATCAGGTCTGATATTGTTTATCTTGAAAGCTTGCAAATTTGACTCCTTAATATCTTCATCCTTTTAAGATAAAAAGTTAATTGGATACTATTGATTCTTTGGTTCTTGTTCCTTAACTTATATAACTGCAAAATATTTATTAAGAAATTATAATTTATCTCTCAGGGCTTATGATATACTGGGAATATGTATGCATATTTCCATGTGTTGATTATACATTATTTTAATTTGTGCCATATACATGTCATATATGCCATAAAATTATTTCTCAAAAGTGCCTTAGCTTACTAATGAAACTCTTTTTCTTAATGTGTAGGTTCAAGTTAATTGAAGTGAATCTTCCAACATATCATTCATTCCCGAAAGAAAAACCATTTAAAGTAGGAAGATGTTTTTTAGTTTTAAGTACACCTCTCTACCTCCCAGGAGCTTTTTGTGTTGCTACCACAAAGTGTTGTTGTGTTTTATTTGGACACTTACCTTAAGATACTTTAAATGTCATTGCTTATTATAAAAGCATTATATGTTTACTATAGAATATTTGAAAATTATAGAAAATCCTAATGGAAAAAAGTCATATGCAATTCACTACTCGGCAAAAACTATCATTCAACCACCACCTACTATTCTCTCTTCTTTCTCACTCTTTCAGTGTAAACAAATATTGATAATATACTATTACTCTACATATGATCATAGGTGATTTTCCATTTGACACTGTAGCATTAGCACATTTCCATATTATTCAGTATTCCTCATAAACATGATTTTTCTGACCTCATAGTATTTTATCTTATATTTTACCAATGTTTGAGATTATTTTCAACTTTTTCTTACTATAAATAATATTAACTCACTGTGTGCAGAAATACTTTAACTCAACTCATTTCCTTAATCCAAATTAAGGAAAGATTGGAGTTACAGACTAAAAATGTGCTGTCTTCTGTAGGGACCTTGATACCCTTCTGTTGATTGCCCTCTGGACACCTGCTTGTTTGTGAGCATGCGTGCATCAGTGCCTCCTCCAAGGGTGAATGTTAACTTTAAAACATATAAAACCAGAAAGAAGATGTCTCATTGTTTACCCACTGTCCTTTTATTACTGTCTAGGTTGGACACATTTTCTCATGCTGGTTAACCCATAATCATACAACGAGGAGAACATATTTTGTTTGCAAACTTAAGATGAACTAACTGTGACAATTCACAGTTAACCCTGTTGCATTAGTATCTTTATATTTGTTCTAATTTTCAGTCTCTGGGAGTCCATTCAGGAAACTTCTTTCTATGAAGGAAACTGTCTCCTATGATGATAAAGGGCTCAAGTGTCGGTATGACCACTGCTGAGCCCTGTACAGTTTGTCTTTTGTAACCCTGAAGAAGTGACTTCACCTCCCGAAGCTTCCGTTTCTCAAACTGTAGAATAGGGAAGGAAATCCTCATAGTCATTCCCACAACAAGAAACTGGGACTTATTCAAGCTTTTAATATGAGGTAGCTACTATTAAGGGGTGAAAAATTTTCTCTAATTGCAAGATAGGCCCAAGAGATAGATCAAGGCGTGGTAGCCTGAAACTTTAGAAGCCAGGACTTTTCAAGTTCCAACAAGTTGCAAGTCTCAGTGTTTTGCTGTTTAGACTTTCAGTTGGTAGGAGGAGTCTATAGATAATAGGATTTTTTTTCTTTCTTTTTTTTAATGGGGCAGGGATAAGTTGGCTAGGAGATGGCTTGTGCTGCTAGCCCAGCAGTGGCCTTAGAGTCTTGCAGGACACAACAGTGCTTGCTGCCTTGCTACTTAATACTTGAGAAAGTTGCCCTGGAACTGAGAGCATAAGTCTGTCCCACTTCTCTCTTCTTCCTTCAGGGTGAGAAAAAGAACACTGCTTTAGTCCTACTGTTGAGTCTCTGTGCTCAGACTAGGGTCATTGCAAGAATCTGGCTTTCCTTTAACACTGTGCTCTGTCTACCTGTCTGTGTGGGACTCTGTAAAGATAATATAGATTCTCATTCAAGGATTTTTCTCAGACTGATAATTCAGTTCTTTGTATAATGTATTTTTGAGAATGCAATCATTTTTTTCAAGATTTTAAACACTAAGTTTTAAATTTCAGCTTATAGGTACAGCCTTCCACTCTGAGGCTGTGATTATGTTATCTACTAGCTGTTCAGCAATGCTGACCAGGTTGACTGCCTGCCAAGTGGCTGGTAGTGTGAGGCACCCTGACATCACTCTCTGAACTGCTTTCTCTTTCACATTCTTGCACTTTACAGCTGACAGCCCAGAGAGTGGGAGCCGATTCCACCAGAAGCTGCCACTGAAAACCAAAGTTCAGAAATGTCAGAGGTCCTCCAGGAACTGCTCCGTGTCTCAGAGAAAGCTGCCAACATCGCCCGGGCATGCAGGCAGCAGGAAGCTCTCTTCCAGCTGCTCATTGAAGAAAAGAAGGAGGGAGAAAAGAACAAGAAGTTCACAGTTGATTTCAAGACCCTGGCTGATGTACTGGTGCAGGAAGTTATAAAACAGAATATGGAGAACAAGGTAAGAGAGGTTATGGCCAAGGTAATTGTAAAATACTTGCCTCTGTGGCTCCCCCCACCACCATAGAATAGCATGACTTTTATTCCTTTTCAGAATATTAGCATCTTGGATTCAATAAATATCTTGGGTCCCCCTGTCCCTTGATAGGATTATAATGCTGGAAAAAATGTTTACTGCAGAAAATCTTTAAAGTACAGAAAAGAAAATAATAATCACAAAAACCTTTCTTTTATTAATGAGTTTCTTCTTAGTGAATAATATATGTTCTCTGAAACACAAACAAAATTGAGCTCTCTTAATCCTGCAACTAGAAAAAAACCACAACTATGTTTTGCTAAATATTATTAAAATGTTTCCTTTCTTTGTGTATGTGTGCGCATGACTCCTATCATTCATCTCATCAGAAATGAAAGCACATTGTTTTGTAGCCTGTGTTTTGGTTTATTTTTTAAACTTGGTATAGTAAGTCTCATCTTTTGGACTTACTCATGTATCTAATATTTGCCTTGCTTATGGGGTTTGTAGCTGAATGAAGTCTCCCTTTGTTCTACTACTAGGAAAACATTGTCATAACTAACAGTGATTATGATTCTGGGTATCTTGAGCTGAATCACAAAACAGTATTCATAAGTAGAAGTGGTAATAGTAGTAGTGGTAGCAGTAATAGTAATAATAGTAGTAGAGATAATACTAATGATGATAACAGACACTTATAAATGCTAAGTGTGTGACAGGCATTGTTTTAAGGGCTTTGAAAAGGGTAACTTATTTAGCCCTTGTAACAATCTTATGACTTAAGAGCAATTATCCCAATGTAGTGAATGAAAAAAGGGACCACAGAGAGCTTAAGTAAGTTGCCTAAGGTTACACAGAAAATGAATGGCAAGTCAAGTTTTTGAACGCAGGCAAACTGGCTCCAGAGTCTACATTCTTCTTCTTTCCTTTTTTTTTGGTAACAGAGATTGAACTCAGGGACACTTAACCACTGAGCCACATCCCCACCCTTTTTAATATTTTACTCAAGGCCTCGCTAAGTAGGTGAGGCTCACTTTGAACTCATGATCCTCCTGCCACAGCCTCTGGAGCCACTGTGATTACAGGTGTGTGCCACTGCACCCAACTTCCAATGTCTACGTTCAATAGTAATATTGCCTTTTAAATGATGATCTAATAATTCTGTTTAGCTTGGGAGGATAGAACTTTGTGACATAAAACATTTTAAATTATTGGAATATTTTCTAAGAAGTGCTTAAAATATGGGGCATCATTTAAGTGAAATCTTAACCACAGGCAGGTGATAAGAATCAATGACGCCATGAAATTTCTGCCAACTTTGATTTTCTTATACCCTGTAATATCTGTTATATCTGGCTTAGATAAAATAAATGAAGCAAACTTATTTTTGTTTATTACTGCTCAAGATAAATGAGTACAAATGATGGTTGGATTAGATGTGTATCGACATTGATTAGTTTATGGACTAATATTTGCCACAGAGCATTATAACAAGTTCAGATAGTCATTCATTTATGAAGTAAATGTCAGAACTTATGAACAAATAGTTTTCCTTTTCAATTATATGAAATATTTTTATTTCATGACCCTTATGCCTTGGTCCCTCAGAAACAGATGTTTAAGCAGGCTTGGAGACTGAGCTTCCATCCTTGAAGAATAGGATGGTTGCCAGCCCTCATTGGCTTGTACCATCTTGCAAAACAGAAAAAAATAACAACAACAACAAAAAGCAAAAACAAAATAAACAAAAAAATAAACCTCCAAGTGGTTCTGGGCATTATTAAAGCTTTTGGACATCTGCAGATGACTGGGCTTAAGTATTTAAAGCATCTCCTTACTTTTATTCCCTAAGAACATCATGCACATCACAAGGCAATTTTTATTTTTTAATTTTAATTTTTTTATACTGGGGATTGAGCCTAGGGCTTTCTACCAGTGAACCACATCAGCGTTTTGTTTGTTTGTTTGTTTGTTTGTTTGTTTTTTTGTGAGACAAGGTCTTGCTAAGTTGCTTTGGGTCTCACTAAGTTGCTGAGGCTGACTTTGAACTTGCCATCCTCCTGCCTCAGCCTCCTGAGGATTATAGGCATGCTTCAGCAAATATTTTGAGAAAAGTTATCCTCACTACTGAGGGTCAGAAGAAAAATATATTTGAAAGTTTCCTAATCATACAGAGATGAGAGAAGATTCTTGACTCCATTTATTCACTTTATATTGATGCACAAATTATCAGTCAATAAAGTTCTATTCCCCCCCCCCTTCCTTCCTATATCTTCCTATCCTGAAAACTAACGGTATTTCTAACAGGAGCAGAAACATACTTGAAAGTGAAAAACAAAATCTAACATTACCCTCCTATCTCTTCTATCTAGTCTCAATAATTTCAGGCACTTGATCAATAATATTAACTTTTATAAAGTACTAGGGTGCTGTTTAAGATGATAGTTACAGTATCTCCTTTGCAAGCATCCTAGCTTTAGGGCCTTTCTACAGTAGGATAACAAGACATAAGAAAACCAGACTTCAACCACGATTTGGATTTAGAGAGGCAAAGGGACAGGAAAATATTAGAGAACTAAGCACCTGACCAAGCTGGTGTCATTTTTATACTTGATTTGGTTTGTACATTTGGAAATTTCTGAAATTCAGATGTAATTGTGTTTAACTTGAAATGTAAGATGGAAATCTATTGGGAATTGAACATGTGTGTAGGTTTTAGTTGTTGTTTTACTTTTTATCATATTCTGAATCATTCAGTTTCCAGGCTTGGAAAAAAATATTTTTGGAGAAGAATCCAATGAATTTACTAATGATTTGGGTAAGTATGAGAATCTTAATGTATTTTTGTAACTTAATTATCATATGGTATTCTGATCTCCAACTTACACCATGAAATAAGTGGATGTTTGGAAACCTTTCAATGTCAACAGTATTATATATATTTGAATGTAAAGCTTCATTCAATCTCTACCTCATAATATCATGCTATTTAAATTGAGAGAGATGTGATCTCTTAGAATAATTTAACATGTCCATGCATCATTTTAAATATAAATCTGTAGCATTTAAATAATTAATAATATTACCTTTTAGGAAAATTCTATGGTCCTTTGGGAACCTAGTGGAGGAGGTTATCAATGCCCCTAGAGCCGGGCGTGGTAACATATGCCTATAATCCCAGTAGCTCAGGAAGCTTACACCGGAGGATCTCAGATTCAAAGACACCCTCAGCAAGGCTAGGCGCTAAACAACTCAGTGAGACCCCGTCTCTAAATAAAATACAAAATAGGGTGGGAGATGTGTCTCAATGGTTGAGTTCCCCTGAGTTTAATCCCTGGTATCCAAAAAAAAAAAAAAAAAATGATGCCCCCAGAAAGATGCACAGCTACATGTATGTACAGACAATTTCAGGTCTAAGTCCAATTTCAGGTCTAAGTCCCAAGGGCTCCCTGAAATCCTGGGTGATCTTGAGCCATTATTTCTCAAGGTTTCAGAACCTCTGTAAAGGTACTTGAAGTAACTTAGTTCCACCCTGTTTTTTGTTTGTTTGTTTGTTTGTTGTTTGTATGTTTTTATTTTGCTTGAGACAGAATCTCAGAGTCCTGTCTTGATATGTTGTCCAGACTGGTCTGGAACCCCTGGGTTTAAGTGAGCCTTCTGCTTCAGACTCCAGAATTCTGGAGATACCAGAGCACCCCACAGTGCTAGGCCAATGCCAAGATTTTAGTCTTATTTACGTAGTTTCCTATGGGCAGATTCCCCTTCAGTGACCTCCATGTTCTATGGCAGTTTAGGGGAAAATACCATAACCTCTGATTATTTTCAGAGACATTTTTCATTTTTAGTTTGTTTGGGATTATTGTTTGTTTAAGATTAGAAGACTAAAATAGTGAATCTTAAACATTGATCATGGGACAGATAGTCAAATATTGAGAAACACATTTATTAAAGGAAGAACATGAGTTTCTGGATTAGCGTCTGATAATCTTTTTAAGTCCCCTACATGAGCAATATATTAAAATGTCCTTGGTTCTATAATACTGTTTTAGTCAGCATTTTTTGTCACTGTGATCAAAAGACATGGCAAGAACAAGGTAGAGTAGGAAGTTTATTTTGGCTTATGGTTTCAGAAGCCTTGCTCCATAGACAGCTGACTCCACAGCTCTGGGACCCAGGTGAGGCAAAACATCATGGCAGAAGGCCCCCAGTGACCTACTTCCTCCAGCCACACCCTACCTGCCCACCATTACCACCCAGTGTATTTTTATCAGTGGATTAATCCAGTGACATAGGTTATATCTCTCACAATCTGTTCCTTTTGCCTCTGAAAATCCTTGCATTATCTCACATATGAGTTTTCAGGGGACCCCGCCTATCTAAACCATAATAGACATTCAGTAGGAAGAGAGAACTAGCAGAAGGTTAAAAATAACTCCTATGATTAACTCATAAGAATTCCTCATTAAAAATCCTACATTTGACTACTTTACAAAGTTATTTCAGTACATGATTTATCCAGAATTATAGAAACACAAAACCATTCCACATCTACTTTCCTGTTTGTTGAAAGGGCAAAGAAATGTAGAGCAGGGAAGAGGAGAGACTGTGGTGCATAGTGTGATTTCAGGCAGGAGGCAATCTTGGCAGGAATTCAGGTTGCCCTCCAAGTGTGATGGGGATTCACTAGCCTGTTTTAAGCAAAGGAGTGATATGGTATAATTTACTCATTTGAATGATCCTGTAACTTTTAGTAAGCCCAAAGTAAAGTTCAGTGTGTGGCACTTATTAGCATTGTTATTCCTCAACTTTAATAGTATAATTGAATTCGAATTTAAATTTAAGTGTTTCTTGCTGATTCAAAGTCATCATTATGGGCTAGGGGTGTAGGTCGGGGTAGAGTGCTTACCTAGCATGTGTGAGTCCCTGTGTTCAATTACTACCACCACACACAAAAAAAAGTCGTCATTGTAAATACATTCATACTGTGCTTCCCAAACTTTACTGATTATATCATCAAATGAGGATCTTGTTCAAATCCAGTAGGGCTGGTCTGGTGGAAGGCCTGAGGTTCTGTTTTGTATTCTTTCTTTCTTTTTTTTTTTTTTGTATGGTATTCAGTATTGAACCCAAGGGTGCTCTACCACTGAGCTACATTCCCAGCCCTTTTTATTTTTTATTTTGAGACAGGATCTTGCTCAATTGCTGAGGCTAGCATTGAATTTGTAATCCTTCTGTCTTAGCCTCCACACCCAGAGAGGTTCTGAATTTCTGACAAACTCCTGGGTGATAACAGAATCTGCTGGTCCTTAAATCAGATAGGGTTGTGAGGAATATGTGTCTATATATCTGAAAATGCCATGTTTTCTTAATTTTTTAAATGAGTTTCTTGTTTTCTCCATTGAGGTTTCTTCTTGTACTATTAATTTGCCTTTGTAAAAAAAAATAAATTTAAAAAAGACAAAAATAAATAAGGATTAATTATCAAGAATTAAAGGATTGTTTAACTGGTCTGTGAGCCCCCTTAAAATTGACACAAAATTGTGTCCATGTGGACATTTTCCTGGAGAACCAGTCTTTCAATTCCTGTATCCTACCCTGAGATTAAGGACATGAGGCCACTGGGCATCTGTGACTTTGTGAAGCTCCTGGTGTGATTCTGGAGGTCATCAGGCATGAATATGTTGACCTCACTTAATACAGGTGCACGGGTTTTGCAGCCTCCTCCCTCCTCCTTTCTCTTCCCTCTACCCCTCGGTAATTTCTCCACTGAAACTCTCAAGATATAATGGTTTTAGTTTGTCCTTTCTAGGGGAAAAGATTATCATAAAGCTGTGTTCAACAGAGGAAGAAACAGCCCAGCTTCTTAGCAAAGTCCTTAATGGTAACAAATCAGCATCTGAAGCACTAGCCAAGGTTGTTCATCAGGATGTCACCTTTGCTGATGCAGCTCTGGATTCCATAGTGATCAACATTCCACAGGACCTTATGGGAATTTGGGTGGATCCCATAGGTATGTATGTTTGCTCTGTTACCTGTGTATTTGTTCCGTGCACAATCCTTTTTCTTTCTTTTCTTTTTTTTTTTTTGGCTTGGAAAATAAAAATCATTGAAAGTATAGTTTAATTCTCCTAGAAGATTTAAAATTTTTAAGTTCCAAAATGCTAAGTGAAGAGTTGAGGTGTATTATGATGTGTTATGTTATGGATATATGTAATATACAAACAGCTATGTACATATGTACCTTTGTACACAGGTCTATAACAGGTGTGTGTATATACTACACAGGCCCACAGAAGGGGCAGACTGGTAAATAAGTGAGAACATGAAGTAATAGTAGTTAAAACAATTGAGAACACATGCTACTTAAAGAGCACTTAGCTCCAACCGATTGTGGCCATCTGGGAGTACAGGTCAGATCTTCAGATATTTTGGTGGGGGCAGAAAAAGCAAAATCCAGAGTCTTAAGAAAAAGTTCCCAATTCTTAACCATTGATTACTAATTTAGTTAAACAAATCAATAATCAAAAACAGTATTGATCAAGCATAACAGTCAAATGTGTCTTATGAACTGTCAGTTTATAAGCTGTATAGACCTTACCATTGTTTTTTGTCTTATTGTGGTAGGAAGATAATCTGTAGCTCAGCATTTTAAAAATGTGGTTCTTATCTTCAGTGATGCCACTAATACCAAGCCCCAGGTATTGTGCCTCCCACCCCATTTTTTCCCACCTCCCTGTGATATTCCATCCAACACATTTTGCTAAGCAGACAAACTCCTCCATACTTTCCAGTGTTATAAAAATGGATTTAATTGTCTGGGCTTGGTGGTGCATGCCTTAGTCCTAACCATCAGGGAGACTGAAGCAAGAGGATGACTTGATCCAAGGAGTTCTAGACCAGCCTGGACTACACTGTATGACCTCATCAAGGAAAAAGAGAAAGAGAGAAATAGGGGTTTAATCAGAGAATTACATAATATTCAGTCAATGGATTATATATGCAAATTAAGCCTTTCCCAAAATTTTTGATTACTTAAGGGTAAACTACATCAATTATGATTTCTGAAGGACAAGGATCTCCTGTTTCTTTTTTTTTTTTTTTTTTTTTTTTTTTTGTACCAGGAATTGAACCCCCAGGGGCATCTAACTGAGCCACATCCCCAGTCCTTTTTAATTTTTTTTTTTTTTTGAGATGGGGGTCTCACTAAGTTGCTTAGGGACTTGCTGAGTTACTGAGGCTGGCTTTGAATTTGCAATCCTCCTGCCTAAGCCTCCTGAGTCCCTGGGATTACAGGCATGCACCATCACATCGGGTTGTTTCTTGGTTCTTGATTCTATTTTCTAGCTCTCTGCATCTTCTGCCAGTCGCACCCTTTACTAAGTGCTCACCCCCCAGACACTGGCAGGCAGCTCTCATATATACATCTCTGAAGAGGAAACAGCTCTTCTATTTATTTTTCACAGAAACACCATTAATTTCTTCCTTTTTATGCCACCATTATTGTCTTTCCTCCTTGGAACTGCAGGAACCAAATAATACTAACAATAATAGAAAATTCTGTCTCTGGCAGATTGCTGGAAGAAGACTTTTCCATCTCTCATTGTACTAGTCCTCTGATTAATAACAATTCTAAAATAACCTCACCATTATTCTGAGTTGTTAACTTTTAAATGCTTTCCACCTGTGACAAATATTTGGGCACTTATTATATGCAAGATGATATACTAGATGCTGCAGGAATTATAGACAGGTGCTCTCCTTCATTTTCATTAGCCAGGAGAAGGAAACATAAGCAGCTTAAGAGTGAAATGTAGGAGGCCAAGTAACAATTTGATACAGGTGACATCCAAAAGTTAAAACCTGCTACTTCCAATTAGAAGAAAAGAGATTATATAGGGCAAAATTTATAAATGTATTCAGTATTATATTCTAAATAATCTTTACCTGAACCTTAACACACTTACTTAATTTTCCAGATTCAACTTATCAGTATATTAAAGGTTCTACTGATATTCAATCCAACCAAGGAATATTCCCCTCTGGACTTCAGTGTGTCACTATTTTAATTGGTGTCTATGACATACAGACAGGAGTGCCTCTCATGGGAGTCATCAATCAACCTTTTGTGTCACAAGACCTAAACACTCTCAGGTAAAAAGATGAACATTTTTGGTCTAGTACGTCTTTGGAATTTACTCCCTCAGCTTTGCTTACAATCAGGATTATTACTACATGATATTCCCATGATACATTTTGGTGTTCCCACTAAAAGTATGCAAGTTTGAATTAAAAGTTCTTTCTATTTGGGCTGGGGCTGTAGCTCAGTGGCAGAGCACTTACCTAGCACATGTGAGGTACTGGGTACGATCCTTAGCTCCAATAAAGATAACAAATAAAATAAAGGCATATGGTCCATCTACAACTACAAAAAAAAATTAAAACAAAAACTGTTCTTTCTACTTTTAGTCCTGGATTTGGCATGATTTTATTTGGCCCAAGTACAAGGTAGAAATTTTAAAAGAAATATTATCTTAGAAATATCATAGGTTTACATTTGGGATATTCAACCCTATTCTCCATTTCTAGAATGCACTCAGAACCAGATTAATAGAATGGTGCTGCTAGGCACAGTAGCATGCACCTGTCACCTTAGCTACTAGGGAGGCTGACACAGGAGGGTCACAAGTTTGAACTTAGCAAGACACTTTTACAAAATAAAAAAATTTTAAAGGGCCAGGGATATAGATCAGTAGTATAGCACTTACCTAGCATGTGTGAATCCTGGATTCAATCCCCAGTATCACAAAGTAAATAAATTAGAATGATGCTAAAATTGTCTTCTAATACTTTTGGACCAAGATATATGTCATCTGTTGTAACTATATAGCCAGTTGAACTTTTGTATAATTTTAGAAGAAATTTAAAACAAAACGTGAAAAAGTCCAATAACAATATTGACAGTTATGGCCAGGCTTAGAACCTACCTCTGGGGCATCTCTCCTTATAAATTCTGTCAGCATCATTTCTCTTTCTTTCTCCTCTCTCTCTCTGCCGTTTACATTGACTCCCCAGCAGAGCATAGAGGGTGGCCAGGACATGAGTTGCCTCTGACTCATGGCCTGTGCTTTGGGTTGACTCCAGGGCAGGCAGAATTCAAATACAAGCAGTTTAAGGCTTTTTAAATTTTTTTTTCTTCTTTTTTAATTGAAATAGATCATATTTTTTTGTTTATATAGGGCTACCTATTTTTATTGAATTTTGAGTCACTTCAGATAAGAATAGTTTGCTCTTTACAACTCTGGAATTTTGATATTTTGACTTTCCCTTCACTTTCTTCCAAACCCAAAGTATGTTTGTGTCATCTTTAAAAGGTAATTAAGAAATTAAAAAGAATTGGGGCAGAATGAGACATACTCATGGCCTAGAAATGGAGGTAGTCAACAAAGTACTTTGTGTTGCAGATTCTGGAGTGAGACCACCTGGGTTTGAAAGCAGATTGTACCACTTACAATCTGGGTGGGCCACAGCAAGTTATTTATTTTCCCAAGCCTCTATTTCCTAGTCTGTAAACAGTGAATTTTTCAACATAGAATATATGTTAAGAACAAATGAATGGAAGGTACTGTCCTTGTTGTTGTTGACCCAAATAGTAACATTTTGAGCCCCATCTTTCTGGTGTTAGAAGCCAACATGGAGCTGATACATCAAAAAATAAAAAGGAGTAACCAAAAGACCAAAAGCTTGTTATAAAGATTGTAAGAGATTTGAAGATTTATTTACCTGTTCATCTTTTCCCCTACTGAACTTTAAATGCCAAAAGTGGCCATAAAAGTTTGCAGAGTTTCTGGAGGGTGGAATTCAAACAAATAATTTGGTGTTGTCCTAGATGGATGTGATAAAGCCATAAAAGTGAAAACATTCCTAATTCTACAACAACAGCAGGCAGATGCATGCATAAGAGTAACTTTTAAAAATGAATTGGCTACTTAAGATCTATTTCTAAGCTTAGGGGAGGTAAAACTCATGATGCTAGGATCAACTGGGTTTTTGTTTTCATTTTCTTAAAACAATAAAAGGCAATACGAATCATGAAAAACAAATGTGCAAATCGCCTTTATCAACTGAACTTTTTCTTCCATAGGTGGAAAGGACAGTGCTACTGGGGCCTTTCTTACATGGGGACCAACATCCATTCACTTGAGCAGGCCATCTCTAAAAGAAATGGCAGTGAAAAGCGAACTGAGAACTCCAACCCTGAGTCAGAGTCCTCCTCTGCTTTTTCAGCAGTCATCAGCACTAGTGAGAAGGAGACCATCAAGGCCGCGTTAGCCCGCGTGTGCGGAGAGAGGATCTTCCGGGCAGCAGGGGCTGGTTACAAGAGCCTCTGTGTTGTCCAAGGCCTCGTTGACATTTACATCTTTTCAGAAGATACCACGTTCAAGTGGGACTCTTGTGCTGCTCATGCCATCCTGAGGGCCATGGGCGGGGGAATAGTGGACATGAAAGAATGCTTAGAAAGGCATCCAGACTCTGGGCTGGATTTGCCCCAGCTGCTGTACCACCTGGAAAATGAAGGTGCCACTGGGGTGGATCGATGGGCCAACAAGGGAGGACTCATTGCTTACAGATCCAGGAAGCGGCTGGAGACATTCCTGAGCCTCCTTGTCCAAAACCTAGCTCCTTTGGAGACACAGGCATAGAGGTCTCTGGCCTCAAAGTACATATAAGCCAAACTGCAACTGTTATTTCTATCTTTTGAAGATAGTTTTGTCCTATTGTTGGCTAACATTCGCCTTCCTCTTTTGAGGAATATTTTTCCATTATGTGTTCATAATGTTAATTTCAGTAAATTAATGACATTCATGCAGTAAATTGATGTATGATATTCTTACAGTGAATATGGTGTTAATGTTGCTTGAAACTTATTCAATAAAATATTGAAGAAAGAGGAAAAATCCTATTCAATTCACAGAACTACTCTAAACCTCTAAGTTGCAGAAGAACGGTCACTGAAATATTAGGGAGAATACAGGAGGGGTTTGCATGGGTTCTGTTTCCTGTCCTGAAGGCAAAATCTGCCTGTGTGGAACATTCAGAACTGTAAATTTCCATAAATGTAGCAAAATCCATGTACTTTCAATAGTATTGTTTCTCTTGAGAAGGAAAGGCTGGGAGCACTGTGGACCCCCTCCCACCTGCTCAGAGATAGTGAGGTGATTAGAGAAAAGGAATTAGATAGAAATCCTCACAGTGAGTGGGAGAGATGCAAGGTGGCAGGATGCAGAGAAAGGAAGTGCCATTGAGAGAGAGGGGCAAGGACCATAGATGCACAGAGACCCAAGAGAGACATTTCTGCATAAGGAATGGAGTAGAGATTTCTATGACTTTTGTATATTCACTACACAAGAGGTAGCTTTGTGTGTACCAGTTCCCATATTGATTATTCTCTGATATGAACATGAACCATGGTTATTAGGTTTTCGTTTTTGTCTTTGTTAACTGCCCTGTCGACCCTGTAGTGCCTACCAAAGGGAATCAATCAATCAATTGGCGCTGTTCACTGTGCGCCCTCTGGGGGCCAAAGGATGTTCCTCCAAAGTTTTTTTTTTTTTTTTCTTCTGTCCTTAAATTAAAAAGAAATAGAATTGACACTAATAGTTGCATATGTTTAATATTGTACAAAATAATGCTTTGGAATATGCATACATCTTGAAATGTCTACATCAAACTATTAATATTTGCATTGTCATTATTTTTGTGTGTATGTTGAGAACACTTAAAATATCCTCCATTAGCAATTTTCAAATATACAATTCATTTTTATTAACTATCTCTTTGAAATTTTTTATCTTTTGACCAATGACCCACCCCAACTATTCTTAACCCTGTAACCACCATCCTACTATCTGCTTCTATGAGTTGCCTTTTTAAATTCCATATATAAGTGAGATTATTGGGCTTTTGTGTGTATGTGTGTGTCTGGCTTATTTTTCTTTATACTATCTTTCAAGTTCATCCCCACTGTTACAAATGATAGTATTTCCTTCTTTTTAAAGGCCAAATAGTATTCCATTGTGTATATAAGCACCACATTTTCTTTATCTGTCCGTCCAGTGCAGGAATTGATTCCATATCATAAACATTGTGAACATGGGAGTGCAGGTATCCCTTTGACATATATGAAATTACATTTCCTTAGTAAAACACCTTTTTTTCATATAAAAGATTAAATGATTTATTTAATGATTGGTTTTTAGAAGTTGACATTGTGCCCTATGGTTGTGGGCTGTCAAGTTTTATCTTGCAACTGACAGTCTAACTTTAAAGGTTAATTTGAAGTCAAAGTCAGTTGATTCTTCACAAAACTCAATAGAAATAAAAACCCTCACTCCCAAATGCAATCGGCATGGAAACAGAAAATGGTGACATATGCTGACTCCAACATCACTGACAGAGCATGTAAATAATCAGGAACACACAGCAGAATAGCCATCTTCAGTGAGATCCAGACAGTTCCTCAATGCAGTAATCTTGTCATAGTTCTCTAGACAATATTCAAAAAATATTTTTAATCTGTACTGAATATGTCCGGTATTCTTGCCAACATTCCCTACACAATACAGCATAACAATTATTTAAATATCACTTACATTGAATTTAGGTATTACACATAATTTGTATTTATATTGAATTTAGGAAAATATTAAATATATGAAATATTAAGTATATGCTAGGCTATGCATAGATTATTCGCAAACACTACATTGTTTTATATATGGGATTTGAGCTTCTGTGGATTTGGGCATCCATAGGGGTTTCTGGAATGAATCCCCTTCTGATACTGAGGGACAACTATATGTTCATTGTCAATCTTTGACGGAAAACCACAGCCCTTCCTTGAGCCTGTGTCTGCTGATAGGTCATTGTTTTTCTTGCATAAACCACACACAGGTAAGCAGGACTTCTAATTTTAATTTGTTTACAAGAAGAACTTAAAAATATTTGCAAAGCAATCTGAGGACATATTCATTCTGTATTTTTGTAATTTTTCCCTCTATTTTTACAGTTGACTCATAAGGTAATTTGTTAAGTTCCACCTTAGTCAACCCTTACCCAAACCTTCAATTCTTCGCTTTTAAACTCATATTCCATTATTTTATATTTAATTAACATCTTTAATTGTAAAAAGTAAAATTAGGATATAGAGTTTTGGAAGTCAGCGACTCTTGGTTCAGAGAGAACTCATTTGTTGGGAAGAAGAGTGGTGGGGGGATGGTGGGGCGGTATTGTAGAGAGGAACCCCTTGGCCACAAGGTCAGGTATCTTGGTGATGATCCATGGGTTTTACAGGAGAATGGATGTAGAGATTAATCTGCCAGGTTACTTTGATGAACAGTAGTAAAATGGGAGCTTAAACTGCACATCATGTTCAGTCTCTGGGAATACAAGTAAATGTTGTTTCATGTAGTGTTCTTAAACTCACAATTGTTCAGGAAACCCTCTTGGTTCCAATTTCAAAATATACCCAGAATTCCACCACTCCTCACCACTCTGCCTACCCCTCACCCTGCTCCAGGCCCCTCTTTATGCCTCACTTGGATAAACTGCTAACTTGCCACCATGCACCTTATTTTCAATGCAGAAACCGGAGTGATCTTTTTCAAAAGTATCAGATATGTCTCTGTTCTGTTCAAAACCCACCAAATGGCTCTTCAACTCTCTCAGGTAACTACAGCTCTCTTTACATAGCCCATAACACCCACCATTCACCCTTCTCACTTACCCACAGAGTAGAAGTCAACTGCTCTTACTCTGCTATGGTCTAAATGCTTGTATCCATTGCCAAATTCATATGTTGAAATCCTAACTCCCAAGGTGATGGTATTAGAAGGTGAGGCCTGTGGAAAATGCTCAGATCAAGAAGCTGATGCCGTCATGAACGGGGTTAGTGCCCTTATAAAAGAGGTTTGACAGATACCTCTCACCCTTTCCACCATGTCAGGACACAAGAAGAAGGTGCAGTCTATGAGCCAGAAAGCAGGTGCTCATCCTCCACCGAATCTGCCTTGATCTGGAAATTTTCCAGGCTCCAGAGATGTGAGAAATTAATTTTTGTTGTTTATAAGCTGCCCAGTTTATGGTATTTTGTTATAGTAGCCCAAACAGACTAAAAACTCTCCCCCTTGCTCACTTTGTTCCACATCCCCGACCCCCAATTCTGGGAGTTGAACCCAAGACCTGGCTTTATGCATGTTAAGCAAATACTCTACTTCATTCCAGAACTTTTTTGTCTTCCCAAACTCCATAATAAAACTCCCCATTTCCTCTCACCCCAGTCCCTAATACCCACTGTTCTACATTCTGTCACTCTGAATTTGACAACTTTAGGTACTTCTCTCACATAGGTGGAATCCTACATTTGTCCTTTTTGTGAATGGTTTGTTTCACTTAGCATACCGTCTTCAAGGTTCATCTGTGTTGCAGTAGTTTGTGCAGAGGAGGGAAGTGCTACTGGGGTCTTTCTTAAAATAGCTAGTATGTTTTTATTACTCATGTTTAATGTAGTCAACCTAAAATTTATCAGAAACAAAAGCATCATGAAATAAATAGAAAGAACACACCTTATTTAGTCAATAATCAGACAAGTTATTAATAGGCTTAATTATTTTATTATAATATAATAAAAATATTAATAGCTAACATATGGAGCAGTATATTCCAAATTCTGTTGGATATTGAACTGCATTGTATTATTCAAAATAAGAGTCAAAGTGACATAACACTATCTCTTTCGCCTGATAATATTTTACCTACATTTTTAAAAGCTCTAACTTAATTAAGTTTTAACAATTCACATTTTAAAAGAATACTTTTTAGTTGGCAATGGATCTTTATTTTATTTATTTATTTATATGTGGTGCTGAGAATTGAACCCAGTGCCTCACACATGCTAGGCACAACCCCAGGCCCAACAAATTCACTTTTTAATACATTGTCTACCCATTCTTTTCACCTGTTATTCTTTGCACCAGCTACCTGATTCACTTTACCATCACCTCTAATTCAGCCCAACTCTTCCTAAGCATTGGTTCCTACATAGAGTATGGGACCTGAAGAGCATTATCTTTTAATGTACCTTGTATGTGGCCAATCTTTTGCCCTGACTTCTGACCCCTTTGTTAGAGCCTCCTCCTATGAGACATCATTATTGTTGCTACTGCAGTGCTGGGGCCAACCAGGGCCATGTGCATGCTAGGCAAGCACTCTACCCCCAAGCTATACCTATACTGCTGTATGATATTTTGAAGTGCCAACGGATGAGTATTCTGTAAAGAGCTTTCTGCTGTGTTATAATGTGTTAAAAAAATTTAAAAAAAAAAACACAGGCCACTGAACCCATGTGTACACTCCATAAGATAGCCCTCGTGTCGAGAAGGGAACTTGCCAGAATAAGTTTGCAGTAATACTACATTGCAGTAAACATTAGGATTAACAATGAGTGGCAGAAATGCCAAAATAGCAATGGCTTAAGAGAGAAGAAATTTCTATCTTCCAAAAGTGAAGTGAAGAGGTTTGTGTTGAACCCTGAAGACCTCAAGTTTCTTTCATCCCACTACTCCCCCTACCCCCAGACTATAACCTTTTTCTGAGCTACCCAAGTGCATCTATATCTCCCATCAAATAGAAGGAAAGACAAAGAAGGGTAAGGAAGGTAATTTTTCATCCCACATAGTCACATGGACTACTCATAGCTCTAAGGAAAATTGGAAAACATCTCTTTTCTGGGAGCCATGTACCCAGCCAAAAGCCAGAAGTCTTATCTCTAGAAGATGGGAAACAGGTATAAGAGGACAACTAGCAGGCTCTATCAGTCAGGGTACCAGAGCTGTCTGGGCTCAGCCTGACCTCTGATCATACACCCCCTGGTCTTATGGCTGAGGACTCAAAGCCTTCCAGTAGGGTTATTCCAACCCATAGATAGCCACACTCACTTATCTACTTATGATGCACTTATCCACTTCATCCTCCAAAGAATTAAAGTGCCGTAAACACATACATCCTTCAAGATGACAAAGGGCTTCCCGGCAACAAACACATCATGGAAATAGAAGGCAAATGCCAGTACAATTACTCCTCTCCTGAGACCTGTGAGGAATTTCTGAGATTCTTGGCCCTGGCAACTCAACTCTGGGCCTGTTGCCTCCTCTTATCAAGCCACACCCCTGCCTCTGTCTGTCAACTGCTCAGAAGGCAGATAAACTAGCGTCAAATGTGTGCTTTGCATACCTTTTTCAGCCATTCCACTTTAGGAGTCTGTTCACTCAGTCCAGTGCACAGCAGCTGGCCGTCACCCCTTCTCCTGCATCTGCAGCCTAGAGGGTGTCACTGTAACCAGCCTCAAACAACGCTTCCTTACCAAAAATGGCAGAAAAGACAAAATTCATCTGCATGTATTTGCTGTTTTCCCAAAAGAAGAAACAAGAAGCAAAAGTTTCTAACAATTCTCTTCTTTGTCCCAAGCTTTGTCTGCATTTTTTTCCTCTAAGTACTGTTTAAAAATTAAAAAAATAAAAATAAAAAATAATTTTTTTAAAAAAAGCAGGGAGGTGGAGTAGAAACAGTAAATTGTAACCTTTCCCATCTATAGCTGACAGCTCTACTTGTGTCTGGCTTGGTAGTGAGGGTGAAAATCATGAAAACATGTTCATCGACTGCAAATGTCCCTTAAGATTAGCCAGGAACTTGAAGCCTGGTATGCATGCAAATAGATCTGTGAAAATGGTCCAATGAAGTAGCTATTTCGATCCCTGACACCTTTCTTAAAAGGTTTTATTTGCTTATTATTTCTATCTGATACTCAAGCTAGTCAAAATTCTGGTTCCAATAAAATACCTGTAATTCTAAACAAAGTTTTTCTTTTGTAGGCTGTATTTCAGTGTTCCTAACATGGCCATGATCATGACTTTTCTCCCTTTACCTAGTAAAGGAAAAAAGAAAACAAAGCAAACCATCCCTGACCTGGTTTCAAGGGTTTGTGACCTGGGCAGTTTTAGAAGACCACCAAGCTTGGTCTAATGTTCTGCTATGGCCATGTTGAAATTCTCAAAAATGTTATCTTCAAACCTGTGTTTTTTAAGTTAAGTCAAAGGTACAATGAATGGAGGTGTTAGGAAGCTTTGAAATGATTTCAAATGTGGCGTGACACATGTTTTGCTGTGATGAGAACACAGAGCATAATCCTCCTTCACCAGAATGTTACGTTGTATCTATCAGATCACATATGTGAGTGATTGGCCTCAGCAACTAGACTTCAACACACACATAAACCCAAGATTCTGTCAGATTGAGAGCAGACTGTGGCAGGGTTACTCTGACAGCTATAAAGCTATTTTCTGAGGCCGACTAACATGGCACTGAGCATAAGCATCCAGGGCTCTTGCATGTTGTCAGGGATCTCTGCTGTGTTAGCTAAATCCTGTCTCCTGAGAAGCTTTCATGCAAAGGTATCCTCAAACTTCAACTTGACTTTATATCCAGGGAGACCTGCTTCCATCCTAAGGGAGCAACTAGACTTTAGTCATTGGATTCTAAACCAAATCAGAACTCACAGTGTGGCTAATGCACCTTATCTAGTATGTGTATTACCTGTGAGATTTTGGCTCATTATTTTTCTCATCCTTTGAACAATGTAAAAAGAAAAAGGATTTCTTTTGATGGAGCAATTATGTGATTTGTGAAATTATACTTTGATTATCTCTGTATTATAACCATACAGAAGAGGAGAGCCTATCCTTGCAATTCCATTCACATTGGGCTCAGAGCGCCCCCCCCCCCCCCCCCCCCCGTGCATAGCACCCTGAGGACCTGTGGTGTGTGGGGGTCAATGAAACTCAGAGCAAGTACATTATAAGTGAGTTCTATTTATGACTAAGTGGAGTCACCAAGAGTCTCAAGAACCAGAACTTGCTTGAAACAAATAGAAGTCAATGGCAGGGGCTGGGGTTATGGCTCAGTGTAGAGTGCTTGGCTAGCATGTGTGAGGTACTGGGTTTGATTCTGAGCAGCACAAATAAATAAATAAATGTCCATGGATAACTAAAAAAATAAAAAAAAGGAAGTCAATGGCATCCTAAGAAACATGGACAACCAAGGAACCCTATCACATCCCTTCCTGTTTGTGTTATTTTTCTATAAAGGACAATCATATATGCTAGAAAGGGGAGCACAGAAGGAAAGGGACAGATAGGACTACTTAGAGCTTCTTTCCTTGTTAGTCCTTGCTTTCCAGTGAACCCAGTGTGGAGAAAGCAGATGGAAATGAGGAAGGAGTAAAGTGAAAACAGTTGAGTTAGTTTTCTGCAGTGTGTTTACACTGTTCTGACAACAAAACATGTATACATGCATGAGCTGTGAAAAATGAATTGTGGGACTGGAGTATGGCTCAGCCCAGTACATGTGCAAAGCCCTGGGTTCAATCTCCAGCACCACGAAAACCAAAAATAAAAACAACAATCAAAGAAAAGATTTAAAGGGAGGGGAAAAAGTTGTATTTTTTTTGGTGATTTTTTATATAAGTTAAACACTCCTTTATCTGTATTACACAATATAAATATGAGTGATAATAATTTAAATGTTTAATTTCTCTGTGCCCAGAATGACATTAAGTAGTAAAAGCACAAAAACAAAAACAGAAAAATTTTTTAAAAATGGGAAAAACTTTTTACTTTGGAACCTTTAATGGCAACTTTCCTCCTGCTTTTAAAACAAAGGGTCCCACATTTTCACTATGCACTGAGCTCCACAAATTATGTACCCAGTCCTGAATTAGTTCCATTTCTACTTCTAATCTTACTGTCTTTTGTTCCATCTAAATTTTTGTCATATTTGCTAGTCAGGCCCAAACCCACCCACTGAGGATCTAGGTTCATACCAACTGAAGGTTCTTTTCATTTGTTTGTAAACTGAGATGACAGAGGTGTAACTAAACCAGGGTGTGTGTTAGTAGTCACCTGGCAAGAAAGTGGCACATTCAGCACTTCCCACATTTGATGTCAACTCAACACTGTCCACCAGGTGTCTCCAGCAGATTTGCACAGGCATATGTGACATTACAGGCATGTTGGGGCCAAACTCTTCCCAAGGGTTACTTTTTTTTTTTTTTTTTAATAAGCACCTTCCTAAACACCTCATTCTTTTCATTATGTTTTAATTGATCATCACATGTGCCTGAAAGAACTGGAGAATATGAAGAAGAAGGAAAATTCCACTCCAGACACAACTGCTGTTAATACTATAATTTCTCTAGGGTTATTTTTATTCTATTCATAAGAGAATAAAAAGTTGAGCCATAGAATGGGAGAGATATTTAATGATAAATATATAATAAGGGACTTGTATCCACAAGAAATAAAAATCTCCAAATCAACAAGAACAAGACAGAAAGCCCAGTTTTTAAGAAATGACTGCTAGACTCTTTACTTTTGTAAAGAGAGTATTCCAATGGCCAATAAGCATATCACAAGATATAAGAAATAATGCACCTATACTATATAGAGATGCTACGACACCCACCGGAATGACTAAAATTTAACAATTGATATCAAATATTGGTGAGAATTTGGAACAACTAAAATTCTCTTCTGTTTGCTAATGGGAGTATAAATTTGCACAACTACTTTAGAAAAATGCTTGGCATGATTTCATAAAGCTGACTATATACTTATTCTATGATTCCTTTCTCTGTATATACTTAATGGAAATGCATGTAAATATATATCAAAAGACGTGTTCAAGAATGTCCATAGCATTGCTATTCAGACCAGCCAGCACTTGAAAACTAATTAAGGGCTTAACTGCGTAGAATGAATAAGTGTATTATGATAGGCTAAAAAGGAATGAAAAAATATAGATTCATCTCACATACATGGAATTGACACACACAAGAGTACATACACAGCAGAACTAATGGAACATACTATCAAAATCCTCCTGAAGGAATGAAGGCCTTCCTGGGAAGTACCTTAGTTGAAGAGAGCTGCCAAGTTCAAGATTACATCCCTAGCCCTGGGGCTGAGAATAAAGGCCCTCATCAGAGTTTGCCAGAACTGTGAAGGACCACCCCAGCTTCAGAGCTCCCTGCAGACCTGTGGAAGAATTTGTTGTGATTCTATTTAGTCCAGTTTACACCTTGCCTTAATTTTACTTCTCTCCTTTCCCTTTCTTCCTCCTAGTGTTGGTCCCAATTGAACAATGATTTTTTCACAGTTTCCCTAAAACTCCTTTGCTACTGCAAAGTCAGAGTAGCAGTTACCTTGGAGGAAATAATGACTGGGAAAGTTCAGGGGGTTCCAGTAGTGTTCTATTCCTTGATGGCAGATATGTGAGAGTGTTTGTTTTGTAAAAAAATGATGTATACACTTAAAATTTATCTATTTACTATATTTAGTTATTCATCATTAATTTAAAATATAATAAATGAGTCAATGACTATATTAGATGAATGTGCACATTTGAGCTCTTCTCTAATTGTATCATTATGATAAATTCTTAGAAGTAGAACTACTAAATTAAAAAAGCATATTTTAAAACTTGGGTGCTTAACTGTCAAAGGGTCCTCCAAAACAGGTGTACTAATTGACCTAATCAAAAGATGAGGCCTATGCTCTACTTTAGAACTAACTGTATACTGATGAAATTAGTCAATGGTTGATTGAGTTATTAAGGAAGCCTAATGTGTTTCTTAAATTGTACCATTTTCTTACCCGTGTCCCCCGTAGGTGATGGAAATGGGGTTCGCCTCGGTGGAATGGGCTGGCTGCAAAATAAAAGCTAAGAAAAACAGAACAAGGAAAAAACCACAGGACACAGAAAGTATTTTCAGAAAGCGGGGGTGGGATGGTCTAGCCGATAATACAGATCAAGCTTCTAACTAAAAAGCAAAATGGAGCCACACTTGCTTTATTTATATCAGGGAACATCAAAGGTCTTCCATAGAATGTTCTTCACTAAAAAAAATGTTATAGGTGGGCTGTCCAGTTTCCAAAGGGTTATTACACCCATCTTCTGAGCTGTTACGAGAGATCTTCCTAGTAGAGCAGAGATAAAGGTCATGTGCCTTGGGCAATCTATTGCCTGGGAGAGCCATGGATAGTTCCCAAGGTTAAAAATAAAATCTCCCTGGAAGCCATACCTAAAGAAGACCCTCAAGTAATTAATGGGTGGCTTCCCACACCATTTTATTGTAGAAAATAGATAAACTTTACAGTATCAGAAGCTTATAGAATCAATTGAGCAAAAATTACGGAGAAGCAAGTACAAGAAGCTGTTGAGGGATTTGAAATGCTCAGCTATAGAATGAACTACATTCTAATTACCATCAATCCTTACAGACATTCTACAGAGTCAAGCAAAATCCAGATGATCCTTCTTCTGAGATTCCAGCCATGACATCTAGTTTTCATGGTGAATCTGAGTACCTATATTGGGTTTTGGTTTTTAGCTGTGAAATTCGAATGTGCCATACTTTGTAAAAATTATTTTCAATTTTTTTTTGTGTGTGTGTGGGGGGATAGATACAGGGGATTGAACTCAGGGGCACTCTATCACTGAGCCACATCCCCAGCCCTATTTTGTATTTTATTTAGAGACAGGGTCTCACTGAGTTGCTTAGTGCCTCACTTTTGCTGAGGGTGGCTTTGAGCTCGAGATCCTCCTGTCTCAGTCTCCTGAGCCGCTGGGACTGTAGGCATGCACCACTTTACCTGGCATAAAAATTATTTTCTTTATGCATTTTCTGCCTAAAGATCCCATCTATCTCTATAGCTTCAGCTACAGTGTATATCTAATTCTTTAATTTACAAAAGGAAGGAATTAAGGAAGGCATGATTTGAATAGGGAAAAGCCCTAATCTCAAACTCACATTCCAATGGTCTGCTGGCCATTTCTCCCTCCTTGTGTTGCCAGTCCATGTTCTTAACAGATCCGAAAGCACATTTTTCTACCTGCCCCCCAACCCCATTAGACTCCTTCAATCAATCTGGAAGATCTCCTCTTTTGTCTCCTTTCTTGAAGGAAACTCTGGGGCCCCTTTCTCATCCTTGTCTCTTTTCCCCTGCTCTTCCCTATTTCTTGTCTTCCAACAGCCTTTTTTTTTTTTTTTCAACATCTAAGTCATCACTTTTGACCAAACCTCTTCTTGTCTGCTTGGACACACATGGCCAATAGGGCTTTGGGGCACTGGTGGCAGTCTAAGGAAGCCCAGTGGTCTTGGCTCTGTTGATGGGGATGATCTGTGACTGTGGGTGGGACTCAATCCCTGAGCAGTCTCTTCATTGCAGGACAGTCGCAGGAAGCCCTTCTGATGCTAGAGCATTGTGTATTGATTTTCAGGTCCTCTTTCCCTAAAAACCTTCTGGTAACTTGCAACCAGGCTTTAGTTTGGCACACAAACTCTTCTTCCTGCCTCCCCCACTGCAAAACTGCAAATGAAGAAAAAAAGAAAACCGGTGAGATTGTCAAAATCAGTCCTTAGATCTAAGCCTCTTAGCAACTCGTTGCTTTATGCTAGGTTTCTCAGCCTTTCACTGTGAGCACATTCAGCTTCTGAATCAGAAAAGTTTTGAAGAGAAATTGTATGCAAAGTGCCAAGTTCACCACTCTGCATTTCTCTTTTATTCTGAGATTTAAAACCCTCATTTTAGCTGTCCCAAATCTCTAAAGCACAATTTCTGCCTCCCCAGCCCAGTGGGACAGCTAAAACCTGGAATTTCTCTCTCTCTCTCTCTCTCTCCCCCCGCCACAGGTAAATTTGAAAATATCATGGACTAGGAAAAGATTTCTTTTTTTAATATTTATTTTTTAGTTGTAGGTGGACACAATATCTTTATTTTATCTTTATGTGGTGTTGAAGATCGAACCCATTGCCTCCCCCATGCCAGGCGAGTGCGCTACCACTTGAGCCACATCCCCAGCCCAAAATATTTCTTAAACAAGACACTGAAAGCACTAATCATAAAGGAAAAAACAGAAATAACTCCAATGAGTTATCAATAGAATATGGCTGAAATAAATTGTAGTCTGTATGTAAAATGGCATGTTATACAATATAAAGAAAGAGTTAGATCTAGATGCAAAAGATAATTATGGTAGACTGTACTACTAAGAGGAAAAAAAGCAATTTATGGAAGTGTGGTCCAGTTTGTAAATTTTAAAAAGTATTTTTAAAAGTCTAAGTATATATACTGAACTATTCAAGGTAATTATACCAAGGGATAAGATTACAAAATTATATTAATTTTCTATATTATGGTTGTTTGTTTCCAGTATTATTATTATAGCTAAGGAAAACAATGACATAAATGTTGATACCTTTCATTAAGAAAAAAGTAATATTTGGGCTAAAGTTATATACCTTCTAGAATGTAAGCTAGGTGAGGGTAGACCTTATCTGTTTTATATATGGCTTCCTAGCACTAAGAATGGTGTGATTTACTAAATAGCCACTTGACAAATACTATATTGGTTAAATGAATGAGTGAATGGAATATACCCAAATTTTTGACATAAATATTAAGACACTGAAGCTAGTCTCCTATGTCTAATTATCTTCAAAGAATTATTGCATGTGTATTATAGAAGACTATTTTAAAAGTCCTGGATTGTTTGGATATAAACATGTTCTTTTCCTCAAGTAACAAACTTCTGAAATATGCTTTAAATATATTTCTCTGCTGAGGTTGCAGTCTTCTTAATACCCAAGCCTGTTCTTTCTGTGCTCTGAATCATTCCATTTCAATAAGGACTGTACCAGAACTTTGAGTGCCTAATAAATATTAACTGAATAATTACTCAATTATTGATATTTCATTACTTATTCATTATCAATGATAAAAATGATGACATGGTATTTAAGGATGAAAACTTTAATTCTACTTTATTTTAGCAATATTAAATTTAGTAGAGTCAATTTTCAATCAAGCTAGGTGAAGGTGAATAGAATTAGAGTTCCTCTTACATTCTCTATGTGCCATATCATACTATTTTAAAATATAGAACATATAGAAGAATGTTGATATAACTGCCAAATTTTCAACAGAACTCACACAAAAAAGTTGTTCACTCTTGAGTTGTGAGAGTTCTTACATATTCTAGATGTCAAGTCATTTGTTGGATATGTGTTTGAAAATAATTTCTCAGATTTTTGCCTTTTCTTTTTTGTAAACTTGTATTTTGAAAAGCAAAAATTCTTAATTTTTAATAAGTTAATTTATTCTTTTCTTTTATAATTTGTATTTTTCTATCCTACATAAAAAAATCCCGACAAATTAAAGGTAAACATTTCCCATTTCTTCCAGAATTTTTATTGTTTTACCTTTTATAATTAGGTCTTTGATTAATTTTTGAGTTAACTTTTATATATAGTTTGAGGTAAGATTGAAATTCACTTTTGGGGATGAGGTTTTGGGGGTTGAACTCAAGGGCACTCAACCAGTAAGCCACATCCTCCACCCTATTACATATTTTATTTAGTGACAGGGTCTCACTGAGTTGCTTGGTGCCTCACGGTGACTGAGGCTGGCTTTGAACTAAGGATCCATCTGCCTCTGCCTCCGGAGCCTTTGGGCTTACAGGAGTGTGTTTCCATGCCCAGATCCTGAGATTCACTTTTAAAATATAGATATTCAATGCATCTATGTTGGAAAGATGATCCTTCTATTGAATTGCCTTAGTAGCTGCTATGGTTTGGACATGGTTCAAGTGTGCTGCTGTGTTGGAAGCTTCTTCCTCAGTGTGGCAGTGTTGGGAGGTAGCAGAACCTTTAAGAGGTTGGGCCTAGTGAAAGGTAATAAAGTCAGGGAGGGTATTGCCCTTGGAAGTTCTTGTGGGAACCCATTTAGTTCCTGTGAGAGAAGATTGTTATCAAGCACCAAGACTGGCCCCTGTCCCATATCTAGCTTCCTGTTTTGCTGTGTGATCTCGTCCATATGCTCCCACAACTGTGATGCCATCTGTCATAGATTTATAGCCTTCAAAACTGTGAGTGAAATAATCTCTTTCACATAAAGTATCCAGCCTCAGATATTTTGTTACAGCAACAGAAAACAGACTAAGAAAGTCATTTCATTGAAATTGACTAGCCTATACTTACTGTCTAGTTAACTCATATTGTGGATTAATGCACTGATTAGGTTACACCTCTCATCATCTAATCATTTCACCTCTGAATGTTCTTGTGTTGTCTCACACATAAGCTTTTGGAGGACATCTCATATCTAAGCCATAATATTATAAGAAGTTTTCATAAAATAAAACTGCTTTTTTTAAAAAATTGACTAGCTATGTGTATGAGCCTATTTTTGAACTCACATTTTGTTCCACTGATCTCTATGACAATTTTTACATCAATACTACAGTATCTTGATTATTCTAGATTTATAAGTTTTGAAATCAAATAATGTAAGTCCTCCAATTTTGATCTTTTTCATAGTTGTTTCAAATATTTGAGACCCTTTAAATTATTTAAAATTGGTTTGTCAAATCCTACAAAAGAGCTTGTTAGAACTTTGTGTGTAATTGTGTTTAACCTGTAGATTAGAAAAAAAACCTGACATTTTAGCAATATTTAGACTTCTAATCTAGTAACATTATATATAGACTTCTAATCTCACTTTCACTTATTTAGATTTTTATTAATTTCTATAAGCCACCTTTTGTAGTTTTTAATGTATAGTTCAAAAATGCAATTATCTTACATTTTGATGCTGTGTAAATAGTAATGTTTTATGAATTTAAGTTTTTGGTTTTTCTTTGCCAATACAGAGAAATACAACTGATTTTAAAATTTATTTTTGTACTCTTCAAACTTGACACTCTCACCTATTAGTTCTGTTAGGTCTAGCAGCTTTTATTTTAGATTGTTTAGGATTTTCCACATAAATAAATGTCATTTGAGAATAAAGACAGTTTTACTTCTTCCTTTTCATCTGTATACTTATTTATTTATTTGCCTTGTTACACTAAATAGACTCTGTAGTAGATTGTTGAATTGATGTTGAATTTTGTTAAACATTTATTCTGTTGATGGGGATAGAACCTAGGGCCTTTTACATGATAGACAAGTATTCTACCACTGAGCTACATCCCCAACCCAAAGTTAAACAAATTTCTTACTATGTGCTCCAGTAATCCTGCTCTTAGGTATTTTACTCAAGTGAACGGAAAATTTTTGTTTATACAAAACCTGTGTGCAAATGTTTATAGAAGCTTTGTTAATAATAGCCTAAAACTAGAAGCAACTCAGATGCCCTTCAGTCAATAAGTGGATAAAAACTGTGCTTTATCTATACAATTCAGCAATAAAAAGGACCAAACCATTGATTCATACAATATATACAATAATTCATACCATGATATCAATGAATCTTAAACAGAGAATTCTGTGTGGAAGAAGTCCTACCCAAAAGGCTGCATTTTATATAATTCCATCTATATGACATTCTGGAAAAGGTAAACTATAGGGACAGAATACCAATAAGTGAATTTGAGGTCTGGTGATGGCATCTCTCTTTTTCAAAGATGACGCCTTTTTGCTGGATACTCTAGAGGGGTCAAAAGCTGAATTCTCACAATGGTGGCAGGGATGGAGAAGGAAAAGGAGATGGAAGGGGCAAACCCATTCCTTTAAGCCCATCAATGAGGATGAGGCTATGATGACTTCACCTCCTAAACACTCCACCTCTTAATACTGTTGCAGGAGATTATGTGTCAACATGAAATTTGAAAGGGATACAAAATTCAAACCAGAGCAGTGACTTTACAGTGGAGAAATCCAGTACATAGAACCCCAATCAGGGGACTTACGATTCGTATTGCAAATACTAGGACATATGACAAGTGTGCCCCTAATGTGTGATCTGAGGACACAGCGCCTATGTTATGTTTCTCCAAGAAATGCGTGCCTGAGTGTAGCCATGAGAAAGCATCAATTAACCTAAATTGAGGGTCCTTCTACAAGCCACCTGACCAATATCCTTTATCCGATGTCAAGATCATAGAAGACAGGGCAAGACTAAGGAGCTGTTACAGACTTGGTGAGATTAAAGAGACATACTGACAATTGGAGTATAATTTTTTGCAAACACCTTGGAAATTGCTTGGTATTAACTAATAATGGTGAAAATCTGCATACCCTATGATTTAGCAATTACATTTCTGGTACATATGATAGAAATTCATACATGAGTACTAAAAGATCAGAACAAGGATGTTTATGGCAGCATTATTTGTAATTTTCAAGTTTGGGAATAATCCAAGTGTTCCTCAGCAGAAAAATGAAAGACAAATAATGTGCAATCTGTGTATTGGAAATGGAATAACTACACATAGCAATGTAATTTTGAACTGAAGAAATCAAGCACAAAGTATTACATACTGTTTGATTTTATTCATTATACAGTTCAAATTTAGGCAAAACTAACCTGTGAGGTTAGAAATCAAAATGATGTAATTTGGGGCAGGAGAAGGTAGTAATTTGAAAGGAGTACAGAGATCTTTATGGGATATTGGTAATGACCAATTTCTTGCTATTGGAATGATCACACAATGATTACACAATGATTAACTCATTGAACTGTGCTCTTTTGATGTGTGCACTTTTCTGAATGGTTATTATACTCTCATTAAAAGTTTTAAAAATTAAAGATACAAGACTGTTGATGTTTTTGTGTTGGATAAATGTGAGACTGAGGATACGAAAGCTGTTATGGAGACTGTCGCATTAAGACCTGAGTTCCATGGGATGTGTGTAAGGATATGTAGGATGGGTGAGATCAAACACATTAGAGAAATGCCAGAAGATAAAACTGGCAAAGTTAGTGTTTGGTTGAAGATGATTAAAGATTTTGGACTTTATACTTTAGGCCATAATGATCTAATAGATTTCTCTTAGAAGGGGAAGAACATGAAAAAAAATGTTACTTTGTAAAATTAGTCTGTGTATCACTCATAAAATATGCCACATTCTGTTATTATACTAATTATAATTGATTTATTTATAGCCATATCCTTGCTAGTAACTTATAAGCCTCTCATAAGGGAGGGACCCGGTTTTATACTTCCTTTTGTCTTCAGTGCTTAACTCTCTGTCCTGACATGGTAGATTCATTATCATTAGGACTACAATTAGAAGATAAAAAGCACATTATGATAAGGAACTGGATTGGAAATAGACAAAAATATTAGAAAATACATGAAATAAATTATATTAAAACATCTATTATTCATTTTTAAAAACCTTATTAGATCATATGTAGAAAACTTTATTAACCTAATGAAGAATATCTATGCCAAAGCAACAGTCAGGCTCATACTCAATGGAAAAGTAACAAAGGCAGTCAACAAAGAAAGTAACAACACAAGGGACAACTGCTGGCCATTATAAATATTTACCATTATTTTAGCAATGTATAAAAATTTTAAGGGGAGATCCAACATGGCGGCGGGCGCGGAGAGATCAAGTCTCTGACCTCTTCAGCTGTGCAGGCATAGGGAGTCGTAAACAGTCTAATTTCTGTTTGCTCAGGATCGCTAGGCAATGCTGAGCTGACGTGGATCTGGGGCGAACAGTCTGGGCCTCTCAGAACACACTCTGAGCCCGGATCGGCTGAATTCAAGCTCCCGTTCACCTGCTTCCCGAAGACAAACAGCTGTGACTCAGCAGTAATCCCTCCGGCTGAAACAACTGGTCGACCCTTCTGATCCTACGGAGGTAAATGCCAACCGAGCCTTCATAGGTAGTGGGCACAGGTTTGAAACGGGGCTTGGGAGAGACAGTAAGGACCCACCGGTTGCATTGGTCACCTGGCAAAGGGAAACGAACTGTCGCCATTTGCAAGAGATACCACCATGGCAGAGAACTGACATCACCAGACTTCGGCGGAAGAGATAACTTCATTGAAACCTGTGGCTACAGGTGTGTAATTTCTTAGCCTTCTCTCTCCACACATCGGGGAAACCTTAAGGGCCCCTCCCAGCCACTTTTCTCCCCGCTTGCTAATTAATCGCTTCTCTGCGGCGCCCCGCCATCTGTAGCTCTCCCATAAGGGCCCCTCCCAGCTCTCCCGTGAGCGCGACAGCCAGACTGAGGGAATCAGACGTGGCGCGGGATCCGCGGCGCAAAACTCATGGCTACCGCTCCCACCAGTGCTGACAACTGAGGTCTCTTGCACCAGCTACCGGGGGCGTAGCTACCCGAGGGCAAGTAAAATTCGCTGAGGATTCTCAGCCCCAAGCTCTACAAACTTAGGGTCTGAGGGAATGGCAAACAGGGAGAGTATGCCCAGTCGTTCATGAAAATAGGGCTCCCAGGAGCAGCAGACCTGGCGTGTAGCCAGTATTGTGGTGAGCGTCACTGGTGAGAGGGGTCTGGCTTGAGGAAAAATGGGGAAGTGACTAGACACAAGAGGAGGCCCTAGGCACTCAGGATTGGAGACTCGCCCAGTCTGCGAGGAAGAACTGCTG
Organism: Spermophilus citellus; assembly: GCF_964194105.1. Lineage (NCBI taxonomy): Eukaryota > Metazoa > Chordata > Mammalia > Rodentia > Sciuridae > Spermophilus > Spermophilus citellus. The sequence goes on from NC_138192.1 coordinate 92,243,848, forward strand.
CACAGTGATTGGTTCCCGTGTATTGACAGGAGAAGCTTGGCCTGGTGGGCACAGCTTCACCTACTGGAAGAGAAGTTAATCAAACTCTAAGACTGCATTTATTAGATTGGTTTTTTTTTTCTTTTTTTTTTTGATTTGGGTTTTTTTATTTCATTTTTCTTTCTTGTTGTCTTTAAAATTTTTTTAATTTTTTTAATTTTTTTCTTCTAATTTTTATTTTATTATTATTATTATTATTTTTTAAAAAAAATTTTTCTTTTTTTATTTTCTATTTTTTTCTTCTTTTGTCTTTTCATTTCTTTTCAATTTTCTTATTCCCCCTTCCTTGAATTCTACCTGCTTACTCTCATTTTCTTTAGAGACTTCTTCCCTTCCCTTCTAATACCTTTCCTCCCAAGCATCAAATAAATTTATAGGAGTAAACAGTAACTCAGCAGTCAAACAGAACAAGAAGTAACATGAGCAGCATGAAAAAGCAAGGAAGAAAAGGAGTACAAACAATGCAGGACAACCTAAATATTCAGGAGGACCTAGAGTCATCAGAAAAATGGTCATATAAAGAACTCAAGGAACACCTTAGACAGATGGAATGGAACCTTAAAGAGGATACGAGACAGCAAATTCAAACAGTGAAAGAACACATTGAAAACGAATTACATAAACAGATAAAAGAAGAAGTTAAGCATCTTTATCAGGAGATAGAGATTATAAAAAAATCAAACAATAATTCTAGAAATGAAGGAAACGACAAACCAAATTAAAAACTCAAATGAGAGTATCACTAACAGAGTGGAGCAAGTAGAAGCCAGAACGTCAGATAATGAAGACAAAATATATCATCTTGAAAAGAATCTAGCCAACTCAGAAAGGCTGGTAAAAAATCACGAGAAAAACATCCAAGAGTTATGGGATAACATAAAAAAACCAAACTTACGAGTCATCGGGATAGAAGAAGGTACAGAAATTCAAACCAAGGGAATGAGTATCCTGCTGAATGAAATAATGACAGAAAACTTTCCAGAAATAAAAAAGGAAACAGATATACAAATTGTAGATGCATACAGGACACCGAGCACACAAAATCACAGTAGACCAACGCCAAGACACATTGTTATGAAGATATCCAATATACAGAACAAAGAGAAAATATTAAAAGCTACAAGAGAAAGGAGGCATATTACATTCAGGGGTAAACCAATAAGGTTAACAACGGATTTTTCATCATAGACGCTGAAAGCAAGAAGGTCATGGAAGAATGTATTTCAAACACTGAAAGACAATGGATGCCAACCAAGAATTCTGTATTCAGCAAAATTAAGCTTCAGGTATGACAACGAAATAAAAATCTTTCATGATAAACAAAAGTTAAAAGAATTTGCAGCCAGAAAACCAGCATTGCAAAGCATCTTGAGCAAAACACTACACAAGGAAGAAATGAAAAACAATAACCAAAACCATCAGTGGGAAGTGCCTTGGTAAAGACAGAGGGCGGGGGGAAAGATAATCATGGAGAAACAAACTAATTAGAAAAACAAAAAAAGAGGATTCGCGCGGACTGTCCAGTGGCTACAGATGGCGGGGCGCCGCAGAGAAGCGATTAATTAGCAAGCAGGGAGAAAAGTGGCTGCGATTCTGTGGAATCCTGCCAGCTGAGCCCGCACTGATCCCCGGGCTGAGTAGGGGATTTCAGACAGGGAAGGAAGCGGTACAGTCCTATCCCCTACAACGGAAACAGCACCAAGGCAATCAGCGGCCACCATCTTGGAGAGCTGAAGTAACCACCACCACTCTCCGACAGACTGCAACAATAAAACAGATGTGTGTCACTCAGCTCATCCCCCATACATCGGGGAATTCGCATAAAATCTCTCCTAGGCTTTCCGGGGGAGGGAGTATCAGAGTGAGCCTGCATAAAGATGCGGGGAAAACTAGAGACACCTGACCTTCAACTCCCCCTCCCATCAGCAGCCAAAACGAAACCTGTCTAGCCAGCGCTGGGGGAGGGGAAAGCAGAAAAAAACAAATGATAGAGTGCCGGGGATCCCAATAGCCAACTGTGCAACCGGAGATCCGGGCTGACTGATTTGCGTGGCCTGTCCAGGGGCTACAGACGGCAGGGCGACGCAGAGAAGCGATTAATTAGCAAGCAGGGAGAAAAGTGGCTGCGATTCTGTGGAATCCCGCCGGCTGAGCCCGCACTGACCCCCGAGCTGAGTACAGGATTTCAGACAGGGAAGGAAGCGGTACAGTTCTATCCCCCACAACGGAAACAAAACAATAGAGTGCCAGGGTTCCCAATAGCCACCCTCCACATCCAAAAAACGGCAGGCCCAGAGTACAGTTTGAACTGCCGAGAGCCATCACTCAGGGGAAATCTGGTCTAGCAGGAGAAACCAAGACTAACAGGAGAAACCAGGGGACTAGAGGCCAGGCCCTTGTGGTGACTGGGCGGCTGGAAACCGCAGGCCCGCCGGCGACAGCCCACCCACTGCCCGCATAACTGGGCGGCAGGAGAACGCCCGCCCGCCGGCTACCGACCACGCGACTGGGTGGCTAGAGATCGCCCACCCACCGTCAACAGCCGGCCCGCTGCCCGCGCGACTGGACGGCTGGAGTCCACTATCTATGCTAAGCCTCAGGCTAGCATCATTCTGAATGGACAAAAGTTAAAGGCATTCCCTCTAAAATCTGGAACAAGACAGGGATGCCCTCTCTCACCACTTCTATTTAATTTAGTCCTTGAAATACTAGCCAGAGCAATTAGACAGACGAAAGAAATTAAAGGCGTAAAAATAGGAAAAGAAGAACTTAAATTATCACTATTTGCGGACGACATGATTCTATACCTAGAAGACCCAAAAGGGTCTACAAAGAAACTACTAGAAATAATAAATGAATTCAGCAAAGTGGCAGGATATAAAATCAACACACATAAATCAAAGGCATTTCTGTATATCAGCGACAAAACTTCTGAAACGGAAATGAGAAAAAACACTCCATTCACAATATCCTCAAAAAAAAAAAAAACTTGGGAATCAACCTAACAAAAGAGGTGAAAGATTTATACAATGAAAACTACAGAACCCTAAAGAGAGAAGTAGAAGAAGATCTTAGAAGATGGAAAAATATACCCTGTTCATGGATAGGCAGAACTAACATTATCAAAATGGCGATATTACCAAAAGTTCTCTATAGGTTTAATGCAATGCCAATCAAAATCCCAACAGCATTTCTTGTAGAAATAGATAAAGCAATCATGAAATTCATATGGAAAAATAAAAGACCCAGAATAGCAAAAGCAATTCTAAGCAGGAAGTGTGAATCAGGCGGTATAGCGATACCAGATTTCAAACTATATTACAGAGCAATAGTGACAAAAACAGCATGGTACTGGTACCAAAACAGGCGGGTGGACCAATGGTATAGAATAGAGGACACAGAGACTCATCCACAAAGTTACAACTATCTTATATTTGATAAAGGGGCTAAAAGCATGCAATGGAGGAAGGATAGCATCTTCAACAAATGGTGTTGGGAAAACTGGAAATCCATATGCAACAAAATGAAACTGAATCCCTTTCTCTCGCCATGCACAAAAGTTAACTCAAAATGGATCAAGGAGCTTGATATCAAATCAGAGACTCTGCGTCTAATAGAAGAAAAAGTTGGCTCCGATCTACATATTGTGGGGTCGGGCTCCAAATTCCTTAATAGGACGCCCATAGCCCAAGATTTAATAACAAGAATAAACAAATGGGACATACTTAAACTAAAAAGTTTTTTCTCAGCAAGAGAAACAATAAGAGAGGTAAATAGGGAGCCTACATCCTGGGAACAAATTTTTACTCCTCATACTTCAGATAGAGCCCTAATATCCAGAGTATACAAAGAACTCAAAAAATTAGACAATAAGATAACAAATCATCCAATCAACAAATGGGCCAAGGACCTGAACAGACACTTCTCAGAGGAGGATATACAATCAATCAACAAGTACATGAAAAAATGCTCACCATCTCTAGCAGTCAGAGAAATTCAAATCAAAACCACCCTAAGATACCATCTCACTCCAGTAAGATTGGCAGCCACTATGAAGTCAAACAACAACAAGTGCTGGCGAGGATGTGGAGAAAAGGGTACACTTGTACATTGCTGGTGGGACTGCAAATTGGTGCAGCCAATTTGGAAAGCAGTATGGAGATTCCTGGGAAAGCTGGGAATGGAACCACCATTTGACCCAGCTATTGCCCTTCTCGGAGTATTCCCTGAAGACCTTAAAAGAGCGTACTACAGGGATACTGCCACATCGATGTTCATAGCAGCACAATTCACAATAGCTAGACTGTGGAACCAACCCAGATGCCCTTCAATAGATGAATAGATAAAAAAAATGTGGCATTTATACACCATGGAGAATTACACATTATTAAAAAATGACAAAATCATGGAATTTGCAGGGAAATGGATGGCACTAGAGCAGATTATGCTTAGTGAAGCTAGCCAATCCCTAAAAAACAAATACCAAATGTCTTCTTTGATATAATGAGAGCAACTATGAACAGAGCAGGGAGGAAGAGCAGGAAGAAAAGATTAACATTAAACAGAGTCATGAGATGGGAGGGAAAGGGAGAGAAAAGGGAAATTGCATGGAAATGAAGGGAGACCCTCATTGCTATACAAAATTACATATAAGAGGTTGTGAGGGGAATGGGAAAATAAACAAGGAGAGAAATGAATTACAGTAGATGGGGTATAGAGAGAAGATGTGAGGGAAGGGGAGGGGGGATAGTAGGGGATAGGAAAGGTAGCAGAATACAACAGTTACTAATAGGGCATTATGTAAAATTGTGGATGTGTAACCAACGTGATTCTGCAATCTGCATTTGGGGTAAAAATTGGGAGTTCATAACCCACTTCAATCTAATGTATGAAATATGATATGTCAAGAGCTTTGTAATGTTGTGAACAACCAATAAAAAATGAAAAAATAATAAAAAAATAAAAATTTTAAAATAGATACAAGTATCAAAAGGGATAGCAAATATCATTATGTATCGTTTAATGTGATTATCTGCCTAGAAAACTCAAGAGAACTAAGTGAAAATAAGTCATAATAAAGGATTGAAATAAATTAGCCTTCTTTGTTACTATTTACATCTTAAGTCATGTTTTGGACCCATAGCTAAGTCCTATTTCCAATGCTGAAGAAGGAAAGAAGGGAAGATAGTGGGAATTAAAAGGAACCATCCTCATTACAATTGTCACCATTGAATTTATCCATTTATTATTATCCATTTAGTCAACAAATATTTATAACTCTCCCTCCATGCCCCTTCCATTTCCTCCCACATGTGATAATCAGTGTCAAAAGCTAGTGCTGTCCTTCCACACCTTTCTCTATGCTGAAAGAAGCACATTCCAAGAGTCAGTCTCTGTGTGAGGTGAATGATAACCAGGACACTAGAAAAGGGCAGTCAGGCTCTGGGATGCAGTAACAGAGGTGGGTCAGGGCTGTTAGTCACACTTAGTGTCTGTTCCCTTCTCCTTTCATAGCAAAAGTTTTATATCTGTACATGAATACTCAAAGACTACATTTCTCAGTCATCACAGCAGAGAGATGTGGTCATATAAACAAGTTCCGGCACTGAAATTTGAACAGTAATATTTAAGTGATATGTACAATTTCTGTTTATGTTTTTAAGAAAAAGGAACATGCCTTCCCTTTCCCACATAGCTCAATGGCTAAACCGTGCACACAATGGTGAGAGCTGGATGTTGCATTTTGGTGATGCCTCATTAGACTTGGAGATGGAAGCTTCATATTGAAGATGCATCAAGAGACCATAATTCCTGGTTCCCAACACACGGAGCCACCTATTAACCTACAATTTTATATGAGGGATAAATATTCTTTTATCTTATTTAAACCACTATATGTGGGCTGTTGCAATGGACCATCCTTTAGCTAACTAATAAGAATGATGAACATTCCTACATTCCCTGTATGCAGAGTCCCATTAAGGAATACACAGTCCAACATGGAAGTCAAACAAGCCATTACATTAGCTATGGTAGGTGCCATGATAGAGAAGAAGCACAGCAAATGAAGCCACTGAGGGACAACAAGACTAGTCTGTGGAAGATACAATGGTTTATCTGGGATCTGAAAAAGGAGTAGGGTGTTAAACTTCCCACTCCTTGAAACACACACACACACACACACACACACACACGCACACCAACAACAACTGGCTGCAGGGGCAACATCCTCCTTAATTTCCTCCTATTTTTATCACTGATCATTCTAAATTTCTCCTCAGATACCAACTGGTAAATGTTGACCTTTCTCAGGGCTCCTTCAATATATTTTATCCTTAAGTAGTTTTCTTCATGACTGTAAATATTACCTCAGCACTGATGATTGCGAAATCGAGTCCTTTATTCTGAGCTTTGGAATCTTATATTTAATTGTCTGCTTCACAGCTCCACCTTCAAGTCTCACAGCCATCTCAAACTTATGTCAAATGTGAACTCTTTATTCCCTCCAACCTGCTCCTCCCACAGTCTCCTCCTTCTCTGTAAAGGTTACCACAATCTACCCAGTTGTTCCAACCAGAAATCTGAGTCATTCTTAACACCTCCTTTCCCTTGCTTCCCACATCCAATGTATCACCAAGTGTGCGCATACGCTTTCAAAAACTCTCTCAAATTCATCTTCTTTCTCCATCCCTACTGCTGAGGGCCATTACCAAGTAGGAAATTTCCTTGCCAGCGTACCCCATGTTAATTTCGCTGTTGACATTGCATGTTAGGTGACCCTGCCCAAGGACGAGGGTGGATCCAGGATTAGGGTGTATCCTGCAGTTTGAGGAAGTATCCCAATCCTTGGGTTTAGGGCGTTCCCGGTTTAAGACAAGGCGTTCCAAGTTTAAGACCTTGGATTTTAGGGAAGTTCGATGTTGAGGATTATTGCTGCTGGAATTAGGGCGTTCCTGCTGCCTAAGCTCCTGTTGAACTCTCCTGAGATTCAGAGAGCATTTTTGGGAAATAAGCCTCGTGGAGTAGGTGAATTGGGCGGCAGCAGAACTGGGATTGCCCCAGAACGTGTGTGGAGGCGGTGTGAGTTCGGGAATAAAGAATTGCTGTTTGAATCTACAAAGCTGTGTGGTGGCTCGTGATTCTGTGCCCAGCCAAGACTGCGGCATTTGGTGGCCTGTACGGGGAACGTCTGAAACTTGGAGGTAAGTGAAATTCCTCGCCCCTGAGGGAAGGCGAGAGAATGGGTGACTATTTTAAAAAACAATGTGTTCTTGTTTTGATTTATTTCGTTTTTGTTTCAAGCTGCCTGTCCCTAGAAATTTCTCAGGCAAACTGGGAAAAATGGATGGCTGAAGGTTTGAAGTTTGTCAGCCCAGAGAAAGAGAAAATTGAAACAGCGAATTTTTTTTCAGTTTTTGTTTCATTCAGTTTCAGTTTTGTTCTGTGTTATCTTATTGGGTTGCGTTATTCTTATAGAAGATTAGAAATTAGTAAAAAAGAAACCGAAAAGGTGTTAAGCAAAGTGTTAGAGATTCAGACCATGGAGAAAGACATTTTAGATCAAGCAAAAGAGAAGGTCTCTCGAGCTAGTCAGACAGAGGAAGAAAATTTAAAGGAAAAGGGGTTATTAGGAAAAAGGCCACAACAAGAGACTGTTACTAACTCCGTTTTATTACCAGAGGGCGTAATTCAACCAACAGCCCCACCGATGGAAACAGCTGAGTGGCCCTCAAACCCCGTAGTTGATAAGTGGGATCCTGAGACAGGACCTCAAAGATTAGCATGCCCTGTACTTGAACAGGTAGGAGGGCAGCGAATTCACCGTGCTTTAGATTTTAAAACAGTGAAGCAGTTAAAGGAGGCTGTAACAACCTACGGTCCCCAAGCTCCCTTCACGGTAAGCATGGTCGAATCCATTATTAACTTGGACATGACGCCAGCAGATTGGGCTAGCATGTGTAAATCTGTGCTAAATGGAGGACAATATTTGTTATGGAAAGTTGCCAATGAGGAATTTTGCACGGAGACAGCTAGGCGAAATGCAGCAGCTGGTTACCCTCAAAGAAATCTAGAAATGCTTTTAGGAAAAGGACCTTATGAGGGTCAACGGCAACAAATTGAATATGATCCTGCTGTATATGCACAAATTGCTGTAGACGCAGTTAGGGCATGGAAGACTTTACAAGGACATGGAGATTCACAAGGTCAGCTATCTAAGGTAATACAGAGACCTAATGAACCTTACGCTGACTTTGTAGATAGGCTTATTCAAACAGCCGCCAAAATTTTTGGGGATACAGATCAAGCAATGCCATTAATAAAACAACTTGCTTATGACCAAGCGAATCGTTGCTGCAGAGAGGTTATTAGACCATGGAGACATGAAGACTTAAATACATATATTAAACTATGTAGAGATATTAATGAACAAGGGCAAGTCTTGGCAGCTGCAGTACAACAGGCTTTAGATGCCAGGCCAGAAACATGCTATAATTGCGAACAAACAGGACATTTTAAAAGGAGTTGCCCTATAAGAGGAGGTTTTAACAAAACTAGAAATCAAAGGAATAGAATACCGGGTATTTGCCCACGATGCCGTAGAGGGAGACATTGGGCTAATGAATGCCGTTCTCAAACCACCATAGAAGGTACTCCGTTATCAAAAAACAGACAAGGATCAGGTATTTACCCACAATATCGTGGAGAAAGGCATCAGGCTTCATTGCCAAAAAACGGAGTAAGGGGCCCAATGCTCCGGGGCCCAAAACCACAAATATACGGGGCAGTGGAGGAACCCAGCAACACCATCAGGGTGGTGCCCAGGACACATTGTCCATTAAATCCCTCATCAGACAAACCCGAGGGAGCGCAGGGTTGGACATCTGCGCCTCTGCCAGAGCAGTATTAACTCCAGAGATGGGAGTTCAAATTATTCCTACAGGAGTAAAAGGACCTCTTCCCCAAGGAACAGTAGGCTTATTATTGGGACGTAGTTCATCTACATTAAAAGGACTTATGATAAGTCCTGGGGTAATTGATCCCGATTATGTAGGTGAAATAAAAATTATAGCTAGTTCTCCAGGAGGTATATCAGTAATTTCACCTGGAGATAGAATAGCACAGTTGTTAATAATACCCAGCCTACATAATAAGTTCTCTAGTCATAATGTAGAAAGAGGTTCTAAGGGATTAGGCTCCACAGGTGTAGACTGGGCTATGTTGTCTTTAAATTTAGATTCTCGCCCGATGCTAAAACTAAATATTCAAGGGCACGAGTTTAATGGGCTACTGGACACAGGTGCTGACCTTAGCATTATATCTCGTCGAGAATGGCCAAAACATTGGCCATTACAACAAGCCACTCAAACGCTTCAAGGCCTAGGAGTGGCTACTAATCCCCATAGAAGTTCTATGGTATTAGATTGGAAGGATCCTGAAGGATGTGAAGGAACTATACAACCATATGTTTTGGATCACCTTCCTATTAATCTATGGGGACGAGATGTCCTGGATCAACTAGGTTTGATGTTAACAAATAACATCAATTCTAATGCGCCCACTACTAGGGCTAGACAAGGTGTTAAGAAAGAAAAAAGATTAGGAAAACAAGAACAAGGTTTAGCAGCACCAATTCAATTAGATCAAGGAACAGACAGACATGGGTCGGATTTTCAGAAAGGGCCACTGAGACAATCAAAATTACTTGGAAATCAGAAAGACCAGTGTGGGTTCCTCAGTGGCCCTTGACTAAAGAAAAGATACAAGTAGCCCATGATCTGGTCAAACAACAATTAGCGGAAGGACATTTACAACCTTCCGTATCTCCCCATAATACTCCCATTTTTGTCATCAAAAAGAAATCGGGTAAATGGAGATTATTGCAAGATTTAAGAGCCATTAATAATGAGATGGTTATTATGGGACCTGCTCAATCAGGGATTCCTCAATTGTCTGCTTTACCAAAAACGTGGCATGTTTTATCTATAGATATTAAAGATTGTTTTTTTTCGATTCCAATTCATCCCGAGGATAGTCCACGTTTTGCATTTACTATCCCTGCATTAAATCATGAAGGTCCTGATGAGAGATATGAGTGGAAAGTACTCCCTCAAGGTATGGCTAACAGTCCAACTATGTGTCAAATCTATGTAAATAAAGCAATCCAGCCACTTAGAAATCAAAATCCTGAACTAAAAATATTTCACTATATGGATGATGTATTATTAGCACATAAAGATAAAAACATATTGCTGGAATGTTATGCCACACTTACGAACTTATTAAAAAATTATAATCTAGAGATAGGAATAGATAAAGTACAATTAAATTTTCCAATTAATTATTTAGGAGTTCTATTATCCTCAACCATGGTCCGTCCACCGAAAATTCAAATACGAGTAGATCAACTCAAATCACTCAACGATTTTCAAAAGTTATTGGGAGACATAAATTGGATAAGGCCTTATCTAGGCATACCAACAGGAGAGTTGGGACCTTTATTTGATATTCTAAAGGGTCCATCAGATCCTAATTCACCCCGAATGTTAACTCCTAAAGCTAGAAAGGCATTAAAAATTATTGAAACTTATATGGAAAATATGTATTTAGATAGAATTGATATAAGTTTGCCTTTATTATTTATTGTACTACCAACAAAAAATATTCCTACAGGAGTATTTTGGCAAGAAGGTCCATTATTGTGGATACATTTATCTTATTCTCCTAACACTATTCTTACTAGGTATCCTGAGGCTGTAGGACAATTAATACTCAAAGGAATAAGAGCAGCAAAAGGAGTGTTTGGAATTTCTCCCAATAAAATTATTACTCCATATACTATGGATCAAATTGATGAGTTAGCTAATGAGCTAAATACTTGGGCAATAATCATGTGTAAATCTAATGTTTCATTTGATAATCATTTGCCATCGAATCCTTTGTTGTCTTTTTGGTCTAAGCATCCTGTAATTTTTCCTAAAATGACAAGGAAAACACCTATCATGAATGCTCCAAATATATTCACTGATGGGTCTAATAATGGTACAGCAGCTGTAGTTACCCCTGATCAAACTTTTACATTTTTAGTACCCAAACAATCAGCTCAAAAGGTAGAGCTTAATGCAGTTTTACAAGCTTTTGTGATGTTCAAAGATTCTGTATTTAATTTATTTTCTGATAGTCAATATATAGTTAATGCTATTAATTCCCTTGAAGATGCTGGTAGGATTTCCCCTTCCTCTACTGTTTTTTCTTTGTTTTCCACTATACAAAGTCTAATATGGGACAGAAAAGATCCATTCTTTATAGGACATATTAGGGCACATACAGGATTGCCTGGAGCCCTTAGTTTGGGCAATGATTTAGCAGATAAAACTACACATGACGTACATATTTTCTCTACATTAGAAGAAGCTACAAATTTTCATAAAAGGTTTCATGTCAATGCTAATACTTTACAAAAGCGTTTTAAAATAACTAAGGAACAAGCCAGGCATATAATAAAACAATGTCAAAATTGTGTGACCTTTCTACCACAAGTTAATCTTGGAGTCAATCCTAGAGGACTGATACCTAACCATATTTGGCAGATGGACGTCACACACTTGCCAGAATTTGGAAAATTAAAATATTTACATGTTACAGTTGATACTTCTTCTGGATTTTTGATGGGCTCCCTTCATGCCGGAGAAAAAACTAAAGATGTTATAGCTCATTGCTTACAAAATTTTGCCACTGTGGGTGTTCCTAAACAGTTAAAAACTGTTAATGGTCCTGGTTATACATCTGCCTCTTTTAAACAATTTTGCTCATCATTCGGTATTACTCATATAACAGGAATCCCATACAATCCACAGGGACAAGGCATAGTTGAAAGAGCTCATCAAACTATTAAAACGTACCTATTAAAGCAAAAAGAGGGAATTGGTAAGGGGTATATATCCCCCAAAGATAAACTTAAAATAACCCTTTTTACTCTAAACTTTTTAAATTTGGATTCATCAGGACTTAGTGCTGCGGAAAGACATATGTATCCGAAAAATGTACATAAGCCTAAGGTACTTTGGAAAGATGTTCTAACAGGACAATGGAAAGGTCCTGATCCAGTTATTGTCTGGAATCGGGGGTTCCGTCTGTGTTTTTCCGCAGGGAGAACAGCAGCCGATTTGGATTCCAGAGAGATTAACTAAAGCAATTTCTACAGAAAAAGAAGATGATTTGACTCAAATCCATAACAGCTGATATCCAGAGCTCCAGTTTGGCTATTCTTACATCTGCGACAGTGATTAACCATGGTGCTTTTTTCAATATCTATTTTATTATTGCATTTTTCCCACATCGTAAAGTTCTATTTTATTTTTGAGCTCATACAAACCTAGGTTAATGTTTTTCTGATCAGTTTTATTTTTTGACTGTGTTTTATTTTTTGACTGTGGAGTTTTTAAACATTGCAATGGAGATTTCACCTAGGTAAAACTACAAGGCCTTTATTGTCTTATGTGTTGTATGTTATGTGTGCACATTTCTGTTTTGTGTTGTATGTCTGTATGTGTGTATGTCCATATTTCATATATAAGGAGCGCTCATGAAAAAATGGATCCGAATTTTTTTTTATTCACGTGATTTAAATGCTTTAATTTTAATTAGGTAAACAGCTGTTAAGGATTGTTTTTAAAGGTGGTTAACAGATCTGTTTGCTTACTAATTTAAATTAGGTAAACAGCTGTTAAGGATTGTTTTTTAGGAGGTTAACAGATCTGTTTGTTTACTTTCACCTTTCCTTTTCATTATATTTAATAATTCTGTTCAGGATAATGTCTCTTTAGCATCATTGCCAGAATTCCCATCTCCATCCAAGTGCCGGTGAAGACTAAGATAAAACCAAACTACAGCTTCTATGATAGCCATCACAGTAACTGTATAAACTGATGCATCAATGAATATAACTCAACAAGTTATGCTCAATCAAGGACTCGATTTACTTTGGGAGGAAATGGACATATTGATAGACTCCTCCGATTTGAACTGCCTGCAGAACTTGCCTGGACTATATATCAGTTGCATGCATTGTGAAATATCATCTGATGCAGCGAATTGTGGTACTGCTGGCATATCTTTGCTGATGGTGTCACCAGTGATGCAATTTCCTTGCCAGCGCACCCCATGTTAATTGTGGTAATGCTGGCATATCTTTGCTGATGGTGTCACCAGTGACGCAATTTTTCCAAAGGAGCCGTCAATTGGCTTGGTGTCGTGGCATTTCTGTATCCTCCTCCCTTCTACTAGTGATGGTCTAAAATTTGGGGGCCAACAGAGGTGAGGCAAGAACCTCACCCCCCCACTGGCACCAAGGATATTTGGGGGCCAACAGAGGTGAGGCAAGAAACCTCACCCCCCCACTGGTGCATAGGCCTTTCCACAAGCTTGGCTGAATGCTGGACCGGTAGTCAGTGACGGGTTGATCTGATTGCAGTGGATTCAACCTAAGACAGGAGGCTGACGCCTAAAGGTCAGTTTTCCCATGACGGGTAAGAACCATATGTTGAATTGGACAACCTACCAGGCACGGTCCTTAAGCCACATTGCTTGTTGTTTAATTAATCAGAAGGAGGGAGATGCTGAGGGCCATTACCAAGTAGGAAATTTCCTTGCCAGCGTACCCCATGTTAATTTCGCTGTTGACATTGCATGTTAGGTGACCCTGCCCAAGGACGAGGGTGGATCCAGGATTAGGGTGTATCCTGCAGTTTGAGGAAGTATCCCAATCCTTGGGTTTAGGGCGTTCCCGGTTTAAGACAAGGCGTTCCAAGTTTAAGACCTTGGATTTTAGGGAAGTTCGATGTTGAGGATTATTGCTGCTGGAATTAGGGCGTTCCTGCTGCCTAAGCTCCTGTTGAACTCTCCTGAGATTCAGAGAGCATTTTTGGGAAATAAGCCTCGTGGAGTAGGTGAATTGGGCGGCAGCAGAACTGGGATTGCCCCAGAACGTGTGTGGAGGCGGTGTGAGTTCGGGAATAAAGAATTGCTGTTTGAATCTACAAAGCTGTGTGGTGGCTCGTGATTCTGTGCCCAGCCAAGACTGCGGCACCCTACTACTACCACTGTGATCCAAGCCTGTTAGCCATTCTCTCCTCCACTGACTACTTTCTAACTTAGCCTAATCCCCTACCATCTGAGCCCTCTCCAGGCCTTGGTGATATTTTAAAAGCACAGCTCTCCTAAACATTCTGCAGTGGTTTGCTTTGAATTTAAGTTTAAAATTTCGTATGTTTAATAAGATGTACAGGTATTTGCCTCACCTAGCTCCTGCCTATTTACCCAAAGTCATCAAATTTCCCCATAGCTCACTCCTTATTCTGCTCCGGTCAGAGGATCCTAACTCTTTCTTGCCTCAAGATATGCCTTTTGTGGAGAAAGAACTTTCCAGAACCCTTTACCTGGCTATCTTTTACTTATGCTTTTAGGTTTCAGTTTAGTGTTACTTCCTCATAGAAGCATTCCTTATCCTCCAATCTAAATCTCATTCCTCCACTTTTTTCCTCTGTTGAAGGTTTCCAGTTGATTCTCAAAATTCATTCTTCCTTTCTTTTGTAGGACTAGAACTTAGCTAGGCATATAGCCACTCAGCTAAAGCCCATATTTTCTTCCTTTGCACTCAGATGTGGTCATGTGACTAAGTTCCAGCCAATGGAATGTGAATGGGCATGACGTGTGTAAATGCTAGTGCTTTCCTAACTGATTGAATTTATAGCCAACATGCCCTGTGCTGGGGATGGTGAGACCTGAAGCAGTTACCCTGGACCAGAGATGGAATTCCTGTGTTATGTGGACTATTCATCTACTTAAGGAATAAATGAGAAAAAAAATCTCTAGTTCTATTTAACTACTGGAATTTTGAGTCTCCTTGTTACAATAAATGAGGTCTTGGATGTGTTTTAAGAAGAGGAAGCAAGGTCTGCTGGTAGCACATCCCAGACACACCATACAATGTGAAGAGTGCCCCATGGTGTTACACAACTCTGAAGGATGGCAAAGAGATTACATGGCCAGATGGTTTTAAAAATTACTTTGGTTGCGGATTGCTGCAGTCTGGCTGGGCACAAATCACGAGCCACTGAAACAGGAACAAACTTTATTTTTGAACTGCAAGAAAACACTTCACACACGCTCCCTGGGAATTCTCCCGAACACCACGCGGCTCGTCCAGGAACCCGCAGCAGGAAATATGTCTCCCGGAAATCCCTCCTCCTGCACTTCCCCAACCAATGGGAACTCTCGGGGAATCCCCGGGAATCCCCATGAGAACTCCAAAGTAGCTCCAGAACTCAAAAGTAGTGGTGGAGGTGGATAGTAATGCCTCGCCTGTCAACCAATACTGTTGACAAAATGCCAGAGGGAGTGGTTTGTGAAGTAACTCCAGAGAGCCATTAAGTGTGGAGATTTCTTATTGGTTGACTGCTGTATCTAGTTTATGTTAATTAAGATAAGCTGTGTGGAATGTATACACACTCTGTTGTCCTACAATAAACGGCTCCCATTCCTGCTGTATCAATCCACACAAGTTGCTCGTCACCCCCCAGTTATTTTGCTGCAGCCGGGCTGCGGCAGCGGATGGAAAATTAATTGAATGGATGAGCACAATGAAGCAGATAGGTCAGAGAAATGGTTGTCACAAGGAAGAGGTGAGATAACCTCATGGGTTAGAATAGCACAGGGATAGAGAGAGGAGGATGGGCTCCAGAGATTTCAAAAGATGGATCTGGGAGAGTTTGGCGTTTGACTTGGTGTGGTCAAAGCCCCCAGTGACGTCCAAATCTCAACCTCAGGCACCTATGAATATGCTACCTTCCATGGCGAAAAGGCACTTTGCAGATGTGATTAAGGCTCTGGAAAGGAAGAGATTCTCCTAGGTCATTAGGGTGAGCCCAGTGAAATCATGAGGTTCTTAATAAGAGGGTAAAGGGGTCAGAGTCAAAAAAGGCACCATGAAAACTGAAGCAGAAATTAGAATGGTGTGCTTTGGAAGTGGAGGAAGGGGTCATATGAGGCAAGGAATGTGCCTAGCTTCTAGAATTGGGAAAAGTCTAAGTGATGGATTCTCCTGTATAGTGTACAGAAATGAAGCTATTATAGACTAGATCAGAAATGTCCCCCCAAAGCTTATGTGTTAAAGCCTTGGCCCCCAGTGCAGTAATGCTCAGAGGCGGGGCTTTTGGAAAGTGATTGAGGGCTCTAATCTCATCAACGAATTAATCTACTGATGGGTTCATAGTTGGACCGACTATTGGGAGGCAGTGGAAATTGTAGGAGGTGGGCCTAGGTGGAGGAAATAGGTCACTTGCATCATATCCCAGGAAGAGCATATCTTAACCTCAGCCCCTTTCTTCTCCTCTCTCCTCTCCACTTCTCTGCCCCCACATTCCCAGCCAACATCTTGAGGTTGTGCCTTCACAAAGGCCCATAGCAATAGGGCCAACTGACCGTGGACTGAAACGTCTGAAACCATGAGCTAAAATAAGTTTTCTTCCTTTTAAGTTGTTTACCTCCAGTATTTTGTCACAGTGACAAAAAGCTAACTAACACAGCAGCCCTGCAGTCACTAAAACTCATTTTGGACTTCTGTCTCCAAAATTAAGATAATATGGTAACTTGTTTCAGCAGCAATAGGAGATAAATATACTGTGTATGGGGGTACTGGAGAGGGGGAAAGATAGATGGTATTTGAAGTAAGAACAGGGGAGGAGAGTGGGGGAGAACAGAAGATAATGAAGCATTGATGTGGGACTTAGTGAGGTTGGGATGCCTGTGACACATTCCACTGGACAATGGCCATATGGATCTGGTCCTCAGGAGAGAAGCTGCCTCAGAGAGAAGGATGTTAGGTTATGTTCAAACATTCTGTGATTGAAGCTAACAGAATGAGAAGGAGCATTCACCAAAATAACAACAGCAGCAGTTAGGAGAAAAAAAGATCTAGAACAAAATCCAAGGAATTAAAAAAAAAAAAAAAACACATGGATCATACAAAGGGGAGTGGCCTGAGGGAAAAGGGAAACACAAGGCTTATGGGTCATGGAAGTTAGAGGAGGAGTGAGTTTCAAGGAAGAAAGTTTTAAAAAGGAAACACCAGGGGCTGGAGTTGTAGCTCAGTGGTAGAGTGCTCACCTAGCACAGGTGAGACCCTGGGTTCAATTCTCAGCACCATATAATTTATATAAATAAATTAATTAAATAAATAAAGGTCCATTGACAACTTGAAAAAAAAAAAAAAGACAGAAAAAGAAACCATGAACAGTGTCCAATGTTCCTGACAGGTGAAGAAAGAAGTGGTTGAGTGGTTGACACTCTGGGGTTGTGGCTCAGTGATTGTATACTTGCCTCGAATGTGTGAAGCACTAGGTTCAATCCTCAGCACCACATAAAAATAAATAAACAAAATAAAGGTATTTGTTCATTACAACTAAAAAAAATTTTAAAAAATTCCAACCCCTCTGTATGATTAGACATGTCTTGAAGTATTTAAATGAGCAAGGAGGAATGAATAAGAGCCAGAATTTGAAGCCAGACTATGTGGGATCGAATGAAGATTCTATCACTCACTAGTGGTGTGACCTTGGTCAAGTTGTTTCACTTTTATATGCACCAGTTGGTAAAATCATGTGATTACTGTGAGGGTTTTCTGAATAAATATACTGCAAATTGCCTGGCTCATGGTGAGTCCTATATAAATGTTATTTGTTATTATTATTGCCCAATGTAATGTGTTTATTTTCTTATTTAAGAATAAACAATTCTGTCAAAGGAAATACAAGAAAAAACATTATGAGGAAGGTAAATGAAGCAGAAGAAAGTAGTTTATGAGAAAAAGTAGTGAATATATGAGTTGGACATAAAGAGGAAAGAGGAAAGGTTAGAAGGACCAAGTAGGCATCAATTTTTTTTTTTTTGGTACCCAGGATTGAACACAGGGGTGCTTAACCATTGAGCCACATCCCCAGCTTTTACTTTTTGAAACAGGGTCTCACGAAGTTGCTTAGGGCCTCGCAAAGTTGATGAAGCTGGCTTTGTGATCCTCCTGCCTCAGCCTCCCAAGCACCTGAGATTACAGGCATGCACCACTGTACCTGGCCAAATATTCTTTTTTTTTTTTAAGTGCTAATTCTCCAAGCTTTACCATTAGTCTTGTTTTTTTAAAATATTTTATTTTTTAGTTGTAGTTGGACACAATACCTTTTACTTATTTATTTTTATGTGGTGCTGAGGATCGAACCCAGGTCCCCGCACATGCTAGGCAAGCATTCTACCGCTGAGCCACAACCCCAGTCCCCAAATATTCTTGATATACTAAATATTCATAAGTTAATCAATATCTAGGAAGTCTTAAAAGGACCACCCACTGGTGATACCCATGCAGGCTTCACTCCTCTCTGCTTGAGAAATGCAGGTAAAATCCATAGCAACTACCAGATTAATTGGTGAGCTAGAACTAGAGCCAGGCATACTTGGTCCTATGTCTCCTGGAGCAAGTAAGTATGTGTTGGGTCTGGCACCAGGCACCTTCTGTCTACCAAGCCTCTTTGTTTAACCTCTACTCTGATCCTTGTAACTATTCTATCAGCGGTAAAGAATGATGTAGCTGAGACTGGAGAAAGAGTATGAAGCTATGCACATTTCATAAATATATCACCCATTTGTACTCCATCCTCTCTCTCTTGGCTTTCATGCTGTGCATTCTTCAATAGCCTTGTGATTTCAACATCTGAAGTCTCTCTGCGCAATGACCTCTGGGTTAGCCTGACTGGTTATGTACTTGCAGGCTAATTTCCCACACCACACCCACTGGTTAGCTCAGAGACAGTGGGAAGGTGGGAAGGAATAGCAGATCACTATTTCTTCATCCATATTTGTGTTTTCTCCTTATATTATTGATTTATTTGTGAGTTTTAAAAATTAAGAAAATTTAAAATTTTGTGATCTTTAGTATGTGTATGAGTTGAATAATGACCTACTAGACAGAGCCAAAAACCCTGACATATTTAAAGGATTGTGGC
This sequence comes from Spermophilus citellus, assembly GCF_964194105.1. Lineage (NCBI taxonomy): Eukaryota > Metazoa > Chordata > Mammalia > Rodentia > Sciuridae > Spermophilus > Spermophilus citellus. Next base: position 92,262,936 of record NC_138192.1, read on the forward strand.
TGTCAGGAAAAAAATTCCTTCCTTAACAAGGTCAATTGGAACAACACCTTTTCCCTGTGCTGACCCTTGAGCCTACCCTGTCCTATTTGAAATACAAACACCAGCTTTGATCTCTGGGATGACATGGCTTCACTTTTCAACATGGGGCTGACTTTATAGATCAAGATCTATCTAATATTTCTCCAAGTTTTTTTCTGTTGTCTTTTCTCATAAAGGAAAGGACCTGAAAGAAGAGAGTCTGTTTGCTTTTTTCCCTTATGTTCTCTTTTAAAAAGTTGTTTATTTACTAGTTTGATAGATCAGAAAAATGAGAATTCTATTGTGACAGCTACCAACTGTGCACTCTATGAACCATTTAGTTTAAAATAATGCAGTAGTAAGCAGGTATCTCCAGGTCACATCAAACAACAATCTGTCATTCTTAGAACAATAATCTCCTTCATCATTTTCATTTAAAACTTTAGCACTCACTACCTTTATTTTGCTTTTATGTGTCGATATTGTAAATGGATCTATCAAGAGGCTGTGTTGTAGGCTTCAGGCACATTTCATGGGTTCCTGGAGAGGGTCTAGCAACTTAGTATTTCTTATTGTTTTAATTCTCCCCCAAAAGGGACTCCAAATTCTGAAGCTCCAAGACCTAAAAAGTTCTCATGAGTATGATTTCATGGTTAGGAAGTTAACAACTGGATCTAAAAGAAGTCATCTTTTTCTTTTACTACCTAGTAATTTTGGATAGATTACATTAACTTTCAGCCTCAGTTTTCTTAGTTGTAAAATGGGAATATCATTACCTATACCCATAAGATCATGAAAAAGCTTAAATAGTACTTCATATATAAACATTCATAAATGTTAGCTTCCATTATTTTCTGCTGTTGCCAGAATAAACGCTGAGAACAGGATATGGCATCCCCTAGAGCCAGTCACAAGCACACAAAAATTCTTGTTGAATGAATACTTTATGCAATCGACTACACTCTCCGCCCTCGCTGTACGTTTAACCAGAAATACAATTTAAATTACATTCTTAGTGCGATACCCAGGATCTCTTCAGCAAAGCGCCAGATACCCCGCAGTGCCTTGCTAGGAGGGTGTTTTAGCCTCTGTGAGTTCGTGAAACTCACCACGTTCTTTCCCTCCCTTCTCTCCCAAGTCAACTGAGGACAGTCGATCAAGACTGTGACTTGAGACACTGTGATAGAGCCTTTATAGTGTTAGCCTTGTGTCTGGCTCTTAATAAGCGCTCAATAAATCATGGCCAGTACTATCTTCAGATCAGACGTCCCTCTACTCCCCATCTCAAGTCTTCTTCCTCGCCGTGGCCTGAATTTTTTGCATACGGAGAAGGGGTCTCGGTCGGAAGCCTGTGTGGGTGGGTGGGTAGGTGGTGGTGGTGGTGATAATGGCCGGGCGGGCTGGAACCTCGACGTCCGCTTTCCCCTTCTTAGTGCGCTTCCCAGCCGGGTCGGGTCCCGGGTCCCCCGGGGCCGCCAGGGCGGGCGGGAGGCCGGGAGGAGGAGGCCGACGCATCCGCCGCCGCCGCAGGAGGCGGAGCGCTGCACCTGGCGGACGGTCCTCGGCGCTCGGCCCTGAATCGGGTCCAGCCGGTAGTGAACGACTGCAGCGACCGTGAGGACCCAGCACCAAGAAGAGCAGCTGCTGGGGCAGGTCGCCCCGGCGGGCGCGCTGGGCCCCGGCTGTCGGTCGCCCCACCCAGCCCGCATCCCTCAGCCCCGCCGCGCCCCGCCCCACCCCGCCCGCCGCAGCCCCCAGGAACGAGCTACTCTCCAGAGATGGTGCGCACCGCCCCGACAGCCGCCGCCCCGGCGCCCGGAACTGCCGCCCCGCGCCCCGGGGACAGGGCTCCCCGCGCCCCGCGCAGCTGAGCGCCGCCGCCGCCGCAGCAGGTGAGTCGGTGCCGGGTGCGCGGGGAGGGGGCGCGCTCGGCGGGGGAGGCCCCGCCCTGGCCTCCCCCGCGGGGACGCGCCGCGCGGGAGGGCGGGGACCCTTCCCGCGCACACCTGCTGTCGGGGAGGGGGCTTGGGAAGGGGCCCGAGGGAGCGCGCGTGGGCGTTTCCGCGCCCACCCTGGTCGCCAGCCGCTGGCTCCCTCCCTCCCCTGGGCTCGGGTGTCTGTTGTCATCTTTGTAGGGTGCTGGGGGAGGCTGCCGTCAGCGCCCCCCGTGTGCCGGGCGCCGGCAGCACTTCCGCAAACGTAATTGGAGTCGGGAAAACAAAGGCGCTGCCCAGGGAGCCCTCGCCCGACGCCAGTTGCCGCCGGAGAAGGGGGATGAGGGATGGGCCCGGGTGTCCAGGCCCTTCTCGGCCCAGCCCCACTTGCGTCCTTGGCACAAACGTCTCTGGGAGAAAGGCGGAGATGAGAACCTCCACACAGCCCCAGTGACAAGGACATGGCCCTGCTTTGGCAGAAGGGGGAAATTGATATTGTCAGTCTCCCCAGGTGAATATATACGGGGGGTGGGTGGGGTGGGGTGGGGAAAAGCCTTTTCTCAGGCCTGCTACCTAGGAGAAATTCTACCCTTCGCGCTTCCTTCTGTACTTGAATTTAGTGATATGTCCCTGAAGCCCTTTTGAGATGGTAATGGGGGTTGCTAGTTCTTGTGAGTCTTATTTATTTCATACCCAGTAATTTACCTGTAAATTTAAGTAGTAAACAATTCCAAATGCACCTCCCCCTTTTTTTATCCCCTCCTCACATGGACACACACAGGTGGATTAATAACCCTTCAAGCAGGCACACAATGCATTTTGCTACTCCCACATGCATTAGGAACAACAAACATTTCCTTTAATCAAAAGATGTTTAATAAGTATCACAAGTACAACTGGAACCTATGATATCTGGCTTATGAGTAATAGAAAAGAATCTTTAAGAGTGAAGGCTCAAATCCAAATAGTTTGATGCCCTTGGGTTCTGGGTCCCAGTTTTCTCTCACTTGTGGGAAAAAAAAAAAAGATGGTTGGGTAGTGTAGTGACTAAATTTTCCTTTGCTTTTTCTAGAAGTTCATGATATTGTGTTAATCTAACCTTTTTAGTGTAGATGGATGTAAAGAGTAGGTGGACATATAGTTGACTAACAGAATGTTATGAAAAGAGATGACTATTTGGTAGGTCCCAGATGTGAGCAGAACATCTCTTCCCCAAGACCTGGGCATTAGCCAACTAAAGGTGTAGGTATCTCTGACTGCCTTGTTAAACAAAAGGAGAGGTTAGAGTTTTCAATGGGAAGCTTGACTTTTGATACTTGGTCACTGGCAGACAAGGGGAGTGTTTTCAGTTATTTCGTGGTAGTTGATTGGATGGTATTTATCACAACTTATAAGTAAAATTCAGCATTGCTTGGAAAAAGGTTGGAACGTTAATGAGCCCAGTGCAACAAGATGCTCTGGGGGAATAGACTATTTCAATAAAAATTTAAATAATAGTGACTAAGCATGTTTATAATAACTTATTTTTAAGGTACCTTCTGTGTACAAATAAGGTAAGTATAAAATCATGAAGGCAAACTGAAACAAAAAGACAAAATAGTAAGGTTTGCAGGTATTTGGTCATGTGAATATTGGACTGTCAGTTTCATCATGTATAATTTCTGGATTATTAACAGTAGTAAGGCACTTTTTTCCCCCCAGACCCAGGATTGAACTCAGAGGTGCTTAACCACTATGCTACATCCCCAACCCTTTTACTTTTCATTTTTAGGCAGGGTCTCACTAAGTTGCTTAAGATCTCACTAAGTTTCTGAGGCTGGCTTTGAACTTGTGATACTCCTGCTTCAGCCTCCTGAGTTGCAGGGATTGCAGGCATGCGCCACCACACCTGGCAATAAGACATTTTTGAGTATTGATATTCAACACACCATCTTAACACCATTTATTTCTAAATATCTGTAAAATGTTTTTCTCTAACTAAAAGGAAGCTCAAAAAATTTAAGTAATTCTATACTAACCACAATCAGGAAGAGATGCAATTAGGTTTGGACCCTGTGTGTCCTGGCTCCAAAGTGTGGGAAATTTCCACTTGGTGTCTCTCCCTACTCAGGACCATTAAACCTTACTACCTAGACAAATGCTTTCCTTTTCTTCTTGCCTTTGAAAATTAACTTCATTTCAACATACATATATTACATATGGTAACATTCATGTAGGATAATCTACGTATTTATAATGGAGATATCTATATCTATCTATATAAATATATATATATATATATATATATATATATATCAGAACATGTATATTTTACCATTTGTTCTAGTTTTAGACTTCAGTCAATGTAAAAAATAATTTGCCAGAGAAAAATTTAGTATTAGACCAGTAGGGTTTTTTCTTGCTTCTTTTGATATTCATTAATTCTTTTTAAATTTTATTTATTTATTTTTTATTTTTTTCATTAATTCTTTTTTGGGGGAAGGGTACTGGGGATTGATCAGGGGCATTCAGCCACTGAGCCACATCCCATCCTATTTTGTATTTTATTTAGAGAAAGGGTCTCACTGAGTTGCTTAGTGCCTTGCTTTTGCTGAGGGTGGCTTTGAACTCAAGATCCTCCTGAACCGCTGGGATTACAGGAGTGTGCCACTGCACCCACCTTTTTCATTAACTCTTGATTGAACATTCTCATTATGGGGAAAGGGAGAAATACAATAAATGCATAGTCAAATGCTAGTCACTTTGGTACATTGGCATGGGAAAAATCAAGATATATTAAGTGAAGAAAGCAACTTGCCGAAGAGATTTGTATACATTTACTTAAACCTGCTTATAGGTACATATATATCTCCTTGTCCCCAAACTGTCAAGAGTGGCTACCTTAAGCAAGTGGGATGGGGTGGAATAAAAGGGTGTTTTCCCTTTTTTACTTATAAACTTAGGTTTGGGCTTTAAAATTTTAAAATAATCGTATGTTCTTTTATTATATAAACTAAAAAGGGAAACAAAGAATAGCATCAGTTCACTTTATAAAAATCCAAAGTGAGAGGAAATTGAGTGTGCCTAAATTCTATAATTTAAGCAAGTGAAATGAATCTCAGGAGATCAAAGTGGAAGACAGTGGTCTTGGAACTGCAGATGTGGGAGCAAAGAGTGAAGAGTCTTATAACTGATTTTTACTTTTTCTAAAGTGTAGCATACCTGCAGCTCCCCAGTTTTCCTCCTCTGTATGAATGCTCTGGTGCATACCACAGTTCATCTGTTTAAGACTAGCGGGTAAGAATTCCTTTCTTCCTGGTCTTGCTGGTGGCTACAACCATGGGAGCATTATTGTTCCCTACAGAACAACCTAGTGGAAGCATGAGTTGGAGGAATCAGTTTACCTATTGTGTTATCTTATGAGATTGACACTCCAGATGACTTTAGATGTAATTTTACTAACAACTTCAGGAGCAGCAAGTTATCAAGTTAATTTAGTCTGATGCATACATATTTATTTAATACAATCCCATAATTCTGCCCAGTTCTATGTAAAATTAATAAAAATTGTAAATCAATGGAAATGTAACTGATGTGACACAGCAATCTGTATACGGGGTAAAAATGGGAGTTCATAACCCACTTGAATCAATCTGTGAAATATGGTATATTAAGAACTATGTAATGTTTTGAACAACCAACAATAAAATAATTAAAAAAAATTAATTCTTAGAATCCTTAAAAATTCATACATTTCCCTGTTGGGACTTAGAAATCTAGAACCAAATATATTCAGACTTTCCAGAACCAAGAAAACACATGCTTCTTGAATTTTATATGTGAAAGAAATCTGAATAAACTTGGTTCATTATAAACATAGTAGGAGTCTTGAGAAAGATAATTATAAAGTTATTTTGCAGAGGAGATATTGACAATTTGAGGTGATATTCCTTGATTGAGGAAACTCTGTAGGTCTAGTGTACAATTCAACCCTAGCACAGATTCAATTTGTGTAAAACTTTCTTCCTCAAAGCAAAACTACCAAGGCATTTCCCAGGGCACAACATTTTGGATTCTTAGGAGAAATATATATACAACTGACATGAATTCTCTGTGGGACAATGAAATCACCTTAGTGCCTTCACCAAGAGTGTTCGATTTGGATTTAAAATCCCTCCATGGTTAGTTATCCAACATTAGCTGTCTATGGGAATTTACTATACTGGCATTTTTGGGGTGAAAGAGATTTGTATCAGCTTGACTTATTTTCCTAAATCTTGAATGACAAGTTATCCAGTACTTAGCTCCATTGTTGGATTGAGAAACCTTTGCTTTGTAGCTGTGTTTGGATTTTTATATTTGGAAAATATCAATTGTTTTGTGAAGTGGCACTGTCTCAAGTTCATTGGCTGGGCAACTTAGTCATTTGCTAAGACACATGATGTTTGATTTGTTGGTACAGAGGCCAAAACAAAACTTTCTTTAAAAAAAATGTGGAAAAACTAAATCCAGAGTTTAGGTGATATGTATTAATATGTGTCTGCTATAGATATTGCGACTCTGATTGCTAGTTTGTGTCTCTAAAGAGCACATGTACACCCTCTACTTCAGCACCAACAGAAACTAAGCCTGACAGCCAGTTGTTTTGTACATTCAAAGGAGCAGCCATCTGCCTTGGTCCAGTAGGTAAGTGTAACTGAGCCATGGATATGCTGACAATTGTGTGGAAAGCAGGTTAACATTTGGAAATGTAAATGAGAGCTCTGTGTTACCTCATGACCTTGTGGTCCTGCTGCATTTTAGATGTGGGGGCCAGGGTGGAATGAGAGAGAATTCCAAAGATGGAAGAAATTCACACTAGTAGAAAAGCCATATTTAAAGAGGTGAAAAGGATTGAGTTAAGGAGGTCAGGGACACCTTTCTTGACACTTGTTCGAGGAATCCAAAACAAGGAATCCTTGACACTTGAGAATGGGAGACTAATTCAGGAAACATTCTGCAAATAGAAAATAGGAAATTCCAACTTTGAATGACGCTGACAAACTGTTTAATAGTGTTTTGATCTGAGACCAAGAGTGAGACTGGGGAAACAGACAGAGAGATGGGAGCACCATGAGTCAGCTGTGGGCAGGGGAAGCTCTGGTGTGGCTTTGTGGAAGATAAAAAGGAGAATTAGAAAGAGGAACTGGTGCTGTCTGAACAAGCCTGATTTGTGGGTTAACCATGCCAAGGGAAAGTGAGTAACGAGTCTGGACTAGTAGTTGGCTGCCTGTGTAGGGTTACTAGAGCGAAGTCAGGTGCCCTCTACTTTCCACATGGCTAGCAGCATCAGCTTCAGTAAACCTATGCACTAAATGCACCCTGAGCCCCTCTGTCATGGTGGGTAAAGAGGGAAGAATTACCTTGGAGGAGTGGGTCCTTGTGACTTGTGTTGCCCATTCTTTTCTCATAACTGTTCTGGACACTTTTAGGGACAGAGGTTCAGATAGACTGTAATAGGGCCCAAGAAAAATGAGGTTCCATTCATATAGAGCAAAGCAGGAAGCCCCCATACTAAACAAATAAAGCCAGACCATACAAAGTGGCATGCACACTACTTGGAACTTTTAAGAAATGCACTGCTTTGATAAGCAGGACTTGATCCGGAGAGTCACACTTCTTTAGCTATTATGAGGGCCTTTAATTCTGTTTAAAATAATGTCTGTGGAATTGTATTTCATGAAAAATTGTGTTCCTTTATAATAAAGGAACCTTTATAACCCAATTCACCTTTTAAGAAAGCTTAAATAAAAGACTTTGTGATATTTTCAAAAGGATAAAAATGACACACATTTTATTATCCATATAATGAGTCTCCCTATCGCAGGTGTAAGATCTTTGCAAAGTTCAGAGCCTTTGTAACTGTCCCTTTCAGTCATTTCTACTAAGAACCACAAGGCATTGGTGAGTAATCACACTTTAGCCAGGAACTCCAGGATAAATGATGTCCCAGATGTCACTAAGATGTCTCATATTTAACAATGACTTTTTAAATATGCATTTTAAAAGAGAGAAGTGCTCACTGAAGAAAAATCCAACCCAGTATAAAAAATATTAACATAAATTCTAGTTTTAATATACAGAGTTAACACCTAGTAACATTTTTATATTATTTCTTCAAGTTTTTTTTTAAAACATATTTCATTTGCAGTGCATAAATTTACAGATATAAACTCTCACTTTACATGGAGGATTGTGTTCTGCTTTTTTCACTTAGTGTGATACATTTTCCTGTGTAATTAAGTTATATTTTCCCCTCATATAGATATGATTTTAATTTTTCTCTAATATGGATCTACCAAGATTCATTTAACTTCCCCTATTATTAATTGCTTACTTGTTTCAGTTTTGATTATTAAACAGGTCTGTAACCTTAAGGTTCTTAAGGTAAATATGGTTACCTTGAATCTTTGCTTCCTAGAAAGTTTATACTTCTATTCTTAGTGAATGAAGGTACCTGTCAATCCTCAACCTCATTAGCACTGAATACTTTTATTTTAAAAAGTACCAGTATAGCATGTATGTTGAAGTATATATTTTATTTAGTAGGCTACATAATAAAACATTTTTCTGAAAGTAATTATGTCATTAGAATTGATAGCACATTTCAGCTCTCAATTTATCAGAACTCTAATAGCATAATAAACAGAATTAAACAATGTTAGATTACACATATGGAATGTTCTAAGGATATAAATTATTCTCTTAGACTGTTGTGTATTTAGGGAGTGAAGGTAAAGATCATTGACAGTAGCTTCATATCTATAGGAAAATGTTTTTAAACTTTGAAGTCTATATTCTGATTTAAATGGTGAACTCATAACAGTTGTGTCTTTCTTCTAAAGCTCCTGTACATTTCTGTATAAAATGTCTTGTCCTATGAGTAGATTATGCTTTCCTTAAGCCTCTTAACTTCCTCAGTGTCTGGTATCAGAAGAATCAACTGATAAGACCTGTCTTTTATTGAACAAGCATTTATTAAGGACCCATCATAAATACAGTATTATAATAATATGTAGGGTAGTAATATAACCTAGTGTTAGGTTACTAATACTTAGAATTATGTTTTTATTTCTCATTATAATTTTTATTTTTTTGCAGTATAAATTTTCTATGTTCCTAGTATTTCGTGTACCTGGACCCATAGTCTTATAGTAATTGTATTTACTGAAGTCAGTCCTTTTCTGAAGAGATTTGAGGAAAAAAATTGTGTGTTTGTGTATGAAAGAGGGATTCACATAACTGAGTTTAAAAAAGTCCCTAAAATCATTCAATTGAATTGTAATTTGTCTTTTTTAAAAACAGATATACATTCTATATAAATTGTTTTCACTTTTAAGATATAACAAACTTATTGAGGAAGGTATTCCTGTAAAACTTTAAATAATGGTTTTCAATTTCAATGCCAATCTTTAAAAAACCCTTTGTTTTATATTATGAAAAGACAAGAGGTGCTGGGACAGTAGCTCACATGGCTTGCATGTGTGAGGCACTGGGTTTGACCCTCAGCACCACATAAAAATAAACAAAGATATTGGGTCCATCTACAACTAAAAAAATATTTTAAAAAAAGACAAGAAATCTAAGGTTTTCCATGTCAGTTTACTAGCAAAGAAAGAAATTTATATTCATTAAAATAACAAATAATTTGGTAATAGAGACAACTTTCAGATGGTCCTTGTAAACTTGCTGGGCTCCTGGTTTTGCTGTGGCCTTTGATGGTGCTGGTCAGGTTTCATCCTTCCCCTTCCTCTCCCAACCTCTTGCCTGTCTGATTACCTGTGAGGAGTTTGAAGACAGCATCCTGTAGATTTTCCATGTGATCATAGTTGCTCTCCTAGGGTCCCCTGAGAAAGTACATGATGGTGGAAAGATAATAAGATTTGCATTAACATTTATTAGAGAAATAAATATATGATGGTAGCATGAATAAACATTTGAAAACAAATAGAACGTGAACACGAGATATGCTTTTTTAGGGCTTTCAGAGATCCCTGGCAATAATTCATGGCTGCCACAGGTTGGTATTGTCGTCCTGGGGGAAGCAAGTGGCTGGTGACCCCAGGCTCACTGCTGTGACTCCTGGCTGGAAAGGAAGGAGTAGAATCTCAAGCTCTGAGTGGAGATGCCTTAGAGAGATGTGTTGGTAGCATCCCAGATGGAAAAGTGAAAGAATTTCCCCTTAAAAATTATATAGACTTTAGGTTCTTAACACTGTTAATTCAGTAACCCGAGCACTCCTATTATTTGTAATATTGGTTCAATGGGGAAATGGTTTCTAAGCTTCAATACTTGAAGTACAATGAGTTTTTGAAACCCTGCCTGTTCATTTAGTTACCATGAAAAGCCATTTCATTGCCCACCTGGCTATTGATCTTTGTTTAGGAACAGATGATGAAAATACATTGCTTCTACGTTCACAAAGGCCTCTGTGTGCCCCTTAAATCCCTACATTGTTTTCCATCTTCAACAAATGCATGCACAGTATCAACTGCAAATTCAATTTACTATCTTAAACATCTGTTGAATTTTTTTGGCTAGAGAAACTCACAAGATATAAATACTTTCCCTTTTTTGTGGTGGTGGTGATTGAACCCCGGGTGTGTGCTAGGCAAGTGCTCTACCACTGAGCTACATCCCCAGCCTCAATAGAGGTATCTTTTGTAAAACATTTTTTTTTTCATGTTATAATAGGAACTATTTCTTGTTCCTCAGGCTGGGCTTGTTTTAAGACAGGAAGTTTATTTGAAAGTACAAAGAAATGTGATTCTGGGGCCTATTTCAGATTTATGTATTTTTTGGTGGGGGTACCTGGGGTTGAATTCAGGGGTACTCAACTGAGCCACATCCCCAGCCTTATTTTGTATTTTATTTAAAGACAGGGTTTCTCTGAGTTGCTTAGCACCTTGCTTTTGCTGGGGCTGGCTTTGAATTTATTATCCTTCTGCCTGAGCTTCCCAAGCCGCAGGGATTACAGGCATGTGCCACCTTGCCTAGCCAGATTTATGTTTTAAACTGTGGTATATTGATACAATATTTAATCAGAAGCCTAAAATAAATAAATAGGAGTCTGTTTATGATGATTAATTAAGTCTAAAGGGCCCAAGTTGTAATTTTTAACATTGGCATTTGATTATTTTTTTCAACAAAGTTAAAGTGAAAATCCACTTGGCTTTTATTCCTAAAGCCACCATTACATTTAAAAGCTATCTTTCAGCCTTAAGAGATCAAAACAGTTCATTCCTTTTTACTCTCTCAGCAGATTGAAGGGAAATGTTAGGGAGGGTTTCAACTCCTTTCTTGCAGATTTGTGATGTTACAAATGTAAGTAAAATGCTTCTACAGACGTTTATATTTTAAATGAGTAGTTATTTCTGGCCCAGAGGTACTCAACTATAATTCAAATTCATAACACAACAGTGTGTTCTCTAGCAAGCCAGTGACCTCACCTCACACTGGGCTGTGGACTGGGAGATAGACAAGTGCACAAATCTGTGAGCATTGACAGGTCAGATGCTAGATGGTGCCAAAGAATTTTAGAATACTCCCTCGGGAGAACACTTTTGGAATAATTGCAAAATAAATAGCATATCCTGGAATAAAACCACAGTGACCACTACCACCACCAAATGTTGCTTTTGAATTAACAAAACACTTTTTCATACATTATTTCATTTAAGCCCAGAATTTCTCTGTGGGTCAATTAACTTAGTTTTGTGTTTTTTTAATCACCATTTTATGATGAGGAAAATGGAGCTTGAAGAGGAACTGATCTGTCAAGACCAGGAGAAATACTGAAACTTCTTTCTCCTCTATTTCCTAAAATTAATCTCTGATCACATTAAACTTTAATAAAAATCCTATATTTTCATCAAATGCTTACCAAAAATAACCAATATTTGCAAGAGCTTACAGAAGTAAATGGAAATATGCAAAGCACTAGATTCCTCTCTCAAGGAGTTTATAATCTTTTTGGTTGGATAAGAGAGATCTGTAAAATGGCCAAGTGTGGTGGCCCATGCCTATAATCCCATCGACTCAGGAGGCTAAGGCAGGAGGATCACGAGTTCAAAAGCCAGCCTCAGTAAAAGCAAGGTGCTAAGCAACTCAGACCCTATCTCTAAGTAAAATACAAAATAAGGCTGGTAATGTGGCTCTGTGGCTGAGTGCCCCTGAATTACAAAGTTCTGGAAGTTTTTCTTGCCTTTAGAATTAAGGCCACACACTTAAATAAGAATTTGAATGGAGGGAATTCTTAGTAGGTGTTGCAGTAGCAAAACCCTGCGGTCTGTTTTCTGTAAATGTGGTCATGCTCTTCTCCTGCTTCATTCACATCAGTGGCTCCCCATTGCTCTCAAAATAAAGAATACCTACAGGTTCTCAGTGTTTATCAAGCACTGTGCTAAGAGTCCAACATGCATGATATGCTTTCACCCTCACAGCTGTCGAGAAGGAAAGGTGTTCTGATGAGCCTCACCTGTAGGTGAGGAAACTGAGATGTTAAAAGCTTTTCCAGAACCTCAAAGCTAGTCAGTGATTCCTGTCTGTGCCAGTCTCTTCCACGTCTCAGGAACCCCTCGGCATTTACACAGGTCTCTGGATCAGCACCCTATTCCTCTTCTGGGTTGCTCTACACATCCTGTAAGGCTTCTTCAAGATCCTACCCCAGGGACTTCTGCACTACAGTGTCCGTTTCTGGTTTAACACACGGCATGATGTTGTGGTTCTTTGCCTTCAAGTCTCTCACCATTGGGCTTGAGAGTAGGGATTGCATGGTCTTTGCCCTGTGAACTGTGGGTCACCAACAGCATATGCCATCTAATGGTTATTGCTACATTTATAGCTGTTGGGTTAAAAAAAAATCTTCATTTTCAGTGTAAGTTACTAACTTTGTGCTTTGTGTTGAATCCTCTTTCAGCCTGACAGACCCTCTGTCATCTGTGGCTGTCTGGTGGCCTCAGAGGTCCACAATCCTAATATTAATCTTTTAAAGAAGCACTATTTCTTCTTCATTTCGCATCTTGGAATAATTTCCCCACTCCTACTTGCCTAAGGAAAACCCTTTCCATCTTTCAAGGTCAGTCTAAGTCCCTCTTTCTGTTGCCACCCCCTGTTTGAAGTATGGACTCTTCACTCAACTCCAGAAGTTCCCACAGTCTGAAGCACCTTTTTTCTGTTGTTCATTACACAGTGCTAAGTGGCTGGCTTCTTTCATTATTCCTCTGATTCTAGTGATTTAACTTTTTCCACATCATTAAATGTTTCCTTCTATTTTGGATTCATCTTGTCTACTATAAAGCAAGTCATTGGGACCTCAGACCAAGTATTTGGCATCTCTGCCTAATAACTGTGCAGTGCATAGAGAGGTAGTATCTTTTAAAAGCATAGGCTATATGGGTTTGAATCCCAGCTCTTCTACTTGTTTCCAGTATAAACATAGGCTAGTTATTTGCCTTTTCTGTACCTCTATTTCCTCACCTGTAATGAAGCACAGTAATCATATCTACCCTGGGGAACTGCCGTGAGCATTAAATGAGTTAACATCTGTTAAGCCCATGGTGTTAAGTGTTATGCTGTAGTTAGTAATAATAATGATGGCAAAATAGTGCACTAAATCCTTATTAAAATACAAATATATTGTGGAAATGGAGCAACATTATATTTGTCATCTGTTTGTCATTTAGCAGACAAGTTTGACTAGGAGCTTAGGAAAGGTCCTCCAGGAGTGACAAGTGTGACAGGTTCTGTTTCTGGGAGGAGTTTCAGTCCCAGTACAATGCTATTGGTAGCAGTTAGAGAGAGTCTGCGGGCAGCACCAAGTGCCTGGAGGGCTCAGGCTGAAAGCTGGACTGACAGAAGTAGGACCAGTTCTGCCCTTCACAGTTTCTCTCAGCCATAAAGAAGCCTTGTGACAATGCCTGGGAGGAAGAGGAAGATTCCAAAATAGCCACTTGTATACTTTGATGTCTTTGTACCCTGTGTGACTGTTATAAAGCCAATTTTTAATTTTTTTCATGACATCAGCCAAATGTCTAGCAGATGCTAAAGCAATCCTGATTTAAATAAAGATCTGTGGGGTTGATATTGCATTCTGTACCTCTGAAGAAAGCTCTGTTCTAGAAAATGCTAGGGGTTGAACTGAATGTTCAGGAGTGTTGTGTGTAAATGCCAGGACTCTCACAGCTCATTTACAGTGATTTCTCATAGTCTGTGCTGATAATAAATTACAGTGGTTGTTAGAGTCCTGCTCTGGGATTCACACTGCTCCTAGACATTGAGAATGGTCAGTAACGGTTGGCAAGGTAGAGCTAGCTCCTAGGGTTCAAGAAATAGTCTTCCCTGTGTTGCAGCTTCAGTTATGGGCAACATTTGAGTTATGATGGTAGAGGCACAGGAAGAATGCCCCTTCTCTGTTCCCCATGGATTGTGTCCTTTATATCACTGTTATCTCATTGCTATGTCATAGCACATGTTATCATTATGTTTGTAAATCTGATCTTTGCAATTATTATTTTAAATAACATATTCAGGTCTAAGGGTTTTTTTTTCCTTTCAAAGATTTAATCCATTTCTATACTCATATATTTATGGATCACAATACATGTTCAAGTCATTTTTAATTTAAATACCTAATGAAGAAAGCTATCAATCTGAACAAGAATGGTTTTATTGTCTCTCATCAATAATTCAAAAATACCTGCTATTTGAATGATTCACAATAGGTACTGGTAGGATGACTTTTCAGGTTTTAAAAGGCTGTGTTCTATTTTCACAGTGGTGGTGTTGATGAATATCATTCAAGTGTGCTAGATGAGAAAACTTTTCAGTTTATCTAGAAAATAAACCAAAGTCCCTGTTACCAATTAGGTTCAACTGCAAATTGGCAATAGCGATTTCCCAGAGAGATTCATAGGTTTCTGAATATTTGAAATGTCTTCTATTTTTAAGGCTTATTTTTTTTTAAGCTTCATGATTAGAAGTTTAAAATACAAGCTGAATGGATTCATGTTTATTGAATCAGTCTGCTCAAGCTGTTCTAACAAAACACCATACATGGACTAGGTGGCTTAAACAACAATTTGTTCTCAGAGTGCTGGGACTAAGAAGTTAAAGATCAAGGTGCCAGTTACTTAGTTCCTGGTAAAGGCCTATTTCCTGACTTGTTAGATGTCTCTCTCTCACTGTCCTCACATGGCCTTTTCTTATCAAATGATGTGGAAAGAGAGATCTGTCTGTCTTCCTGTTCTATAATTGCACTAATTCCATCATGAGGATCCCACCTTTAAGACCATTTTTAAAATCTAAGGTCCTATATCTCCATATAAAGTCACCTTGGTATACTTATAAATTTGGGGGGACATGGACATTCAGCCTATATCAGCCTCTTAATCTGCCCCCATTTTGTAAACATGTGAAGGATCTTGTTCAGAATATAAATATTTTACCATTCCTTATACTTGCTTTATCTGTACTTGACATGACGAGTTAAATTTTATGATTAAATTCAGCAAAAGATAAACTACTTTGGAACATATTTTAGTCTCATTAAAATACAGAAATGTTTTTGGTTTGTTTCTTTTGTCCTTGGTCCTGTGATTATATGGGTGACTATAATTACTCTTTATTTTATTACTGTTTAAATATGATTTCCCCATGTTTTGATTCCTTTTCATTAAAATCTAAATGTGAAAATATCAAGTCTAAAAATTAATGTCCTGAATTTAAACTCAAGAGTTTTTGTTTGTATTTTTGGATTTGAAATTCATATAAAAGTTACCGAGTGTGACTTTTCATATAAAAAGTACTGAATATTATGTTACGGGACATTACTTTGCAATTGTTGATACTTTGAGAACTAACTTAACATCTGGACTTCTGTAACCAAAGAAACCTTGAATAACCCTGTGATGGCCAAATTGAAGAAAGTAGAGAGGAAAGACTGTTTGAGAGAATGTCATTTGTCAAGGTATAAACTGACTTCCTAATGTAAGGTATCTTGCAGCTTCAGATGAGCATTTGGGCCTCAGTTCTTCATCACCACTTGGACTGTTTAAGGAATTATGCCTCTTACGAGAACTTTGTGTCCTTCTCTGACCTACTTGGTAAAGTCTCAGCAGTTGATTGATGAGGGATAATTAAAGGCCACCAAAGGGCCCCTGATTAGAATTCATGTAGTCAGATATTTTGTGCAATTCTGAAAAATATTTTATGTACTATTGGAAAGGTTTTCTTGTCTCTTGCAGGGCCAAAGCTCATATAACTGGAGATTTCTTTTTCTTTTTTAAATTAAATTTATTTTTAACTGACCCTTAACAACACAAATGTTTACATATCAATGAGTACTTTGGGTCACTTGATACCTGTGTGCATTGCCTAGTTCAAGCATATATATCTCATTTATCATTTCCTTTATTTTTTCCTTTTTCTTTTTTTTGTACTGGGGATTCAACTCAGGCACACCCAATCACTGAGCCATATTCCCGCACCTATTTTGTATTTTATTTAGAGACAGGGTCTCACAGAGTTGCTTAGCACCTTGCCATTGCTGAGACTGGCTTTGAACTCATGATCCTTCTGTTTCAACCTCCGGAACCCCTGGATTACAGGTGTGCATCACTGTGCCCAGTTCATTTATCATTTCTTTATGGTGAAAACTTTCGTTATATTTCTACTTTTTTAAAATGTACAATTCATTGACTTTTGTATTTTAAATGGGAGTTATTCATGCACAAAAGTTTTTAAAAATGAACCAGTTTACAAAGTTTGATTTTTTTTTTCAAACTTTGACTCAAACCAGTCATGAAAAACAAAAAGCCCTTCAGACTTGTGTGCCTTCCCTTCTGGTTTATCCTCCCAGGAGCTGCTTTCTACCTGTTTGGGGATTGTCTTTATATTCCTGTTTCTCAACTTTTGGATGTGAGGATTATCTGTTCTTGCTGTGGAAGGTGTGAAGTTGACTCCCTTCCTGCCCTTAGAGCTTTATCTGCCCAGCCATCTCATTTCCTGCCTCTCCAGTGTAGTTGTGTGGCAGATTTGGGTTGTTCAGTATTCACTGTTTACATAGTGTGACTATAATCACAGTGGGAGATGTGTAGTAAACTATGATTGTTTTTTTCTGTGCAACTTTTTGTTTTCTTGTGCAACTTTTTTTTAAACTTTATTTACCACTGATTCATCCCTGAATGCATCAATTGTCTAAATTGTCTAAATTACCCTCTAGGACCTGCTGAGGTGTGTTGGTGTTCCACACCAGTGTTATTCAGCTGAGGGTCTGTCCTGGGCCCCACTGTTCCAGCTAGATTCATTGTCTCTCGTGTCTGGCACATAGCTGTCATCTGGGATCTTCAATCACCATCATCCCTATGCACCCTTTGCTTGTCTTCCTGGTTCTAGCTCTTATTTGCTGCATTCTGTGTCTTACTCTCTTGATTTATTCCATTGGTGTGCTAGAACATAACCTTGAGAAAGGGAAAAACAAGAGATCCGTTTTGTGAGAAATCACGTGTACAAAATATCTCTATTTCATTGATGTTATGTGTTCCTTAACTCTTCCTAGCTTAGGTTATGATTATAATGTAGGTATAGGTGTGCACACGCACATTTTCCTTTCAGTGGGTTTAGGGAAGGAGCCAAATTAGATGTGTTTAATCTGCCCAGTTCACCCAGAAATGCCATAAAACTGTATGAATTTGAAACACAACAAACATTTCTTTTGGTTCTGAGCTCAAGAAATAAAATAAACTAGGAAATAGTTCAAAGGGGAATTACTTCTCATTTTGAGGTAACAAAGTGGAATTGGAGCTGATGAACTGGGAAGGTAGAGGCACTGATGATGGAAGCCAAGTCACCTTAGAGTGTGGAAGAACTTGTCTTTCATAGTTGTGCAGCAGAAGCTGGACTTTGCTTTTCTTCATGTCTTCTCAGGGTGGGGAACTTTTCCTTTTACCATAAAGAAAATCAAGATTTGGAAACTAGGTAGAAGTGGTGGCTGTACAATACTGTGAATAGACCAAATGCCCCTGAATTGTTTATTTTAAAATGGTTGAGTTTATGTTATGTGAATTTTACCTCAATTAAAAAAAAAAACTACCAAAATGCAAGAATATTTTCAAAGCTAGAAACTATTTGACAACTCACTTCTGAGAATAAGATAAATTGGACTTAATTATACAGACCTCATTAACTTGTGTTTCTGTTGTCTGCTGAGGGGCTTTGTAGACATTAAAAAATGTTTACATGCATTATTCTGGAATATTTTCAGAATGTTAATTCATTTGAGAAAAGAGAAGGCAAGATATTACAAGGATTGGCAAGTAAAATTGGTATTTCTCTACCAGAGAAAGTAAAAGGAGTTAACAAAACTTTAGTGGATATGCCTTTTAACTTCAGAAGTGTTCATTGAACTAGAGGACACAACTTGTGAGGCAAGACCTCTTGACTCTTTGACCGTTTGTCTATCAGAAGAAAGTGGAAATTTTGGTGTAATATGACACAGTTCCTATAAATTTATACCACTGTACATTGCTGATCTTTCATATGAAACAACTGTGTCCTAAAAAGGTTTAAAAATATTATCTAAAATGTGTCATTGAGCATTTTGGCATTTTGGGCACATTAGATCATGTGTCCTGAAGCCATAATCTCAAGGTTCAAATCCTGGCCTTGCCAATTATTAATTAAACTCCTCAGGTTTTATTTTTCTCATCTGTAAAACAGACAGAATGATAGGCCTGTTAGGATGAATGTGAATTAATGCATTTAAAGATCTTAAAATGTTACCTGGCACAGAGAAAGTGTCCAATAAATGTTCTTTTTTAAACATTAGCAGATTGAATTTGCTATGGTTGGTTGGGTGATTGACTGATGGTGGTAAGGTCTAAACCCAGGGCCTCATGCATATTAGGCAAGCACTCTGCTACTGAACCAGCCTTCAATAAATGTCTGCTACCGGCCCACAATGAATGTTATTACCTATTTTTGATGATGTTCCCTTAAACTGCAAACCCTAAAAGCATATTGGGACTGATGTCTGTAACATTAGCAATGCTTCCTTACTGCTTACCGCTTCCTTACTGGGATGTCTTCTCATGGTCCTTGTAACCAACTCCCATTACAGAACACAGTTGGCTTCTTTGTTCTCATTGTTTGTCCTGGTGATTAAACACTTGTTTGTTTTTCTCTGAAAACTGAAGGTTTTTAACTCTCTTTAATTACTAAAGATTTTTAGACTCCATAATGCAGTGGTTTTGTAAATCAAGTGATTGTAAAACTAAGAAACTAAATAGTGTTTATTTTCAGCTCCCTGTATTAGGTTTAAACATAATCCCTATTACTTGTACATTTTCCCTGGGAATCGGTGAAAAGATTGAGAATGATCCTGAGCTATAAACCTGCCACTGAAAGATGTAATGAGTCAGTGGCCATGAAGGGTATTTAAAATTTTAAAGCTATCTTTCTGTACCAGTATTATATGGCTGTAAGTAATAAATGCTAGTTCTCTCTCTGGTTATTTTGTTAGCTCTAATGTGAAAGTCATCTTCCTGCATGATGAAGTCCTATGCTTCCATGTTATGATTTTCATGACTAAGCTGTCTTTAACATTTTGCTTTACAGATCAACAGTCAAGATTTTAAAAGTCATAAGCCTTCTGATGGTGGTGGTAAGCCATGGCGGCAGATGATAAAGTTGCTATCTTAACTGATGATGAGGAGGAGCAGAAGAGAAAATATGTGCTTGCTGATCCCTTCAATGGAATTTCCAGGGAACCAGAACCACCTTCAAATGAAACGCCCTCCTCCACAGAAACATCTGCTATTCCTGAGGAGGAAATAGACTGGATAGAAAAACATTGTGTTAAAATAAACAACGATCTTCTCATTTCCAAGGTTTTTTATTTTTTCTTTTACTCTGCCTATGGCTCTCTTTACCCACTTTTGCCTGTGTATTATAAACAGCTGGGAATGTCGCCAAGCCAGAGTGGACTGTTGGTTGGTATTAGATACTTCATTGAATTCTGTAGTGCCCCCTTTTGGGGTGTGGTTGCAGACCGCTTCAAAAAAGGCAAAATTGTCCTTCTCTTTTCTCTTTTGTGTTGGGTTTTATTCAACCTGGGCATTGGGTTTGTCAAACCTGCTACCTTGAGATGTGTACCAAAGATTCCCCCAACAGCTCACCCCACCAATGCAAGTCACCTGTTAACCGTCTTGCCAACAAATTCTTCTGCTATCTCTTTCCTTACTATATCACCAAAAACGCGTGAGAAAAGGGACTTGTTTCCTTCCAGTGGGCCACCAGTGTTAGAAACGGGGCCCAACGTCTTAGATGCTGATATCGTTACGACAGCTTCAACCAAGATCCATGAACCCACTCTGAAGCCCCAGATAGATGAAATCACTGACCTTGTTATAGACTTGAGCCTGAATACAAGCACAGCAACCCTTACCCCCATGGGGAATGTAACCAGGGAGACAACCACTGCTATTGTCACTACCACCAAATCTTTACCTTCTGACCAAGTCACTCTTGTTTATGATCAGCAAGAAGTTGAAGCTATATTCTTGGTGATCTTGGTAGTTGTCATAATCGGAGAATTTTTCAGTGCCTCTTCTGTCACGATTGTAGACACAGTAACGCTCCAGTATCTGGGAAAGCACCGAGACCGCTATGGACTGCAACGCATGTGGGGCTCCCTGGGCTGGGGCCTGGCGATGCTGTCCGTGGGCATCGGGATTGACTATACCCACATGGAAGTTCTTGTGGATGGCAAGGGGTGTAAGCCCCCTGAGTACCGGAACTACCAGATCGTCTTCATCGTCTTCGGAGTTCTCATGACGATGGCCTTGATTGTGGCTACCCAGTTCCGTTTCCGCTACAACCACTTCACAAACAGTGATAGCAAGGGGAAAGAGGTGGAGATCCCTCAGGTGGAAAGGAACAACTCCACCGAGTCCTCTGAGGAGACGCCCACCACCACGAGCCACTTGCAGACCTTCAACTTTTGGGACTTAATCAAACTGCTCTGCAGCGTGCAGTATGGCTCAGTGTTGTTTGTGGCTTGGTTCATGGGTTTTGGATATGGCTTCGTGTTCACCTTTCTCTACTGGCATTTGGAAGACCTGAATGGAACTACAACCCTCTTTGGGGTCTGTTCAGTCCTGAGTCACGTGTCTGAGCTGACAGCTTATTTTTTTAGTCACAAGCTTATTGAATTGATTGGCCACATCAGGTAAGAAAATGCTTACTGTTGATGCCCTCAGCAGTGGAGCTTTGTCATTTTATAGTCTAGAGCTCCTTTTAACATATTTAAGGTATTCTGATTTGGTGTGGGGGTAGGGTTGGGTTGGCAAGGAAGCTATCCTTTGCTCTTTCTCTTTAAAATGGAAACCAAAGGAAGCCAGGAAGGAATAACCTAGATGGATTATTATAGATAAGCAGGCAAACAAAAAATGGCTGCCTCCCCTTGCCCACCATTCTGGAAAGATCAGTAGGCTGTTTATCTGTGTGCTAAGAGATGCTCAAAATAAGTGTTTTCAGGTGTGGGAGCTTAGTGAGCTATACTGTTCCATGGACTTTGAGGAGTCCACCTGAATCAAACATTTATATAGGAAAGTTTCTGTAGATTATTTTTCCAGCCTCCATTTATTCTGAACCAGTTAATGACAACAGGTAAAGCTTGAATATGTGGTGTGTAAAGATGACCATAAGGCTGGGGCTGTAGCCCAGGAGCAGAGCACTTGCCTAGCACTTATGAGGCCCTGGGTTCAATAAAAATAAATAAACAAATAAAAGTATTGTGTCCAACTACAATTAAAAAATAAATATTTTTTAAAATAGACAAAATAAAGGCCTTCAGTCCTACTACAGTGACAAAACAAAACAAAACAAAACAAAACAAACAAAAAACAGGGGCCAGGAATGTAGCTCAGTGATAGAGCAATTACCTAGCATGCTGAGGTTTAGTGCTGTTAAAAAAAAAAAAAAAACAAAACATTATATTTAATAAAGTATGACATGACCCACCATAATCCCTAATCCATGATGTTCCACAGAGTAAATCTTTATGTAACTTTTTTCCTAATTGTTACATGAATCTTTGTATCTTTGCCATGAAGACATGGACTATTTAAAAATCGTTCATGATTTCCTTTTATTCAAACAAACAAAAGCTATGAATTCCTCTAGTTTCTTTGTTTTGTAGCGTTTGTCACCATTGATGTTTACCTAAAGCTGATCAAATCGCACCTTGCTATCTATAGGTTCTTCTGCTCTATTATTGACTCCAAAATATGGAACCAGCTGCATTGAACCACTGCCTTGTAGAAAAGTATGACATGTCTCTCCCTAAACTTTCAAGTTACCATAATCAAAAGAAAGCAACTGTATGTGTTTGTGTGTCCATGATGGTCTTGAAACCTGTTCTTTCTGTAAGAAATTAAAAAGAAACAGTGACAAGATTTAGAAAATATTAATCTTTACTCCTTTCATTTTCTTTCTAACTGAAGAAAATATTTTCTCATTTAAAGTTCTAACCTAGAATCATTCTTTCCCCCAAACAATTGTGAATATTTTCCCTTGTGTGGTTTGGTTTTGCTTTGGGAGGTGTATCCTGTCCCTTCTTTCTCAAATCCTTTGATGCCTTTCTTGTCACTAAACAAAGGCACAGTGTGGATGATTCTCTGACCTATAGAGTCCCTGAGGCACAACCAGTGGGACCTTTTTGTAAAAGAGCCTTATAACATTAAGGACTTGGAATGTCCTTTAGCCTTTTCCAGGCCATGTTTACATTCTCTGAGCTGTGTGGATTGACCATGATGATTAGATACTTCTCTGCAGCCTATGGATCTTACCTCTAATAGGATTTTAAAAATCTGCCAGGCATGGTGGTACACACCTGTAATCCCAGCAACACAGGAGGTTAAGGTAGGAGGATTGCAAATTCCAGGCCAGTCTGGGTAATTTAGCAAGACAGTACTTTAAGGAAAAAAAAGATGCTGGGGTTATAGCTCTAAGCTATAGCTCAGTGGTAGAGCACTCTAGTATCCCTCCTCAAACAATCAGGGGTTTGTTCCTTAAAAAGTGCCCATTTAGGTGTTACCAAGAAGGGGAGTTCCTAGATAGCATATTATTTAATCAGTCAATAGCATCAATTGAGCACAGACTCGGTACAGAATATACAGATAGGTTCTACTTTCAGAGATATTAAGTTTTTCTCATGCCTACAAAAGACAGTTCTT
Source organism: Spermophilus citellus (assembly GCF_964194105.1). Taxonomy (NCBI): domain Eukaryota; kingdom Metazoa; phylum Chordata; class Mammalia; order Rodentia; family Sciuridae; genus Spermophilus; species Spermophilus citellus. The sequence goes on from NC_138192.1 coordinate 92,286,139, forward strand.
TTCCTCCTTTGCGTTTTTTTGTTTGTTTGTTTGTTTGTTTGTTTTTTGTTTTTGGTAATGGGGATTGAACCTATGGGTGCTTAACCACTGAGCCACATCCCCAGTTCAGCAGCCTTTGCCTTTTGTCTGAGGTGTATTTTCATGATAAAGCCCTAGTAGCTTCACTACTATTTGTTAGTGAGTTTACACTTCTGTCTTCCTTTCCTGAGTAGTATTAGTCACTCTTACTTAAAACCTATAGTGCACATAACCTTAATTATTTGGTATTATGTACACACACACACACACACACACACACACACACACAAAAGCATCTCTCTTTTTTTCTTACTCAATGATGTGATGACAGGAGGTGGCCCCTGTGGTCACCTTGTTGCTTCCAAGAGCCTGCCAGGATTTCATCAATATGTGGTCATTTGCCTCTTTCAAATATTCTGTTCACTAAAGTAATATTAATTATTTTAAATATATTTAAAAGATTCTGGTTGCTAAAGTAAGATTATTCCTACATTTGTACTCAGGCAAAACAGATATGCTTCTCTTGATAACAATTTTGGGAGCCCAGTCAGGTGGTGATTGTTGATATTTGGTGGCTTAAATATGTAGTGGTGACAGTTTAAACTAAAAAAAAAAAAAATTTTTGTGAGTTGTTTGTGGACAGAATAGTCAGAAATCTATTTTCATAAAAATTTTTAATATAGATTTAGAATGAAGAAAAACCCACATCATAAAACAGTTTTTAACACAGCATGTACACTTTTGAACCATTTAGTATTTCAGGCCCAGTTTTTCAGAGAATAACTTTTCAGTCTAAACACACACGTACACACACAGAGTCAATGGTTTCTGATTTTGACTTTGGCTTTTGTCCCTCTCTAAACAATGACTTTTTCTAGCAAATAGGATAGTATATATTTACCCTAAAAAACTAAATTTCTTGTATTTGAAATCACAATATTTGGGGATTTACAGCAAGTTTATTTTTAGGTCCATATATGTCAGGATGGTTAACTAGAGATATAAATGTGTCTTAAGGGTGTATTCACCTTGCAGAACATTTCAATAACTGTGAGTAGGGTCATGACCAAAACAAATTGCAATAGACAATCTGTAAACTTATAAATTGTTATTATCTAAGATTAGGCCATGACTTATGTTATTTGATTTAAAATTATTTCCATTTTAAGGGACACACATAAATCTAACACACATAAATCTACTCAATCTAACACTGAAGTTCTTACATTTAAGGTCAGTTTTGCCTACAGCTGTTATCCAGAGAGAGTAATATATTTATTATCCATTGTTAGCCATAAGTTACTACTTAATAGTACCTATGTATCCAAACTAGCCAGTCATTTTGGGAAAGAGGGAAATACATGATGCAAATAGCAAGAAGAGGAGGAGCACCAGGCTCTGCTGAGGGGACGTTGCAGGCAGACCCAGAGCAGAGTCAGCTGCTGGGCTACAGCTCAGCTGAGCATACACTTTGGAGAAATAGCAAAAAGCATTAGAAGAAGGAGGAAACCCCACAGCTAGAGTGATCAGTTTGAGCTGGGTGGCCCTGAAGGACCCAGAGAAGATCATGTCTGAGTTTTTGTGGTGGTGGTGGTGGTGGTGGTGGTGTTTGGAGCTTCCCAGGATTTGGTCTCCTGGGCTCAGCTAATGTAGTTTCATCAGCAGTGCTTTGGAGGCTCCTGATGCCCAGGCTGTACCCAGACCAATTACGTCACACTCTCCAGGCAGCTGCACTTTTTAAAGCTCCCTAGTTGATTCCTGTGCCCAGCCTAGGTTGAGAAACACCAACTAATAAGAGGCGTAGGCGAAAAGAGGAGTAGAGGGAGGGAGATGGGAAAACCGAGGGCATTTTTCTCTTTCTAGCTCATGCAGCATATTTGTATGAGTTTCAGAGACAGCTCCCTCTCATCCTTCCAGGTGGTTCTTTCCTTGATCTCTGGTACAGTTTCCTCACATCCATGTGTTGATTAGTACTCACCTGGAGGCTCCAAGGGAACCCCCTGCAGATCTCTGCAGCTCTCTCTTCGGATCTCTCCACTACAGTACTCTTTCCAGCTTCCCAGACTCTCTACCCTGACTCTTCAACTCAGGAGACCTCTCAGCCTCATTAGGCAGAGCCTCTGTGAGCTGCCACATCTTGCTTGTGGATCCACCACTGTGGATCATCATCTCCTCCCAGTGTCCTGCTAACTTGTGTCATAGAGAGGCTGTTGAGTAGTACCCTGGCTTCTCCACTTTCTTGTCACCTCTTTAACAAGTCCCTGAATTGAGACAGATTGGTGACTATTTCCCTGATTAGATGCTGACTTGGGCACCATCACTTACTTGTTTAGGAAGACTTCTGATGGCAGTTGCCACTGTGACACCAAAGCATAGAAATAGAATAACTCAATTATTTATTGGGGAACAAAACGAGCTAGGGGTGGTGTTGCATGCTTGAAATCTCAGCTACTTGGAAGGCTGAGGCAGAGGGATTGCAAATTCCAGGCAAGCCTGGGTAATTTATTGATACCCTGTCTCAAAATAAACTAAAAAAGGGCTGGAGATATAGCTCAGTGGTAGAGTGCTTGCCTAGCATGTGGGAGGTCTTGGGTTCAAAACTTAGCACTGCAAGGAAAACAAAACAATGGTGGACCTTAAACAACTTTTTCCCTTCTGATTTCTTAAAGGAGAATTAGTTCTTTAAAAATATTTTTATCCCATTAGAAAAATGTTTTGAAAGAGTTAATTTTCATAGTAAATTTTAAATTACATGTGCTCTAGAGACACAAATATTATTCCACATTATTTAAAATCAAAACCCTCCATATTTGTTCAATTTTGTTGAACAGTTACTTAGACCTAGAGAATCCCAGATTAATAGGATGCAGAGAATAGGCACTAAAGAAAAGGACAATGGAAAATACAGGAGATGTTGAAGTCTAGATGGATGCTAGGATCAGTGAACTTTCTCTGGAGGCAGTAGGGAGTCATAGCAAGGCTCAAAGCAGGGTAGGGCCATTGATTTTCATATGGGATGGTCACTCATGTGCAGTGTGCAGGGTAACTTTGAAGCTGGGAGCCCATTCAGAATAATATATATATATATATATATATATATATATATATATAAAGAATTTCTTTTTTTTAGGTGTAGATGGATGCAACACAGTGCCTTTATTTTTATGTGGTGCTGAGGATCAAACCCGGATCCCGCCCGTGCTAGGCGAGCGCTCTACCACTGAGCCACAATCCCAGCAATATTCTTAAAATAGTGGGCTGGGGATGTGGCTCAAGCGGTAGCGCGCTCGCCTGGCATGCGTGCGCCCGGGTTCAATCCTCAGCACCACATACCAACAAAGATGTTGTGTCCACCGAGAACTAAAAAATAAATATTAAAAATTCTCCCTCCCTTCCTCCCTCCCTCCCTCCCTCCCTCCCTCCCTCTCTCTCTCTCTCTCTCTCTCTCTCCTCTCTCACTCTCTCTTAAAAAAAATATATAAAAAAAAGAATATTCTTAAAATAGTTCAAGTGACATGTGGTACAGGCCTGAACAATAGCAGTAACAGCAGAAATTGAGGGAAAGGATATATTTGGGAGTTAAAATTCATAGAATAGTTTGGATATAGGAGATGAGGTAGAGACTTCCACATTTCCGACTTAAGTATGGTAGTTTCATTATTCCATAGGAAATTCAGAAAAGAGATGTAGATTAGGAAGAAGGGGCATATAATGATTTGTATTTAGTGTTAGGTTAATTTGAAGTTGAAACATTTAGAGAGGTCAGATGGGGGATGTTTGGCAGACAGTTGGCATGTACTGACATAAGCCTGAAGCTTAATGGAGAGGTGGGATTGGGGGTACATATTTGGGACAGTTAGAACTGCAAACATGTATAGGATCAGCAAGGAACTTTTGTGGGCTAAGAAGAGCAGTGGGTTGAGGGAAATAAATTATAGTTATCTCCAAGATAGCATTCTAAGTTTCTGGTCTTATTGAAATATTGGTCTGTACTTTATTACTCAAAGCGTATCACTATGCTCCAGAATATTCAGTGTTAATGGGGGATTGCGTTGTTTGTCCACCAGTATGGGTTGAGAGCTGGCTTTCCTGGTTCTGGGTCCATATCTGTACCTTGGAACCATGTGGCCATCAACAATTTACAGAACATTTTGTATCTCTGTTTTGTCATCTGTAAATAGGCATAGTATTAATACCTGTCTCTTACCTTTTTTTATGAAGACTAAATGAGATAAAATGTGGCAATTGTTGTGACTGGCATATATTAGGAATTTAGCTAATTTTTTTGGTTATTTTATGTTAATCTTCTGATATATTACATTGCTCATAACTTAAGATCCATTGAATCTAATAAAGATACAAATGACAGCAATATCATAAGTATATAAATCATTAAGGCTGCCAAGTCAAGTCATTTGAGGTTTTCAAAATACCCAGCATTCCCCCTCAACAAACATCTTGGGCAAATTGAGATCCCACTCCAACAATTTATAATGATTTTCAAATGTAGATTGACAAATTAAATGAGATTATATTTAATTGGAATCATGCTACCTGGTGTAGCCTTTGTATTAGAGAATGTTTTATTCTCCTTAAAACATAAGATGGTCTTAAAGATTAATCTAGTCTAGTTAATCAGTACTTTTATCATTTGAATTTGTATGGTATGTATCCAAAACTGGTGATTTGATGTATTCTGGCTAGTTAGTGAAATGGTATGTGAAGACTCTTAGCACTGGTGAAATGAGGCACACTGGCCCCTATCTGCTCTGCCAGAGTGGTATGTGTCATTGGTTGTGGCTTCAAACTCAGTATGTGATTGTTCTTGTCATATATAATAGAATACAGTGGAGCCACAGCGTCAGCTCTACAGTGTCACCTGTCTGGGTTTTTAGGATGTGAATGAATGAGTGCTCTCTTGCAGCAGGTTGGGATTTAACCCGAAAGACCTCAGGAGGGTGATTGCAGACCAACAGAGACTGTGTCTTTGCTTTTCGTGTAAGGGACACTTCATGGTTCTTTGAAGTTGCCATTATACACAACTCAGTTTTCTTATTTCTGGCATATTTTTCATTCATTATATAAAATGTACGGTGAAGCATAAATAAAGAAGTAAAGCCACAATACTAGTCCCAAAATTGGTTATCAGACAGGTATTTCTATAGGACTTAACAATTATATTGTTATGTATTAACTCTGTTGTTTTAATTTTGAAAGGGAATATTCATGCATGATAAGTAGGTCATCTTTCAAAAGAGTTGTATGATAAAAGACAGTGTTTTGTGTTCTGTTTTAAGTTCTGATCTTTTTGTACAAAATCATATAGTGGAAAGAGGTGATATCCATGGTTTCTCTCTCTTTTCTATACTATGTATTTTGATAAATACATGCTAATTTGAAATAGATTCAGAGAGACTATAGTTCAGACCCTCATTTTAAGCCTTCCACCCTTCAGGGTTGGTCTTGGAGCCTTGACCTGGCTTCCATCCTGCCTTTGCTTTTTTACTTAATTGGGCAGTCTTTTTTTTTTTTTTTTTTTTTTTTTTTATTGGTTGTTCAAAACATTACACAGCTCTTGACATAGCATATTTCTTACATAAGCTTTGAGTGAGTTATGAACTCCCATATTTACCCCCAACGCAGATTTCAAAATCATATCATTTAAATATCCCCATTTTTACAAAATGCCATATTAGTAACTGTTGTATTCTGCTACCTTTCCTGTCCTATACTATCCCCCCTCCCCTCCCCTCCCCTCCCATCCTCTCTATCTACCCCATCCACTGTAGTTTATTTCTCTCCTTATTAATTTTCCCATTCCCCTCACAGCCTCTTATATGTATTTTTGTATAACAATGCGGCTCTCCCTCCATTTCCATGTAATTCCCATTTTCTTTCCCTTTCCCTCCCCCTTCATGTCTCTGTTTATTGCTAGTCTTTTCTTCCTGCTCTTCCTCCCTTCTCTAATCTTAATTGCTCTCATTATATCAAGGAAGTCATTTTGTATTTGTTTTTTAAGGATTGGCTAGCTTCACTAAGCATAATCTGCTCTAGTGCCATCCATTTCCCTGAAAATTCTATGATTTTGTCATTTTTTATTGCTGCATAGTACTCCATTGTGTATAGATGCCACATTTTTTTAATCCATTCATCTATTGAAGGGCATCTGGGTTGGTTCCACAGTCTAGCTATTGTGAATTGTGCTGCTATGAACATCGATGTGGCAGTGTCCCTGTAGCATGCTCTTTTAAGGTCTTCAGGGAATAGTCCGAGAAGGGCAATAGCAGGGTCAAATGGTGGTTCCATTCCCAGCTTTCCCAGGAATCTCCATACTGCTTTCCAAAGTGGCCTAACCAATTTGCAGTCCCACCAGCAATGTACAAGAGTACCCTTTTCCCCACATCCTCTCCAGCATTTGTTGTTGTTTGACTTCATAATGGCTGCCAATCTTGCTGGAGTGAGATGGTATCTTAGTGTGGTTTTGATTTGCATTTCTCTGACTGCTAGAGATGGTGAGCATTTTTTCATGTACTTGTTGATTGATTGTATGTCCTCCTCTGAGAAGTGTCTGTTTAGGTCCTTGGCCCATTTGTTGATTGGGTGATTTGTTATCTTGCTGTCTAATTTTTTGAGTTCTTTATATACTCTGGATATTAGGGCTCTATCTGAAGTGTGAGGAGTAAAAATTTGTTCCCAGGATGTAGGCTCCCTATTTACCTCTAAAATGAAACTAAACCCTCTCCTCTCACCATGTACAAAAATTAACTCAAAATGGATCAAAGACCTTGATATCAAAACAGAGACTCTGCGTCTGATAGAAGAAAAAGTTGGCTCCGATCTACATATTGTAGGGTCAGGCCCCAAATTCCTTAATAGGACACCCATAGCACAAGAGTTAATAACAAGAATCAACAATTGGGACTTACTGAAATTGGGCAGTCTTGCTAGAGAGAGTTCAAGAGAATTTATGAAAGCTCGGTGGAATCAGGCATTAGCAAAAACACTGCTGCTGTTTTTGGTGGTGGTGGTGGTATTGGTATTCCATAACCCTGACAACCCTGAATGCAAGTTATTTTAAATTCATCAGAATATTTGAGAGAATGTAGACTCTATGTATTTCACGTATTGAAAGTAGACTCCAATATGTTCTATGCTCCTTCAACACATTATGCCCCATTTAAAGGAGTAGAATTTTTTTTCTTTTGTGCTGCCAGACTTTCTCAACTGATGTTTCTCAGAACCATAGAACACAGAGAATGGTTTGAGTAACTGGTTCTTCAAGTCTTCCAAGGATGGTACATAACTAGTACCATGTGGATGCATGAAAGAGAAAATAGTTCATTTCCTATGGTGGATGACTTGGAATGTAAGGTCTGACTCTTCTCCTGGTGTCTTGGTTTTGAAATTGTATTTGCAGAGTCAGTTGGGAAAAAAATGATAAATCCTTCTTTTTTCATCAGGATAACTTACAATTATTCATAACATGGTAGTACAGAAGGAGTTAATGCTTCCTATAACTGATTGACTGTGTGGACAAAAGGAAGATTGTTTTTCCTCTTTCCCTTTGAACTGTAAGGATTAGAACTGATATTTCAAAACAACCTGCTTTTTCAAGTGGGTAAGTAATTAGCCAAAGGAGATAGAGCACATATTAAGCACTGGTGCCAGGGAAAAAATAGTTATCCTGCCTCCCTCTTGATCAATCAAAGGGTATGAATTTTAATATTTTTAAAATTTCTTTGTGACTTAAGTTAAAATAAAAACACCCACACAATAACACTCTCCAGAAGTAGTACTGCTTTTGCCACTATCCAAAGACCAAGATTTTCCTGTCCTGTGACAAGATCTACTTCCTGAGATCAGGCTGAGATTAACATCACGAAGCTTCATCTGAGTTCTAATCATCACAGAATTGTTATAAACTCTAAAGAATATGCTGTTGTATCAATAGGGAAAGCCAGGTTGAGCCACAGCTTTAGTTTAAGGGGTGCTTCTAGAACTCTAGACTCTTGAGCAGAGTATTCTTCCCTTCAGAAAGACACAGACATTGAACTTTGTTTACTGCTCTAGCTATAGTTTGGCTCCTTAGCTTCCTGAAAAAACAACCCAGCTAGATGGTGGAGCTAACTGGGAGAGGTAGGTATCAGTAGTAAAATATTCCCAGTGGCTCTTTGGGGTATAAGTTTGAAAGAAAATTATTTGGCAATGCCAGTGATGTTTCAAAGTTGAGGAGGGGTGAGGGTACATTCCATTTATAAAGAAGCTAATGAAATAGACTATGAACTGGAAATTCCAAGTTGGCCAAAGATAGGAAAGCTATAGCGGCAGGACATTTATTGATGCTTCTGGGTCTGCCCAACCCACTGACATTGGTGGGAGTACAAGAGAGAAATAATTGGTTCTGGTCTATTTGGCATTTATACTGTGTCTTAAAAGCTGAGCTTAAATATCAGCAACCTAGAGTGACTTGTAGACTGTACTGGTTCAAATTTAAAATGAGCCAGGTTTTAGGAGATGAGGAATTTTGGAACCCAGGAGTCTTAGGTGGGTGGGGATTTAGGGACTCCCCCTGCACTGCTCTCTGAATATATGGCTGGCCTGTGTGAGCCACTAAGGCAGGTTGTGAGCCATCACCACAAGCGTGAAGAGACCTCCTGTTTAATGCAGTCCTGAAAACTTCAGAAGAAACTACACAGATGTTCACTTGCTCTCTCCCTGATTCACAGGCACAGTAAAAAATAACTCAAAAGGATGTCTTGACATACAAAGTATAAAAAATTATCATGCATTTAGAGAGCTCTGAGGTGGAATTATTATGTCAACACAATGACTATTATAGAGTGGAGCTGATTAGAGCTTTTCTAGTTACGGAACATGAAGCTGGTGACAAGATCTTTTTTTTTTTTTTTTTTTTTTTAAAGCTCAAAGTGCAATGGGCAGCCTTTTTTTAGACATGAATGGTTGGATGAGAACATAAGGATAGGCCAGTGTGAGCTCATCACCACTGGATTTTGTTTTTCATTTTGTACAAACTGGCAAACTTCAGAGTTGTTAAAATATAAGCAATTATGGATTATTTTTGTCTCAATTAATTCCTGTAGGACATATCTCACACATGTAGTCTATATCATAGCACAAAACAAAATCAAGAAAACGTCTGTTGATAAAAATAAGCCATATAAAAATCAAACTGTTGGAGCTGGGTTTGTAGCTCAGTGGTAGAGCACTTGCCTACCACATGTGAGGCACTGGGGTTCTATCCTCAGCACCACATGAAAATAAATAAATAAAATAAAATAAAGATATTGTGTTCATCTAAAACTAAAAAAAAATCTTAAACTCTTTATATATTTCTTAATGCCATTCCTTAGGGCTTGGTGACTATAAACTTCCATCTCTGTCATTGCTTACATGCAAAATAATTGTAATTGTAGCTATTATTATTTATATGTGGGTAGATTTCTACTTTTCTATTTCCCACTTGACCTTCAAAGATGTTGATACCCATTTTCATAGGAAAAGCCTCTTAGAGTTATTTCAAGTATAGATTCTTATTATTGAATTATAAACCATGGAATATAAAAAATAGATGAATTTATGATCAGGAGTTGAAGTGAGTAATTTGGTCTTTGTAGTTCCTTGAAAGAACAGTTTTGCAAAGAAATTCATTACCATATAATATCATAGCTACCAGGATGACTTATAACAACACTACCTATAATCGAGTTATTCATAGCTCAGAACAAAAGGCTATTGTTGCCAGGCAGTGCAACTGCATCCAGGGCTTTTAGTTAGTTGTGTCACTTTTGGTTTCTCTTTATCTTCAATTTCTGGGTCAATGAGGCAACTCCCTTAGTTAAAAAGAGCAGGACTAACTTCACCTGTGTCCTCATTTTTGTGGTTGCAGACTGCCCCAAGAAAGTATTCTAACAAGGGCCCCTAACAGGCCAAGGTGATGGTCAAGGTGTGCACTGGACAAGAGCAAAGATGCTCTGACACATTCATTACCTAGGTGGTCACTGTAGAGGCCAATTTAGCAGTCTGTATTGATGCTGAAGTTGGATGTTACTTATGGCCTGAAAATTGCATTTTAAGATAAAGACTGTGTGGGAGACCAACCTTGCATGTGACTGAGTCACACTCCCCAGCTGGGTGGTGAGGCGCTCAGTCACAGAAATGTGGCAGAGCTTTCCCCACCCTTCTTGGGTTCAAGGGTCAGTGTCTCGTGCATGGGTGTGTCTTGCTATAGCCCATGGGTGAAGCTATGCTCACCTGTTCCTTTGTAATATAACCCCTTGTTCTGTTTAGGATAGAATCTTCCATGGAAGTGCCTTGTGTGTGTCCCCTTCTCTTACTCTGCCCTTGGGTGTGGCCTACCCAGGTGTCAGTCAACCTGCTGACAGTGGACATCACGAAGATAGACTCAGCCCCCTGAAACCTGACCCCTTGCCTCATTTGAATAGCTTCTCCTCAATAAAAGGGGTCAGCGTGTGCTCTCGCTCTCTCTTCCTGTGGACCCTTAAGGTCAGAGGAGCCTTCACAGTGACCCCCAAGAAAAAGGTATTTGTGTCTCTTGTGTGGTTATTTTGCGCAGCCCAGTCAGCTCAGTTCAACTGGAGTAAACCCTGAGCCTTTTAGTCTCGAGAACAGAAACCCAGCAGACTAGAGGAACTCTCACACACCTGCAGTAAGGCATGCACTTGGCTTACTCTGCTTTTCTTATGGTAAAAAACAGAAACCATATTAGCACCCTGTTGTCTGGTTTTCAGGCTCCAGAAAATTTGGGAAATAATTGTTGTTTAAGCCACCCAGTCTATGGTTTCTTGCTGTGGCAGCCCAAGCAAACTAATATACATCTCTAAACAGAGAGTCAGCAAGAAGAGGCTAAAGTGGGTGTAGAGCCTTTGGATTCTCAAATATTCTTAGAGTCAAAGGTCACTAGCATAGGAACCTGTGGCTTAACCCAGTAGGAGTGAATCCAGGACCATCCTTAATTGTTCCTGCATGTGTGTGCATTTCTGGTAGCATGCACCTTGGTTGAGCACATCCACCCTGCAAGTCTAAGAAAGAACCAATTTACTATAATTTGTCCAAAATTTACCTTTCTGAGAGGAAAGTGGGATATCGGCTCAGGTTCTCTGGCTTACAAATCTCATGGTCTTTTATAGGTATCAGACACTTATATTAGTGTCATTGAAGTACATGGAGACTAGTATCATTATTATTTAATTACTATTAGTTGAATTAATATTAATTACTATTAATTCATTACTATTAATTATTTTATTCCTGGCTCTGTTAATGATTTTTTGTAAAAATATAATATGTTTCAAATATAGGTAGAATATTATAGCAAATCTAAGTGAAACAAGATTTTAAGGTAAAGTGATCATTAATGTATAAGAAAAAGATCACCTTTTAAATTTCCCTAAAGGCTTGTGATCAGGATGGGAAGGCTTTGCCAGTGGTGGAGAGGCCTGGGACAAGGCAGCAGAAGACCCAGCTGTGCTGTTCTGTGATGTTTAGCTACATGACTCTGGAAATTTGGTTCACTTTTCAGGACCTTAATTTCCTCTGCAATAAAACTTCCAGGAGATTATCCACAGGAATAAACAGGGAACTAACTGGGAAAATGCTTTTAAAAAAAGGAGAATATGATAGAAGATTGAAATATTGGTATGAGGGTTATAACTCTGTAATGTTACAAAAAGAGGGACAGGAATGCTTTGAACAAAATTTATTCAGTTGGAGTTCCTATTTAAAAAAAATAAGAGCAGAATTTCTTATAAAAGTTTACTAATTGACAGGCTTAGGGTAGGAGTTTATTATGTTATATTTTTTCCTACTTGAAAAATGCACACCTTAAATTGTACTTCAGACAGAATATGTTTAGCATAATTAGGATTGCATTAAGTTTGAAAACTAGAGCAAGTTCAAGAAAAAGAGGAGGTGACTCAATACCCAGTGTGGCCTTTGGGGAGTTAAGACTCTTCACAGTGAGTCATGTGGAACTGCATCAGGAATCAGGGAATGGAAGAGATCAGGACTCCTTTCAGTCCCCTGATGGAATGAGGGGTGAGCCCAGCTCAAGCTACTTCCCAGCCTGCTATAGAGGCCTATAAGACCTAGATGATGGATGCAGCCTGCACCTGTGGTTAGGGAGACTCCTATCAGACCCTGCCTCTGCCACTCTTAATCCAAATGCACAGCTGTGTCCAGAAGTATATCCACACTAATGCTGCCAGTCTTCTGCATAGGGCCTTACCTTGGAGAAGAAAAATACTCTTCCCTTGGCTATGTGTATGTAAGCAGTGTCCCTGGTTTCTGCTTCTTTCCCAGCCATGCAGTCAACTCCGATTATTTCATCTCAAAGTTCACCTGCTGGATGCAGCCCCCATTTGGCCTGCAGGTAGGGGTGGAAACCCTGGCCCACCTTTTATTCTGGCTCAGCATTGACACCTGTGATTTCTGTGGCTACTTCAGCAGAAATGGTCTTTTGGCCCATTTCATCTCATAACACATAATTTTGCCTTTGGGTAAGGTTTTCTTTTGAGATCCAGGATATTAGACAGCTGCTGCATGGCACTTGCTTTTCTAGTTTCCTCTTAGCCCAGTCTTTGCAATGATTCATCAAAGTTTAAAATGTTAGCCATGTTCTAAAGCCAACACGAACATCCAGCCAGCATCCTTAATCCAAATGCACAGCTGTGTCCAGAAGTATATCCACACTAATGATGCCAGTCTTCTGCAATAGGGCCCTACCTTAGAGAAGAAAAATAGCACATTGCTATTACCTCCAATAGAGTGCTGTGATGCAAGGGGGACAGGGACCTGGATCTTCCACTGGTCTAACACTGTGGCCTCTCTTTTCTTGAGCTATGAAACGAGAGGATTGGAGGTAATGCTATGGCTTCTTTTAGTTCTGTCTCCAGTAATCTAATTTTCTGCTTTATTTGATTTTAGTATGTGAAAAACCATCCATCAAACCTTCCCACTCCCTGCCTACCTTTACCCTTTACCCCAGTACTCAGACTTCAAATGGTTTTTGCTGCTAAATCAAAAATGTGCACAAAGCCATCCATGCAAACTTATTTATGCCATGCTGTGACAGCAGTCTAGCCAGTGACAGGGGATGTGATTTATCATAGCAGTGCTTGGATTGCTGTACAAATTTTTTTTTAATTAATTGACCTGAATGGAAGTTGGGGCCTCCAAATCTTAGGCACTTCTCTATGTACTGGCTCAGGCAGAACTTGTAAAAGGCATGATTGCTCTTGCTGAAATAGCTGTATTTTATTTAATGGTAGCTTATGCATTTGTACAAGGCTTTGTAATTTTTCTTTGCGTGCTAACTTGAACTTTTCATAAGCAGAAAAGCTATAACCACTTCTAAGCGAAGCCCACTTCAAGGGTGCCTTGAATTCCACCACCTCGGCCCAATGCAGCAATGTCACAGTGCTGCTCATTGTGAAAAGGCATTCATTAGTCATGTTTGTACAAGCCTTTTGTTTTGTATCAACCACTGGAAAAGTAAATAGCAATCCCCCAGATAAAATAAATGAGTAAATGTGACTAGATTAGGTTGTGCAAAATCCTGAACAATCCTCCACTAAAGATACAGCTTCAGTCTGACTGCAGAGGCCCAGGGAAGGTACCATTGCTATCAATCCTTGATGGGTAGTCCATGGAGTAAATAGCTCTTTACTAAATTTTGCTCTATGTTGGGGTCAAAAGTGACCTTGGGGAACATTTTATGGGCTGAATTTTGTCACCTGAAAATTCATATGGTGGAGTCCTTACCCCTAGAACCTCAGAGTATGGCTGTATTTGGAGTTATAGCCTTTAAGGAAATGTTTAAGTTAAAAGGAGGTAATTAGGTGGGACCTTATGAGAAGAGGAGATGGGGCACAGTCAAGCATAGAGGGAAGACCTTGTGGTGACAGGGAAAAGATGGCCATCTTCAAGCCAAGGAAGGAGGCCTAAGAAGAAACCAACCCTGCTAACACCCTGATCTTGCACTTCTAGCCCCAGAACTGTGAGACAATAAATTCCTGTTGTTCAAACCACTCAGTGAATGCTATTTGTTATGGCAGCCCTAGCAAACTCATGCAGTCATGCAGGACTAGCTCCATTCCTATTTATCTTCCCTTCTCTCTAATCCTTGACTCATGGTTACCTAGCCTTTGCTTGGCTACTTCTGGTGATATTGAACTTGCTACCTCCCAAGGCAACCAGGATTTTGTATCATTTAGGACTCTCAGTTGAAGTGGCAGAAAACCTTACTCAAAGTGAATTAAACAGAACAGGGAATATATTGTCTAATTGAGAAATGCAGCACATGGCCTTAGGTGCAGCTTTAACCAGGTCTCAAGTGACATAACCAGACCCTGGGTTCTTCCTTCTAATAACCTACTCTCCTGTAGGACAGGCCTGTGCTGCAGGTCCCAGGAATCTCCAGGCTCAAGTTCAGCTGAAAAGAGAGGCAGCTAAGATAGTAGCTTCTACTGTATTGCCTGCTCCCAGGTGTGACTGTGGGCCCAACTTATCTTTAGCAGGAAGGCCCCTCACTATCTTGAAGGTCCCAGTTCCCTCAGGGATTTCTTCTAGATCATCTTATTCAGCACCTCTATTGTCTTTCCCCTCTATATTCTGGCTTTTTTCTTTTCTCTCTCTCTTTCTTTTTGTCAGTGATCTCTTAAAATCTGGTGCCTTTAATTGTATTCACTTCTGCCATGGTCTGGCCAAAGTCAGGATGGTGGGATTATTGTCACTTTTTGATTTGGTCATGATATTCTTTCAGCTTGAATTGTTTTTTTTTTTAAATAGTTTTTAGTTGTAGATAAACACAATACCTTTATTTTTATTTATTTATTTATTTATTTTTATTTGGTGCTGAGGATCCAACCCAGTGCCTCATCCGTTCTAGGCAAACACTCTACCACTGGGCCACAACCCCAGCCCCCTTCAGCCTGAATTTTAATGAATTTATTTAGTTCCCTCAGATTTAGTTTAGGAGCAGCTGAAACTCTTGAGGCCTTCTTCAAATTAATTGCTATGCCAAGTGTCCATGTATGTGTACTTAGGCCTTATCATGAACAATTTTTAAAGAAAATTGGGGGGGGGGAGTTATGTTTTTAGTCATTCAGCTTTCACCTAATTGAAAAATATAACAATGAAATAGCATATTCTGTTTTCCAAGTGGTTCTGTTCCATTAGTCAAGGTTTTATTTGTTTTTCAACATCATTAATTTTATACCAGGATGATGGACACACCCTAAGAAAACAGATAAATTAAAAGAATAATGGAGAGATGTAACTATGTCAGGGAACCAGCAATGACCATGCTGATGGTGACAATAATTATATTCTTAGTTTGTCAATCATTTAGAGAGGAGATTTCTGAAGGTAGCAAAATAAAGAATGAGTTAAGAGCATCAGAGACTCAGGCTTCACTTTTATCTTTTTGGTTTCTAGTAGGAACAATAGAGGGAGCGATTAATAGATACAAAAAACACACATAGCTAAATGGCTGTTGTGTCTTTCCCTTTTACTCTTTTGTAGACCTTGTGGTTCTTATGCTCAGTTTTACAAGGGTGGTTCAGTGGCTAGCAATACCCGTTGGTAATAGAAGCTTGATGGCCTCTGAGGACTCTAGTGGAGATCCCTTCAGTTGTGCCAGGAGCATGCCATTGACTCTATGCTTTGTGGCTTGTATGCTAGCTTTTCTTCTTTTGGTGAGATAGGCCTGTGGGGAACAGAACTCTGTTATCTGCTTTTTGCACATTGCATGGAGCTTCAGGATGTTCCAAAAAAGCAAACCATAGCCAGCTCTTCATTGAATTACTACCATGTTTATCTTCAACAAAGTCTATTAACTTTAGTCAAAAATGTTGCCAATTGTATACATCTGTTTTTTTTAATGAATTAAGTCAATTCATTCTTTCACAAACTCATAACTTATTCCTGTACCATAACTAGGAATCTTAAAATAAATACACACATGTAATTGTAAGTACAATATGTGCATAGTATATATCTTTTCCACCACTGTATCCCTAGCACTTAGCACAGATTGTGTTTGTTACATATTTGTTAACTGGTGTTTTATTTAGAGCATTCATATTTTCCCTCTAGATCTTGAATATTTTATTGACTGCCTGTTGTGTGTCAGGCACTGGGGATAAAATGGATATAACATAGAACCCTCCATGGAAATGCTTTCAGGTTGTGGATGTGTAGTCACAATGGAGATAAGTGTTATGTGGCAAACCTGTGATGCAGTGATCACAGGTAAAGGACACAGACCTGGTATGAGATGGAGCTGAGTGATGGCTGGAGGAGGATTAGGACACTGTGTGCCAGTGGGTCCTTTTGGCGTTCACGTGGGCCAGAGGACAGGTTGCTAGGCAGAGCATTGTGCCAGATAGATTGCAAGGAAGGATGGTTTAGAATAGAATCTTGTGTGTATCAGCATTTGTTTTTATAAATCCAGATGCCCCATTGTATTACATATGCTTTCTAATGATCTGTGTGGCAAACGAGTGCTTTCCTTAAGCTGTCTCCAAAGGCCATCAGTTTCTTTGTCTAGAATGAAAATGATTAAGGCATCACTGGTTATGTCATGTGCCTTTGAAAACTACTTGGATAACCACGGTTTACTCACATCCATCCTCCTAATGTATTATTTTGTTTATTTTATGTGGTGCTGAGGATCGAACCCAGTGCCTCACATGTGCTTGGCAAGTGCTCTACCACTGAGCCACAACCCCAGTTCCCTCCTAATGTATTATTAATACAGGAATGATATTAAATATGAATTTAGTTGGATGTTGCACAATTTTAAAGACAAAGTAGAAAACCAGATAATAATCCTACTGGGTTGGAGAGCCAGCATCATTCCTTATTTACTTGTCTGCTTATTGAAACACAGTGATGACCTCTGTTCCTTCCCTGAGAATGGAAAGAGGCAGATGAGCACTGTAGGGAGGGCCTGCTTAGGCCTTTCTTTGCTGCTTACACCCTGTGCTGTCTCTGGAATAATTTCCAGAATGGGCCTGGACTGGAATCGTTCACTGGTACCTCTTCTTCAGTCCTTAGCTTAGGACCCCTTTTGTATCTTTGAAACCCCTCTCTAGCTGTAGACCCAGGTGGCTTTATAGTTAACCTCTGTTCACTTTGTTTACACTTCCCTGGGGCATTCCCCATCTTCTGTCTCTAGCTGCTCCTACCCTGGGTGTCCCTGAACTCCCGTAAGCTAAGGGCCTGATCTTTGTGTTCCCATGTACTCTTAGCATATTTTATTTTGTATTTATTTTTTAGTTACACAATACCTTCATTTTATTTATTTATTTTTATATGGTGCTGAGGATCGAACCCAGGGCCGCACATGGGCGAGGAGAGCGCTCTACCACTGAGCCACAACCCCACCCCCTCTTAGCATATTTTATTTTACTTGTATTTAACTTTCCTGCTTATGTGTCTTTTTTTCCCCAGTAGACTGTTTCTTCTGGCAAGGAAGATTTCTTCTTCATTTTTATTCCCCTTGGGTCCAGTACAATGTATACTAGCATATAGTGGTGTATCAATAAATGTTTTTTGAGGAAATTCATACACATTATAGTTCTGTATGGTTCTTATGGGGCATTCAGCCACACTATAGTTGGTTAAATTTAGAAAAATAGGGCATTATGTCTAACCTACATTCTGTAAGAAATTCCAGAGTGACTTCACAATTAATTGTTATCTACTTCTTGAAGACTGTTTTTAAAAGTATCAGTTTTATTATCAGATTATTACCAACCAACTGCTAATACTGTGAACTGTGGTTGTATAAGAAATTAGAATTTCATAAGTACCTTTTCTCATACTTTTATAGTTTGCACAAATATAGAATAAAGATATCTAACAAGCGATTTAGGTTTTCCATGGTATAGTTATATATCCCCTCTTACTAGTTGTATTCCTCTTTGTAGATAACTTTACTTATACCAACCACTTGTTTTAAAATTGCCTTTGTTTCTTGCCTACTTTTATTACTGACTTCCTGTTATGAAAAAGGAAAAGAGTGACGTTATTACTGACCTTTATCACTACAGATGTTTAATAGGTATCTGTGTCTTATCGAGAAGCATTTTTTAGGTTGTTCATCTGTGTTTCCAGACCTTAGAGCCCAGGGATATTCTGGGACTCTGAACATGTGCTCTACACCACACATAAAGAAGCATTTGGTGATCTATAAGATGATCTAGTAAAACACATTATAAATTTCATTTTATCAGCAAATCCTTAATTTTGTGAGAGTGAATGTATTAGTTTTCTAGGGCTGCCATAACAAAATCCACAGACTTGGTGGCCTAAAAAAACAGAAATTTATTTCTTTATGGATCTGGAGTCTCAAAGTCCAAGATGAAGGTGTCATCAGGGTTGATTTCTTTCGAAGGCCCCTCCCTGTGGCTCATTTTCCAGTGACTTCACAGCTTTCCCCCATGCCTGTCTCCTACTCTCTTCTTCTAAAGACATGAGTCACATTGAATTAGGACCCACCAATATGACCTCATTTCACCTTACCTCTTCAAAACCTTTATCTCCAAATATAGTCATATTCAGAGATTCTAGAGGTTAGGAATTATGAATTCTGGGCAAAATTCAGTCTATAAAATGGAATAATATGGCAGCTTAAGTTCAGATATTAAAAAAATTCTTTAGTTGCACTTTTCAATGATTATTGAATAAATATTTTTTTTTATCTTTGCCTTTTCATAGATCCAAATGCTGCCTTTCTTTATGCTCATAATTTTATCTGTGCTAGTTTCTTGAAACCATGGTCTCCCCAAAATAGTTGGTGAGGAAGAATGCTGGGCTGTATATTAGTCAGCTTTCTGTCACTGCAACAAAATACCTGAGATAACAAATCAAAAGATGAAAGTTTGGACTGGGGATATAACTCAGTGGTAGAACATTGGCTTAGCATTATAAGGCTCTGGGTTCAATCCCCAACATTGAAGGGGACAAGGTGGGGGTAGGAGGTTGGGTGGATAGATTTGCTTTGGCTCACAGTTTTCAAGATATCAGTCCATGTTGTCCTTGTTGCTTTGGCCTGTAGCAAAGCAGTCATGGTAGGGAGCAGGCCACGGAGTAAAAGTGTTTATCTCATGGCAATAAGAAAGCAAAGAGAATATGGAAGGGGCCAGGGTCCTAATATTCCCTTCAAGGGCAGGTCCTCAATGACCTAACTTCCTTCCACTTGACCCTATCTCCTAAAGGTTTCACCACCTCCCAAC
Source organism: Spermophilus citellus (assembly GCF_964194105.1). Classification (NCBI taxonomy): domain Eukaryota; kingdom Metazoa; phylum Chordata; class Mammalia; order Rodentia; family Sciuridae; genus Spermophilus; species Spermophilus citellus. The sequence continues at coordinate 92,305,437 of NC_138192.1, forward strand.
AAGGCTATCAGCTGGGGACCACACCTTCAACATATGAGACTTTAAGGGACATTTGCGATTCAAATACTAACAGGTTCCTCTTTTGCAATTCTGGGATAAAGTTCTTTTAGAAAACCAAAGGGAATTTCTTGGATACTTTTCTCTAAAATAATGAAAATACTATCATTACTTGAGTGATTATTTTGGGTGAATCATTGTATTATAAGTGTTTCCACAAATTTGCAGAAGAGATACTGTTATCCTACTTGAGACATGAGGAAACTGAGTGTCAGAGAGAGAGTACCTTGCTGTGGATACTTCTTATTTTGCTTTTCTTTTTTAGGGCACCTGTTTGGTGCTAAAGGAATATCAGTTTTGACATTAGAAATGTGGGAAAGAAGTGAAGTCTATAGCAAGCTCTTGGTGGCAGTCTGAGACCTAAGAGTCCCAGAAGCTATGGATCAGTAGCTCCAGTGAGTGAATTGCACATGGGTAGAGGTTTGAAGGCAAAGCATCCTCTACTTCCTAAAATGGGTTAATTGACTTTGGGTTACTTTAGCCAGGAGCTTTGTATTATGGCCCACATTGGATTGCATAGCAGTTGTCATGGCAACTCTGATTCAGAGTCAGGCTTGAAAGAAAGGTTGAACACAGGCAATGTGAACCTTAGGAAGGTGGATTACCAAATATACTGTATGATAGGATTATGGGAAAGTGTTACTGAAGACAGGTTGGAATGAGTTACACCAGTGATTCTCCTGGCTGACTCAGTTATCAGAACCACCTGGGGAGCTTTCAGAAGCACCATATCTGCATTTCAGCCTAGAGATCTTTATTGAGATGGGTAGGCCTTGACATCTGTCGTTCTAAACAATTACCAGAGTAAACCTGATACATAGCCAAGGTTAAGAATTAACAACTTAGGCCAGGGGTTAGGTCTATGGCCTAAGGACCAAATCTGGCCTGCTGCCTCTTTTTGTATGACTCATGAACTAGGAATCATTTCTACATTTTGAAATGGCTGAAAAAAGTCACAAGGAGAATAATATTTTTTGACACATAAAAGTTATATGAAATTTAAATTTCAGTGTTCATAATTAAATTTTACTAGAGTGTAGACAGGCTTATTTACTTACATATTATCTGCACTCCTTTCACACCAGCAGAGCAGAGTTGAGTGGTTGTTATAAAGACCATGTGGCCCAGGAAACCTAAACTATAGAGGTTATGACCCTTAACAGAAAATGTTGCTGGCCCCTGAGTTAGGCTAAGTAGAGGCTATCCTCTTAGCCTAACTTAGAGTTGGTTTAGAACTTTAAAAAGGAGCAAAAAGAGGTTCCTGGATCTTGTTTTGTGTTTCTGTAGTGCATTTTGCATTTTAATTTCCTGTGGGTTTTTTTCCTGCCTAGTTGAGGGAGTTTGATAGATGGATCAGTAGCAAGCATGTTCAACAAAATTTTTATGAAACAGAACTGAAATATACTTATTTCATCAAACCACACAAGTATAAAGAATATAATATTCATAGAACTAAGTGACCCAGGCCTTTTTAATAATTCACGGAGGATCTCCTAAGTTTTTTCTAATATCCATTTCCTAGCCCTCCTCAAACCCAATCCTTTTTTTTTCTTTTGTCTTTTCCCCATCCTTTTGTTCCACATTTAATTAAAATCAGTCCCAGCTGGGCACCTGAGAGCATAGTCTGTCTTGTGATTGATTCAAGGATGGGAAAAAGAGGACAATTTTTATAGAAATGATTGTAATATAAAAAGTTAGCAGAGCAGGATTAGGAAAATACCACTGACTGTCATGTTGGCATCAGAAAACAAGAAAAGCATTAAGGTTAGGAAAATGAAAAAAGACGGAGAAAGAGAAATTCCTCATCAGGCTGTTTGTTTAGTACAGAGAAGCAGGAACCATTTGCTTCCAAACCAGCCTGCCCAGTTCAGAATGGGAGAGAGTGTAACTTTATGCTTGGGTGCACCACTTTAGTCCTTTGCTTATTTTGTTTTTACTTATATTTTTTGTAGTAATAATGAACGGGGGTGGGGGAGGCAAGAGATTAATATATATTAGTTTTGTAAGTGTGTGATGTCATGGATATTTTTTAAAGTAGTGAACATCTATCACTTGAACTGACAGGAAAAATATTTGATTTCCAAATAGTTTATTATCCATCAATAGACGATCATTTTTAGTGACCTTAAGAGTCTCCCTGTGACACTGCTTGATGTCCTGGGTATTATAAGTGAGACCACAATCATGTTCACATGTTCTGATTTTTATCCTGTTCTTTCTCCGGTCGTTGTGAAGTGGCTACAATCCCAGGCATATTTACCCTCCAGCCACCTGGAAGGAAGCCAGTAATGTCATTACAGATGGGAGTGTGCCCAGGCTATCTTAAAAAAAAACATTGTCTCTGTTACTAATTAAAGTTTTAGGAAGGGCGATGTTCGCTTTTATATTAAGCATTTGGGAAAGGCTGAAGACAGATATATTAGAAGCAGTATTCTTGTTCCTAAATCATGGGTAAATTTAATTGTCCTATAGCTTACCTTCCCCTAGGTTTGGAACCCTATCTGTTCAATGATGGAGGGTAAAAAGTAGGTAATATTTGTAGATTTTGTGTTTAGTCTTTGGGGCTTAATTAACTTTCCTTTGCTTTTTATAGGGTTCTGTACATTGGCCTGGCCTGCAATACAGCTCGCTATATTTATATTTCCTACCTGGAAAATGCCTGGACTGTCCTCCCCATGGAAGTTCTTCAAGGTAAGTTAACTGCTATAATTAGAATTATTTCTCTACTTAACCAAGCAATGTGGCCTTCAGCATCTGACTCTACAAAGGAAGGGTGGACCTGCTGTTTTATATGATTTTGAAGTGATTGTTAAGGAAGAGATGACGTCAAAGGGCTGGCTTTTCAGTTACCCTGAGTGCAGTGCTGCATTGAGTCAAACAGATCTGGATTTGACCCACACCCTTGTGACTAAACAAAGAAAGAAGAACTCTAGAAAATAATCCTATATATAATTGTTAGGCACAGGCATCTAAAGGTGGTTTTAAAATGTAAAAGTATTCATTTTTCAAAAATTTAGGTGTTTTTGTTTTTTTAAGTTAACTATGTTTATTGAAAAAATATTGTCATAATTATTTATCTCTTCCATTATTTTTATTATATCTAGTGGTTTATGTCTAAAGCTTTATAGTCACATTATTGTTTTTCCATGAACCTCCTAAATCTTTGCTCAGATATCCTGACCTGAGTTCCTCCCTGGCTTCACTACACTGTTTCCTATCAAGATAGAACTGAAAAGATTTCTAGGAGGCTCATTGACATGTTCTGAAAACCACTGTTATTACCTTGGCTGTCCTATTTATTGATTGGCATTGTGATTAAAATACAGGCTCAAGACAAGATCATTTGGAGTTGAGTCTTCTGTGACAGCCCAGGTTCCTAAATCAGTAATTGGACTAGACAGCATGGGGTTATATATAATTTCGTTAGCTTTATTAAAGATTTCCATTATCTTTTTTCCTAACTTGAAGGATGTAAATGCATTTTAATATAATTAATTTCTTTTCATGATTTTGATCTTTTAAGATGAAAGATTTACAACTGTATGTCTAAATAGAATGTATAAAATGTGCTGGGCATGGTGTTACCTACCTGTAATCCCAGCTACTCAGGAGGCAGAGGCAGGAGATCTCAAGTTCCAAGCCAGCCTCAGCAACTTAGTGAGGCCCTAAGCAACTCAGTGAGACCCTGTCTCTAAATAAAACATTAAAGGGCTGGGGATGTGACTCAGTGGTTAAGAGCTCCTGGATTCAATCCCTGGTACCAAAAAAAAAAAAAAAAAAAAAAGTAAACTCACTCATTCATCAGATTACACCATGGCAATGAGAAAAGAACATCCCAATTTAAATGAGATATAATTTATATTTATATTAAAATTATAAAATTTAAAAATATATATATTTTAAGGATAGGGAATGTAGCTCAGTGGTATAGTGCTTTCCTAGCAAGCATGAGGACCTGGGTAAATCCCCAGTACTGTACCAAAAAAAAAAAAAAAAAAAACCCCAAACCCCAAAATTTTAAAGGTGCTTTTCACTCAGGAAATTATACTTCTATGGTATAATTGGTGAAAGGAAATTTATATATAAATATATAGAAAGTTGAGCATATAAGGAATTATCATATATAATCACTAGAATTCTAGAAGGGTCTTGAGGCATACTTGTATTATATCATTGAAGAATAACAAAGAGCTAAACATGAGCTACAGGAAAGAATCTTGCAATAACAAGCTATATGCAACCCAGTTCTTAGTATCTCACTTCTATTTCCTGTTCTCTCCTTGTCTGTCTTCATTGCTTTGTTTATTGGTATGTCACAGTGTACAGACTCTATAAAAAGATCTGTGTGCCTATGAAAATATATTTTGCAATAACTATGTATATGCTTTTTTCTCCTTTTAATTTAACATGAATTAGATAGAAAAGTTTACATAAGATACTGAAGAAAAAAGAGCATTCATGAAATGGTTTAAAGAGCATGGAAGAATTTTATAAGAAGGAAAAACAAATGCTATTTTGAACTTAAAACCTCTTTTCCTGTTAATTTATCAGATGTATTAAATGGCTACTAGGAACCAGGCAGCATGTGGGGTACTAGGAATGTAATAAAAAAAAAATTAACTCATGCCCCAAGGACTTACCATCTGTTCTGGAAGCCAGATGTGTAAACATATAATTACTACACAGTGTGTTAGATGGAATCATAGAAAAAAGTGCTAGGTAACAGACAAGGAGCTTGGTGGAGGAAATAATTGGCTTTGTGAAGTCGAGAGTGGGTGGATGAGGATTTTATTGAAAAATTCCCTAAGGAAATCACATACAAGCTGGGGATTGAAGAGCTAGTAGGAATCCACCCGGTAGCCTAAAGAAAGCCAGCATTCTGGGATAGGGAAGAGTGCTGTATGCCAAAACACAGAAGTAGAAAGCACAGCAGGACCTCAGGAGCACAGGTGGTGTGCCACAGCTAGGGCTCCATGGAGTTATCATCCCAAACTGCAGACCTGGGCTGTGTTTTTACAATGCCTGTAATACCTCGGGGTGTGTCATCTCAGGATTTGGGGGGCTGGCCATGTTCTGAATCTAAACAGGAATTCTGCTTCGTGTCGCCAGCTACAGTTTATACTTACATATTTCATTTTATTCTCTCTTGTTCCAGGAGAAACTTAGTTACTGATTGAAGCAAGAGAAAAAGGAGATCTGTAAATGCATAGTTTCCTCCTCCAACAGAGGGCTCTGTGACCAGTTTCCACAGAGCTCATTGTTTCTAAAACTGGAGGAGATCATTTCATTCCTTGGCAGACTGAATACTGAGTATTTGGCTGTACAACAAAACCAAAATTCCTTCCTTTATTTGACCCATGCCCACCCATGGAAAGCAGTGGATCATCCCTGTGGAGTCAGTCCTGCATCACAGGATACAGTTCTGACTGAAAAGATTTGTTTGAGTGGTCTTGATTATGTTGCCTTTACATTGTTTGTCCAAATGACATTAAAGTCCCCAAAACAACATGAAAACTAATTCTGCCTAATGCGCAGCTGAAGTGGAGAAGACAAAAGCTGTACTGTGTTCTGTATCACCAGCTACCCATCTATTCCTCTTTGGGGTTGCATGAAACTCATGGTAGAAAAATCCCTTGTTTTCCTTGATTTCTTGAAGTTCTTAATCATCCTGTCAACATTCTCTCATTGGGCTATATTAACATTAATTAGCATTTGGGATGCAGAAAAAGGGAAATTTCTCCTCTTTAGACCCATAGGGAAGAGGCTGCGCAGATCTATTTGGGGATCAAGGTATGACCATTATGGAAATGTGAGGTCATTTCTTTCTCTAATCTTTCTCACATTCAGTGGCCAGTGTTATCTTGCAGCCTTATCCTTTTAGCAATTCAGCTAACATGTTATTCAGTAGGCAACTAGTGGCATAAGGCATATTTCCTGCCCATAAGGAGTCTATATTTTTGTTTTTTAAGTTGGATCTAAGTACCATCCCAGAGGTGGCAGGATTAGTTTTTTGTTTTTCAAGATCTTATTTTAAAAATTCATGGAAATTTTACCTTTACTTTTGCATAAGAAACGTTTGAACATTTATGGTTATGATCAGGAATATAAACATTTGATAAAAATAAAGCTCAGATTTGTTATACTTCTTTTCTATGTGGGTACTGATTTTATAGTAAATATTTGCAAAACTCAGAAAAGAATGTGATCAAAATTATTCTGGTTATTAAAATATATTTAAGGAGAGTAAGTCCACCCCAGGGAGCTGCTATAACTAAAAGGTTACTTTGAATTACTTGAATTAATGACTTTAGTGTTGACAGATAGAAATGAAATCCAGGTCATCTCCTTTCTGTAGGATATTTTGCCAGTGAGGGTTGGGTTACATTTTTTATGAAAGATGGTTTTTTAATGTCACCAGTAGGAGGGCCTGAGATGACATTTATGAAGCTTTATTCTGTTTATATAGCATGCCTCTTCCGCCAAGTAAGACCCATGTTTTCCTTCCTTTTAGGTTCTTGAAGAACATAGAAAAATTATAAGAGGATTACTATGTAGTCCTTATCTGACAGTAGGAATTCTAGACATGATTCCAATCTGTTATTATCAGGTTGAAAATTTTCTGTGTGGCTTAACCCTTAAAACACAGTAGTTTGTTTGGGCTGGGGATATGGCTCAAGTGGTAGCGTGCTCGCCTGGCATGTGTGTGGCCCGGGTTCGATCCTCAGCACCACATACAAACAAAGATGTTGTGTCCGCCGATAACTAAAAAATAAATATTAAAAAAAATTCTCTCTCTCTCTCTCTCTCTCTCTCTCTCTCTCTCTCTAAAAAAAAACACAGTAGTTTGCTACATGAATACCTAAGATAGACAAATATTCTAAGTTAAGCATTTCAGTTGATAATTGGCACACAAAAGTCATTGGTATTACTGTTAAAATTAACTTTTAATCAGAATAGTCTTACAAATTTTAATGATTTTTTTTGGTATCAAGGAGTGAATGCAGCAGTGCTTAACCACTGAGCCATCCCCTAGCCCCTATATATAATAAAAAATATAATTTTTATGACATTATGTATATGTACATATATATGGATATATTTTTAATTTTGAGAGAGCTTCTTGCTAAGTTACTCAGGGTCCTGCTAAGTTGCTGAGGCTGGCTTTGAACTTGAGATCCTCCTGCCTCAGCCTCCTGAGCCACTTGGATTACAGGCATGTGCCACCACACTCAGCTAATAATTTTATTCTTTGTTGCCCTTGTTTTATAGTTGATAAAACTAAAACAGTTACAAAAACTTTTTCTTCAAAAAGAAATTATTTTTTCCATTTAGTATTCATTTGATGAAATGTCTTCTGGTCCAATCCTTTTCTGGCATCTGTATGCTCCACTGAGCTCTCTTTTCTGAATTGTTCTCACATTTATGGACTATGTTGTGTAAGTTAGCACTTAATAGCACTCAAGTCATTTTGCAAATACTAGTTTTGTTGCCTTGTTTAACCCCTTAAATACAAAGTCAACGCCTTACACTTTATTTCTCCTAAGAGTTATGCTTATACAAAGATATGTTATAACTGCTTGTGATTTATTACCCCTGTATCTGGTACTGTACTTGATATTTTCCAGTTTTTAACCCTTGTGAATAATGAAGTTCTATCTGAAAATTTATAAATATCTGAAGAGGTTTTGAAAACAAAACTTAAATCCTATATTTTCAATATCATATTTCTTTCTAGAATAACATCTTGCCATCTGTGGCATATCTGTAAAAACACTGATATATTTTAATCATTTACTCACTTACACTCCCACCTCATTCCATAGGCTTGTTGAGGCAGTTTACAAAAATATACAATAACCTGGAAACCATAAAGTACTTAGGCTTGACTTAGACCATCTGGGTTTGAATTCCAGCTCCCTGACTGTAAGTTCCATGTCTTTGGCAAGCTGCTTAATCTCTCTAAGCTTAAGACTTGAATTATAGAAAAGATTAATATGAGTACTAAATAAACTAATTTATGCAAAGTATTTAGCACAGTATTTGACACATAGAGTACAGTGGATGTTAGATAAAAAACAATAACAATAAGGTAAATTAGAAACAAACAAACCCAAGTACCAGAAGAAATATAATTGAAAAGATTCTATCCTAGGAGGTTAATCTGCAATTATACATGAAAGTCTGGCTATAAATTAGAACCTGAGGCCTGATGACCAAAACATAGCGGAATCAGGACCATCTTTGGGGAAGGGATATTTTTTACTGGCTTTGATATAAAATTAGCCCCTGTGTGCAGCTTCATGTGGGAAAGCATGAGGATATAATATACAGTGCTGCCAAGTCTTGACATTAAACACACTCAGTGTTAGGTGGTAGTCTCCTTAAACTTGTTTGAAATGTGCCAAAAGCATAATAGAAAATTCATGAGGGCTCCAAAAACAATGTTACATCAGATATGGATTTTTCTAGAAACTCACTTTTTTTAAACATACAAACTAAAGTTTATAGAAGAGATTTGTTTCTTCTCTACTTTTACACAACATGGGATTTGGAAATTCTCTCCAGCCTTATCTAGAATACCTTTTATCCATAAATGCCTTCTTTCTCATATGCCAGCATACAGACCACTTCCTGCCTAGTTTGAATTCATCATCCTTTTATTCAGCTGCCATTAGATGTCAGGCTTTGTGCTGGATGCTGGGTAGGTCTGTTCTCCACAAGGAGCTCAGTCTGCTCCTTCTTCAGGTAAATCTTCACCCTTTTGACCCACTGGACATTTCTTAGATATCTTCATATTCTTCGAACCTACAAGGTATCTGGCCCATAGTATAGACATCAACATTATCAACAGATAGTGTAAGTGGAGGCATGAAGGAGATTCTTGCAGTGCTGTGTGCTGGTAGAAGTGGAAATGTTGGCCTATAATAATAATTGTTGCCTGTCCTATAAAAAATCTCTTTCAAGTTCCATGCCACCTCTGCTAAGTACATTACTCTGTCAGATTCTCTGCTATTTTTGGAAAGTCTAAGAGGGATAATAACAAGCCAGGCTCCCTGCTATAGTTCATCTGCTATCTGGCTTTCTTCTTGCACATACAGCTAGATTATATTTTCCAATATCCCTTGCAGTTAGGTATGACTGGATAACTGGTTCTGACCAGTGAGATAGGAGCAAAAAAATGATGTATATCCCTTCTAAACTTGACCCATAAAATTTCCTGTGTGCTTTGATTGCCTCTCCTCCTTCCCCTGGGTATTGAAACCTAGGGTACCAGGCATTGAAGAGTGGAGAGTCTTTGCAGCCTGGATCCCTGAATGAGTGTATGGAACAGAGCTGCTACTCCTCCCGTCTCCTGCTAGTTGGACTTCATTTATGATCAAGAAAGTATCTACTGTGTGAAATCAGTATTATTTTGAGGCTTATCTATTACAGCTAGCATTACCTTAACTGATACAGACTCCTCTTACTGCCTACCCAGTGGAGGCCTTTATTTAGGGAGAGCAGTCTTACGGATGTTCACAAGTTTTATCTTTCAGAAGCTTCTTTCATCCCTGCATGAGAAGTACAATGAAGTAATTGAAATGTAAACTTTGGTCTGTACACGGAAAAGGTTTGTGACAGCTAATTCTGTGTGCTGGTGCTAAAGGGATAATTATATTTTGTTTGGTAAGCAATACATCAGTGGTAGAAACAAGAAAAACAAAACAATTCTAGTTCTCAGTACTTTGTCAGTTCTCTCTCCTCCCAGCCATTATGATGTGATTTCCCCAAGCCAAGCAACATTTAACAAAGAATAGCTGTCTTCTTGAGAAGAAAGGATTTTTTTTTCTTGCTCATACATGCCATTTATTGTAATAGAGCACTCTTGTGGGCCAGGACTGAACAGTTTTGAAATACATATTGCAGAATGAGATACCGGTGTTGAATATTATAAGGTAAAGAGTCATTTAGGGTATATGAAAGACTTGATGTTATATGTAATAAATCAGCTTTTAGGGAATGAGGGGGAAAAGGAAGAAGGAATAGGAATTTTTTTTTCAAGAAGGTAGATTGTTGGGCATGTTTGGAAATACCAACAAAACCTCTCAAAGCTGACAACTACATTTTTTGAGGAATACTGAAATAGTTGTTATGAGGACATACAGTGCAACACATAAGCACTTAAGTTCTGAATGTGGATATCCAAGATTCATACCATGTCCTACTACTGCCTGTCTCTGTGACCTTGAACATGGCACTCTAATCTCTTGGTGCCTTAGTTTCCTTTTTGGAAAATGAAGAAAAACATGCTACCCAAGAATAAAGGAAATAAGCTGTGCAAAATAGCACAATTCCTTGTGGAATAATTTGCTGTGATGATACTATATTATTAATAAAAAAATTTATTATTAATAACAATTATTTTTAGTGATTCAAGATTATCCAAACGGTATCTCAGCACTATATATTACATCCTCATGCTTTCCCACATTCAAAGCTAATGCTGATGAACCTCACTAGAAGTAAGGGAGGACTGAGACACTAAGTTTATGTGACCTGTTTGATCTTTGTGAGTCACGCAGTAGCAGTATTCGTTGAGCACCTATTAGTGAGTTGGTGATGAATGACTACTGAAGGCATCTCGATAGATTTATGACAAGTGACTAAGGAAGGGTTAACAGGTGTGGCTAGGTGTCAATTTGTGTGTTCACTGTTAGCAGTCAGGGGTAACATCTTTTGATTTTCACCGTTGGCTCTTCCAACATAATTATCTCATACTTAAGGGTTTGAAATTTTGTACCTCTGCTGTACACATTTACCCATGTCACAAAATAAATGTTCTTATTTCATCACATAAAGAATAATCATCTACTCTTTTGCACAGATCTCTAATAAAAAGTAAAGAAAGTAGAAATATTTTCTTTTCCTAGTTTATGATAGTATTTTACCTCCTAAATTTTACAGGAGAGTTGTTTTAGGTAGCACAATTGCTAAGGCTTCTTCAGTCTTGTCGTATAAATATGGAAAATGGTGGAAAGTTTTTAGATTTCTAAGGTAGCTTTTTATATTATTCTGAAATTAGAGGACCAGAACACAATTGTAATAAACATATTGGCCAGAGTTTGAGATTACTAATATTACTGGAGAGTTGTGTATTCAAATTTAAGCATAAGAACCATAGCTCTACAAATGCCTTTAAGGTGATATTACTAACCGGTCCCTTCTATGGATTGCTTAGTTTTGCTAGTTTATTTTCTAGGAAGTGGGGTAGGCTTAATTGATTCTTCCATTGCCATGATGTTTAGAAATAGTTTTTTTTTGTTGTTGTTGTTTGTTTTTTTGAGAGAAATCAATTCGTCTTCCCTAGAAAATGTTGGCTTTCCTTTTTCTATCTTTAGTACCAGAGAAGACATTTTTATTGTACACTTTACTGTTTTTCCCTTCAGCTAATGCCATTAGTTACTTTAAAGGCTGTAGTTCCCAATTATCTAAAAACAATAAGGAGACTCTAGAAATCTAACTCAGGAGAATTTCAGAACTGCCACATAATACTAGCCAGCCAGCTCTAAAAATAGTTTAAAAGCCTTCAGACTGGAGTCACCCTGGTGGAAAATGGTTTGATTACCTTAGATTACCTTGTTGTCTAAGTTTTAGACAACACCTAGAATTTTGAAGTGGTGTAAAGAGGGAGGCCCTATTATTGCAAGATTTTGTGTATGCCAAAGCCTTCACACTTGAGAGTAACTTCAAGAATTATATTTAATCTAAAATATCAATGAGATCAAATACATTTGATCTAAATTATAACCAAAAAGTATATTTTAATACAGTCCCATACACAAAGAGGCTCATCTTTGTCTACTTGTAAATCCTGCAATTGATTGCAGTTAATGTGCAACCATGTGATATGGTTTCAAGTCTTGGGAAACCACTTCTTAAAGATGGATCACTAATTTGGATTTTGTTATTGAATCAAATCAATTTTGAATGAATTAATTGTATGTGTTGGAATACTTCCGAATTTTATTTTAGTGTTAGTGGAATTCTAGCGTACATCTTGAAAAGAAATAGAAGTAACATCACCTTTAACGATATAAATGAAACTCTTCCCATTGTGTACCTCTGCATCAACATTCACAATGAAGACTCTATCCAGACATGATTCATTTCTGAGAAATGTGGCACTATATAGAGAGCATTGCAATTGTTTAGCTAAAGTAAATACTTTATTTGACTTCTTTGGAAATTAATTAAGTGTGCATGCTACCACTGATGATCTAGTCTGACTTTTTAGTTGAAAAATAGTCTGGTTAGGGCTAGGATATAGCTTAGTGGCAGAGTGTTTGCCAAGCTTGTGGGAGGCCTGGGTTGGATCTGCAGCACTAGGAAAACAAAACAAAACAAACAAACAAAAAAAAACAGTTAAAATGATGACTGAGGCATATATAAAGGATAGGAAAATTGTTTAGATGTTTCTTAGTCAATTATGAGACATGTGAGATAATGTGCCCAGTAAAAATGACATTTATTGCATTATGGATCTACGTAAGTAAGATTATCCCAGTGATTTTTTTATTGTATGGCATACTTGTGACTTTTCCCTTTTTGAGTGCTGGATATTTTCATATTCCTAGAAACAAGCTTGAGCTTTGTTCTGGGACATAGCTCAGTTACTTGGAAATAGTATCATCTTTTGGGGTCTTGCTTTTAAGATTACTCAGGTGAGACTAGAGTAGTGTTTAGGGATTATTACTAACACAAGACCCTCTTGAGTACTTGACAAGTCCCAGAAATCCTGAGGTTTTCCACCTTGGCTGGTGGAAGCAGGTACTATTTCCAACCTCATATGGTTTCCAGAATGTTCTCTATCACACTCTTGGGTGGTTATTTCCTTGGCTTTGAAAAATTTCTATACATGCTTTTGTTGAACAGTTAGTTCTCTGCTGGGAACCCTCTGTAGATCTCTGGAGTTTTCTCTTTGAAGGCTGTCTCCTCTCTGGTGTTTTGCCCCAACACACCAGCCACCTTGTCTCTTTAGACTCCTGGCTAGAATCTTCAACTCGGTGATTCTTCTCTGTGCCTGTACCTCTCAGAATATCTCAGGCTTTGAGCTGGGGCTACTCATTTATTTCTCATGTCTCAGGTGTTACTGGTTTTGTTGATGATGCACAGTGTCTCAAGAACCATCACTTTATATATGTTGTATAGCTTTTCAGTTATTTCAGGAAAGAGAGTAAGTCTACACCCTGTTGATCCATTCTGGTCAGAAGCAGACAAAAGTTAGATCAAATTTTAAAGGAATATTGACTCTGTAGTTTAATAGTCTAAAACTTAGGGTGAGTTTCTGAAGATATTATCTCCAAAAGAGATCATTTTTTTAGGGAAGGAGCTCCTGACTTAATCAAGGCAGAACCAGCTGATTTCTTAATCTCTCTAGCTATAAAATCTGTTGTGATAATATATTTTTTAAAATCACACTTAAAGCAATGTCTCAGTTAATATTTTAATTCAGATAATGCGAAGTTACCATATATTAAAATAATTACTTTTTAAAAACCTGTTACTTCTCTCTCTCTCCAACAGATAATGAAATTAAAATACAGTTGTTATGAGGCATTGTAAGTTGTCTCTACACTCTTTTGGAAAACTAAAACTGTATATTCACAAGCATAAAAATTGTCATCTCCAGCCAGGTGTGGTGGTGCACAACTGTAATCCCAGTGACTGGGGAGAAGGATCACAAGTTCAGAGCCAGCCTTTGCAATAGTAAGGCACTAAAGCAACTCAGTGAGACCCTGTCTCTAAATAAAACACAAAATAGGACTGAGAAATCAATGTAGTTCAGTGGTTGAGAGCCCCTGAATTCAATCCTTGGTACTCCCCTCCCCCAAATTGTCATATCCTCTTAACCATTAACCTCAATTGTGGAATTATAGCCAGTGTAAATAATCTAAGGTACATAAAAAGCTTTATCTCCAGCTTTGTAAATTATGGTGCTAATCATAATGGGGAAAATGGAAATAATCTTAATGTCAGAGTAGGTGCTCACTAAGATATGAATACACAGAACATAAAGAACACTTCCAACTCAACAGCAGAAATCAACTTAATTTAAAAATGGGCAAAGGACTCAAATAGCCATTTCTCCAAAGAAGATACACAAATGGTTAAAAAGCATCACTAGTGCTCAGCATCATTAGTATTTAGGGGAATGCAAATCAGAAACACAAAATACTACTTCACACTCATTAGGATTGCTATTAATTAAGAGGGAAAAAATCCAAAAATAAGTGGTAGAGAAATTGGATCTTTTGTTCTTATCTGATGGGAATGTAAATGGTGCAACTACTGTGTAAAATAGTTCAGTGGTTCCTCAAAATGTTAAGCATGTGACCATGTGACCCAGAAGCTCTGCTTTGAGCTGTGTATATCCAGAATAATTGAAATCGGGGATACAAACAGGTACTTGTATACCAATGTTCATAGTAGCATTAGTCACACTAGCCTTTAAAAGGTGAACATATCTGGGTGTGGTGGTGTACCCCTGTAATTCCAGTGACTGGGGAGGTGGAGGCAGGAGGATCATGAGTTCAAAGCCAGCCTCAGCAATTTATCGAGGTCCTAAGCAATTTTGTGAGACCCTGTCTCCCAAACGAGAGAAAACTAAGAAATAAAAAGGGTTGGGGATGTGCCTCAGTGGTTAAATGACCCTTATTAGTTCAAACCCCAGTACCCAAAATGAAAAAACAAAATAGGTGGACACAACTCAGATGTCCACCAATAGAAGAATACATGAGCAAATGTGATATATACATATATTGGAGTATTATTCAGCCTTTAAAAGGAAGGAAATTCTGAAACTTGCTACAACATGGATGAACCTTTAAGACATTATGTTAAGTGAAATAAGCCAGAAACAAAGAGGACAAATACTGTATGATTCTAGTTATGAGATACCCAGAGTAATGACCTTCATGGAAATAGAAAGAAAAGGGGTTGCCAAGGCCTGAAGGGGAGGGGTTATAGAATGGTACAGTTTTTGTTTCAGGTGAAAAAGTTCTGGAAATGGGTGTTGTTGATGGTTGCAGAACGGTGTGAGTGTACATAATTCCATTGAACCGAATGTATAAAAATGGTTAAAGTGGTGAACTTTTTGCTATGGATACTTTACCAATGTACGTGTGTGTGTGTGTGTGTGTGTGTGTGTGTGTGAGAGAGAGAATGTGTGTGTGTGTGTGTGAGAGAGAGAGAGAGAGAGAGAGAGAGAGAGAGAGAGAGAGAGAATGCATGTGTTTAAAATTTAAATAATTCACATTCTAAATGGGGTAACTGAAGGAGTTCTAAGCAGACATTTGATGCCTCCTGTTTCTCTGTTTCTTTCCTTCTCCAGGAGTGACACACGCGGCCATCTGGGCAGCATGTATTTCTTACCTTAGTGCAGCTGTTCCCCCGGAGCTGAGGACGTCTGCACAGGGCATCCTGCAGGGCCTTCACCTGGGATTGGGGAGAGGATGTGGTGCCATGATTGGAGGCGTGTTAGTCAATTATTTTGGTAAAAAGGACTTTCTTTTTTCCTTTGGTGAAAACATAATTTTTCAGCAATACTTCATGAATACTCACATTATTACTGAATATTGCCAGAAGCTAAATTCTAGTATTTGTATTCTGTTTCTAAATTTCAGGTTAGTTATAATTCTAAAGCATGTAGTTAGGTTGTTAAGATGATTAAAGGCAGCCTATAATTGTGCACACTCCTCTAACAGTTTAATGAGATGCTACATAGATTCTTCAAAGGAGCCAAAAAAAAAAATGAATAAGCACATATGTTTTTGGTTTACAGTGTGGTACCCCAAACCTGATGATGATAAAGCTAAAGAAAAGAAAATTCATCATTTGAACCAGGAGAGTCTAACTAACTGTATACTGACTTTGATCATGTTAGTACATCTGTATTAACACAGCCTGTCTGCCTCATCAGATCTCCTTTATTGGAAATATAGAGGCCAGGGTGGAAATGAGATTATTCTGCTCTAGGGACTGTGACTGCTCAGTCATGGTGAGTTGGGCTCAGAGACATGTGAGTTTATAACACTATATAAGCTCTGCCATCCCACTACAGATTAATAGGGCTGTTAGTAAAAAGGTAGGTAAATGGTGTTTACAAAGAAGAGAATGCCATTAATATTAGATGTTACAATGGAAGGCAGTGAAAAACAATCCCTTGTAATCCTTTAAAAATGCAGTTTTATAATTGACAAACAACAGAACCAGTGCCAGCGCCAGGGGCACCTTTAGGAAAAGCTATCAGAAGGGCACTGTCCTCTGATTCACTGAAAGCTGTGCTTCCTGTGCCTGAACTTTAGAACACTGACAGTTTGGGAGGAGGGCTATCTGCTTTTCCTGGAATTTCTCTACGGTCCTCTGATTGTTTTCACAGGGGCTGCTGCAACCTTCCGAGGCATTGGCATGGCCTGCCTGGTGATCCTCCTGCTCTTTGCCCTGATCCAGTGGCTGGCAGTGCCAGATGAGGAAGAAGGTAAACATTTCCATTCTTTCTTGATGTTGCTAATGGTCCAGACCATGAGGAATTCCACAGGTGCCCCTCAGAAACCCGGAAGTAGTAATGGTATACAATGGGCCTACCTGGGTGGATTTCCTCAGTGGTGTACCGATGCACTCGTGTGTGCCATGTTAGAGAGAAGCCTCCTTCTCTGCTAAAAAGAATTATATTAGGAAGCTTGAACATTCTTGTTTTGTTTTATGGTACTGGTTTTAAATTTCCCTGGTATTCTGGAGGGATTTCAATAGTCAAATACATATAAGGCTATAGTAATTTTACTTCTAGGGGTAGGGAGTGGTATTACTATCTATGCCTTTACCTTCATTTGAAGAAAATGAAAGTCTAAACCTGAAATTTGAAGTTTTCCCTGAACTAGATATATATGGCCTTTAGTAAAATTGTTTTGTCAAGTATAATGTATAGATGAGAATTTAAATCAATCTTTTTGTCAGGGACAAGGAGATGGCAGTACTGGAGATTGTACTGGGAATTGAAACTAGAGGCGCTCTACCACTGATCTGTCCTCAGCTCTTTTTATTTTGAGATAAGGTCTGCTAAATGGCCCAGGCTGACCTGGAATTTGCGATCCGCCTTCCTCGGCCTCCTTTGTCACTGGGATTACAGGCATGCACCACTTGTTAAAGCATTTTTTTTTTTTTTTTTGGCAGTGGAAGGACCGGGGATTGAACTCAGGGGCACTTGATCACTGAACCATATCCTCAGCCCTGTTTTGTATTTTATTTAGAAACAGGGTCTCACTGAGTTGCTTTTGCTGAGGCTGGCTTTGAACTTGTGATCCTTCTGTCTCAGCCTCCTGAGCCACTGGGATTACAGGTTTGTGCCACCACACCCAGCTTAAATCAACTTTTTAATGAAAAGGGTCAACCAGTAGAATACAAATAACTCTTGCTCAGCTCCTTGGTCCCTGTGCAGGGATAGTCTTCTTTGGCTGTCCTATCCTTCCATGAGCCCTGGCTTCAAGTATCCAAAGTACTTCTGTCAGGACAAAAACTTACTTATTACAGAAACCTCATAGGTTGATTTTAATCTCTTTGAGTTATTCAGAAAAAAAGAGCAATATTGGGTTTCTTACTTTTGTTCTTTATAATCTCATATGGATCATACCTCTTACAAGTCTCAGTTTGAGCCTTCAGTAAAAAGCTTCCAGATAGCTTTTGCTGTTTTGATGCTACCTTTAAAATTGCAATCCTACACCTTAAAAAAGCGCTCTATAGGGATACGGCTGCATCAATGATTATAGCGGCACAATTCACAATAGCTAGACTGTGGAACCAATCTAGATGCCCCTCAATAGATGAATGGATAAAAAAAATGTGGCATCTATACACAATGGAGTATTATGCAGCACTAAGAAATGACAAAATCATAGAATTTGCAGGGAAATGGATGGCATTAGAGCAGATTATGCTAAGCGAAGCTAGCCAAGCCCTAAAAAACAAATGCTAAATGTCTGCTTTGATATAAAGAGAACAACTAAGAACAGAACAGGAAGGAAGAGCATGAGGAAAAGACTACAGTAAACAAAGACGAATGGGGGGAGAGAAACGGAGAGAGAAGGGAAAGCACATGGAAATAGTAGGAGACCTTCAATGATGCATAAAATTATAAGAGGTTATGAGGGGCAAGGGGGAAGGAAAAAAAGGGAGAGAATTGAACAACAGCAGGGGAGGTAGAGAGGGAAGATGGGAGGGGAGGGGAGGGGGGATAGTAGGGGATAGGAAAGGTAGCAGAATATAACAGTCACTAATATGGCATTATGTAAAAATGTGAATATGTAACAGATGTGATTCTGCAATCTGTATTTGGGGTGAAAATGGGAGTTCAAAACACAATTTGAGTCAAATGTATGAAAGATGATATATCATGAGCTATGTAATGCTTTAAATAATCAATAAAAAAAAAAAGGAAAAAAAATTGCAATCCTACAAGGGGACCTAAAGCACATTAACTGTAACCTATGCTCCATACAATGTTATATCTAAGTTAAATTGAAAACTAGATTTCTTAAATAAATATAAGTTAATATCTATTAAGCCCTATGAGGAGACCAAGCAAAGAAGTCGTGCACCACATAAAGAAATCCTTGGTAAACAAAAATTTATTAATGTTGCTAAACAAATTAGAATGGGTTTATAGAATTGTCAGTTTACTTATTTAGTTGAGCCAGAGTCTCACTCTGTTGCCCAAGCTAGTCTCAACCCCCTGGGCTCAAGGCAGCCATTCAAGTAGCTGGGATTATAGTTGTGCACCACTGCACCTGGCTTATTTGCCTTTATTTAAATATGTAGAAAACTGAAAAATAATTTAAACATTACTTTCTCTCCAGACAAGACAATGTTGGCAGAAAGGATTCCTGTTCCCTCCAGTCCTGTTCCCATAGCAACCATCGACTTGGTACAGCAACAGACAGAAGATGTCATGCCACGCATTGAGCCCAGACTTCCACCCAAGAAAACCAAGCACCAGGAAGAACAGGAAGATGTGAACAAACCAGCCTGGGGGGTCAGCTCCTCCCCCTGGGTGACTTTGGTCTACGCACTCTACCAAATTAAAGAGATGATGCAACTGACAAGAAACAACCGTGCTTCTGAGATACAGCCTTTACAGGTATTGTTCCTCCAGTGGGCTAGCAATGTCACCTTTGCTGGAGACACTTCAAGTGGGCTCACTCATTTTAATTATTCATTTTACATTCATTAAGATTTATCGAAAAACTGGTGGGAAACAAGAGACATGCAAACAATTTCAATACTCTGATAGCTGTTATGGCATATGTACATGGTCCCGTAGAAGGAAAATTCTGCCTTATGAAGTTTAGGAAGGCTTTACAAAGGGGATGATAATTCTTAATAAATTCTAATCTTATATACTCCTTGAAAATTTCAGTGTTGATGGATAACAGTTACAGCAAGAGTATATTGTTCTTGCATTCAGGGACTGTATTTACTAAGCTCTATAGTTGCAACATTCTAGTGGTCATGCCATATCATAGGAATGCAATAAATATCTGTTGAATTAATTAACTAATAACCGAGCCACTATATGGGTCTGACAGGACCCCCAACTCAGGGGATGATGGTTCTGCAGTGGCCTCACCTGAAAAATAGAAAGTGCAATTATTCTTATCCCTAGATAATCTCTAGTGATCTCTCCTGAGAAAAGTCAAACCATGCTGATAAAGTTAATAGCTGTGTAACTAAAAGCTATTTCCAGACTTTGGAAAATGAGTATGACTTCTACAAACAGTTTGACCAAAGGAATGAATTTTCTTCCCTTTTTTATATTCATCTCTCCCACTTACTTGATAAGTTATGTCAACTCCATATTTAGAGTAGCTTCAGAGGACCCAGAAGAAACAAAGAAATAAAGGAGAAAGACTTAAGGATAATTTGGGTATTTTCTTTTTATAAAATCTGTTGAATTACCTTCATTAAATGTATCTTGACTTTGCAAACCTAAAATCTTTATATAATTCATGCAAATCTGATTCTTGACTAATAACCATATGCATGCCAGTTTGTGCATGATCCTCCTTAAGATAATAAACTCATATGAATCTTCTGCTAGGTCTGAACTCAACATTGGGGTGGGAGGAGCACAGGGAGGATTTTGTACCTTACAGCAGGGAGGGGAGCGGGAGAGCAGCTGAGTCTGCCGCCAAGGGCGTAGCATTGTCATGTCTGTGCTCAGCCTCATTTTCACAGAAGCCCATGAGGGTTTCGCAGCACTAATTTTTTTTTTTTTTCTGGTGTCTGTTGAGATCAAGAACTAGCAGGTTTGGTGTAGTTCTTATGAAAAAGTCATTGTGCTAAGGGTTTTTTTCCCCATATATTTCAAAATTAACAAAAATGAAACTTTTTTTTATTATTCAGCTATTAGAAGTAACCCTTTTTAAAAATCATGTTTCCTGGGCTGGGGTTCGATCCTCAGCACCACATAAAAATAAACAAACAAAATAAAGGCATTCTGTCCATCTATAACTACAAAAAAAAAATCATGTTTCCTGACCTGAAAACTAATATGGAATTTTACCAAAACATACTGGAGTGAGTACACATACTTATTGCTACCCACCACTGGTTACATAAGTACACGTCCCTTTTTTATGTAGAAGTTCTTTCTCATTTAACTTTTAGTGATTATTTTTATTTTGAAATTGCAAATATACATTAGGATTTTTCATTACAGAAAAATCCCTCATTAACTTAATATTGACAAAACATCTTCTAGCTCTTGAACACCCTGGTCTTAGCAAGTGGCCTGCCTTTCACTTATTCCTTGGTACTCATCCAGTGATTTACAGTGACTGGGGAGTCATTAAAATATTTGATGATGTAAATTGTTTACCTAGTAGTGATGGGTGTTTTGGTAAAAATGTTCCTTTATCCACAAGATATGTCTGCTTATAGTGTTTGTGTTTTTCATGCGGCTCTGGCAGTTGCACATAGGAAAAGAAATGAAAGGTAAGACATTCTATACTTATTCCTCTATTACTTGGTCCCTGGGCACTTCACGATGATCTCCCCACGTTTGCTGTGTCTTACTTGAAAACATATAAAGGGTTGGTTTCACATTCTTTCTGTTTTTTTCCTCCCAGGGGACCAGTGAGAATCAAGAAAATTCTCCAGCTGGTGGAGTCCAACCTGTCCCGCGTGAGACTCACCCTGACCCACCTAGAAACCAGCCATCCCCTGACGCAGCAGCATCTCAGACGCAGATTAGCTCTGTTCACCCCAGTGTGGACCCACGTGCAGAGGAGAGTGGGGAGCAGCACACTCGGCCTGCCACTGGAGGACGCTGAGGGACCGTGTCCTGCTCATTTCACACCCTGCATGGAATTGGGTTCCTTGGCCAGACCCCATCACAACTCCTGCGGAGGAGCCAGCACCGCATACGCTTCTAAATATCTAAACTCATTAACATGGAAAACACACACACATAAACACACACACACCTGAGCTACAGTACATATGGCAAGAGAAGGTGAACTTCCATAGTCCCATTGGAGTCACAGAAAGATAATAGCATTCAGTGAGGACTTCCGTTCTTGGTTGGTTAGGTGAATGACCACAGAACATTTCTGCCAATGCAGGAAGGCTGGAAACCAGCTGTTACACTAAGTAGAGGGAACACAAGTATTTCAAGGTGAATATTGGTATAATTTCCCTCTTCTGATTATTTATTCTAATTATTGTGTTCTTAATGCCCACTGTAAAGAAATAGAGTACATCTATAATTTTTTTTCTCTAGAAGAGAACCATTTAAAAAATTGTAAGATATATTAAAAGGTAATCAGATGAAAGTAGTAATTATACTTTTTTGTTTAAAATTTTAAAAAGTTAAGTTTCATCATAAGCTTTGCATATCTCAACAAATATATTTTTATATACGTATGGTATATATTGAAAATAGTACTGAGCAGCAAAAGCTGTCATTGACTACTGCAAGCTAAATTGAGCTTTAAAATGCCTTTTGTTTTAAATGGGCTTTGAGAATGACTAGAAATGAGGGAATATTTCAAAGAAACTGACCAAGTCAGTATCCTGTGGCTTAACAGGTAAGGGTTTACTAAATATATTATACTGGAAATAGCTTCCATCACTATTTACTATTTTAGAGGGATTTGGGCTCTAGTTAGCTTATATAATAAAACAAAAATCACTGGATTCCTAAGGTTCCTTTAATTACACAGTACTATTTACAAAGAACAGTATAAGATTTAAGTGCCTGGGAGAGGGATACAATTTTTAAAACTTACCTAGTAGGTCAGTTTTGTTTGTGAGGTGGTAAATAAGAAATTGGGAATAGAAAGGGTGTAACAAGAGGTACTTTCTAAAGAATAAAGAAACAAATCTCAGTGTGCTCTTTCCCAAGAAGATATAGTCAGACACTGGACAATTAGATCTGGGTATGAGACTGTACATATTCAGCTATCTTCAGAACAATGGTTTGGTGAATCATGCATAACGCTTGCTGCTAAAAATGAAAGTGGAGGACTAGGGAGAGAGAGCCACTGCTTCAGCTGAATGAAAGGCAATTGGGAGAGAGGAAGGAACAGTTAGAAGCCAGCTCTCGCCTTAGCCTCTGGTCATACACGATCATGGTAAAGCCAGGGCCTCCCCATGACACAGCTCTGCCCAGTACTTTATCTGGGAGAAGAAATTGTACACTTGGATATCTAGCTTCACCACAAAACATAGCTTAAAAAGAAATAGAGTTAAGCAAATAGTTATTTTTGCACTTGAACTGAAACGTACTGTACTGTAAATTATCATGACTCATTTTAAGTGACCTTTAAAATCAGATGTATTTATTATGCTTGTGTAATTACAGAAATAAAGAAGTGGGTGACAGGCTGAACCTCGCCTATGAATGTACAGTATGTGGATTTGTGAAACTGACTGTAGGAAGTCAAAAACTTATATTGTATCTTGTGTTTACAGTTCTGATTTATTTCTTTGAAAAGCCTGCTGTTTTGGAAATGCACAGTGGACATGTTGAAGTAAAAATAAAACACATTTTTAAATATTTCTTAAATGATAAAGATGTGACCAAACAAGTAAAAGTCCTTTACTCTGTAATGAATGAGACCAAATGCAACACACCTTTGTCATGAAATGTTTACTGTGGGAACTGATCCAATAATGCAGTAATTTCCAGCCTTTTGAGCTGACACCTTCATGAGTCTGTGGACTTTGTGACTTTTTCTTGTCTTCAAAGTGCCATCTTTAAAAAACATTAAAGTGAATTCAAATTAAATCTTGATTTGAGAATTTTATAACCCCCCTTGAGATCCCTAGAAATACTCAGGGGTGTCACAAAACCCAGGCTGGTAATCACTGCCTTAATGACTTATTTTCTACTTTTTCCCCTATGATCATAGAAATAGCAGATTACCCCAGGGTGCTGAGTTCGTCTGGATGCAAAGAGGCTGGTTGCTAATTATTAAATTAGTCCTCAAAGCCTTAAACAGAATAATAGCTTATAATACATCTCAATGGCAGTCACTTCCTGAAAAACTTAAGGACTCATAGGGAGGACAGTGCTCCTCTACTGGCCTGTGAATTTTGCCATGGCCCCAAGAAGCAGTTAGTTGAAAGCTTCCCACGGTTTTGCAGTTCCTTTCAGTACTTCTAGTGCTGCTGGGGCCACTGTTTAAGCAATATTCCTCTCAGCCAATCTGAGGTTAAGCTGTCAATCTGGGAAAAGAGGAGCCACATCCATGGTGATTGGGTGCTTCTTAGGTGCTAAAGAAATTATTATTTTGTCCTTACAAAATTCCTCTGTGGTACATATCACTGGCCTCATTTTAAATATGAGAATTCTGAAGCTAACAGAGCTTAAATGATAGGATTACAGTCACAAAACTAGGATTCAAAGTCAGATCCTCCTAATGTCAAAGTCCTGGTCCACCCAGCACCTTCCTCCATCCCAGGGGGTTGGGAGGCCATTCCCCACCTAATGTTATGGTAGAGCAAGCCTAAAGCAGCCCTGGCCTGAACCATTCCACATGTGCCTGAAACATACATGTGTGTGGTTTTATTTCTATTTAAGGATTTCTAGATATTTCCAGATAACCAGAAATCTAGCATCTTCAAACTCCTGGTGCTAATTATGAGGACACCCAGTCCTTTACACTCTGGATGGTTTGTCAATGACAGAGAAAACCCAGAGGTTGGTAGGGACTCTCCAGACCAGAGCCGTGGGAGCCAGTAAGGGCGGATACATACACAGATCAACATCCTGTGACAGTGGTATTGTACAATGGCTCTGTCCAGTAGAACTTACTAGGAAGATGATAAATTCTCTATTTGTGCAGTCTAGTGTGGTGACTGTGAACTTCATGTGGCTATTAAGCAGGTGGAATGTGGCTAGTGCATTTGAGGAATTAGATTTATACCATATTGGACAGTACAGGAAGAGATCACCTTTGGGAGATATGTGGGCCTCAGTTTCCTCAACTTCTGCATGAGAGGCTGACCCTAAAGTTATGTTATATCAGATATATAAAGTTATGTTATATCAGATATACAAAGGCTATCTGAAGCCCTAAACCACTTCTGTGTTATTTCAGTGAAGCTTTAAGAATACCTGATTCAAGAATTCTGAATCATTAGGCACTTGGGAGAAAGACCAATGCTTGGAAGGGGACAAAATAGGTGAGAGAAAAGGGGCATGTTTCCTCAAATTGGAAAGTAATGTACTTTATACAAGAACAAGCTGTGGCTTCTGGTAAGTGTGTAACTGGAAGCACACTGCTTGTCCTGGATGGGAAATGTGAAGCAGTAAACACCCACTCTGGACCCAACTCACCTGGTTCCTCTCCACTTTGGGCAGCTAATTAACACAGGACTACTTGCTCCACAGGGCTCTAAGAAAGTCCCAGTTTTTACATGGCAATTCAGGGACCTTATAATGCTACAGTTGGGAATATGGACTCTGGATCCAGAATGACTGGAATTAAGTCCCAGTTCTGCCAATGAGGACTTAACATATATAATACACACACACACACACACACACACACACACACACACATACATAAATACATACATAAGTTCTCTGGGCCCCAGGGCCCTCCTCTGTAAAACTGGGGTCATTTTAATTAGTCTGCTTTATAGATTGTTCCAATATTTAAAAGAGATCCCTGACACAATGTATGTTCCATGACAACACCATTATGACTGTGTGACGAACAGCCTGGGAAGGAGGAGTACTGTCTCCTTCTCTAGGGCCTTGCTTTTAGTATTTTGTTGACATTTAAATCTATAATCATTATGTTCCTTCAAACAATATATAGTACCATGCTAAATATATTTACCTACATGTAGTAAGCTGTACAATAAAGCTTTCAGTTCTGATATACATCGTAAACACTAAATGTCAAAGATATGACTTAGTTAAAAGATAAAATTAACTAAAACACAAGTTGAAGAGGATGGGAAAATGACAGGTAATGACACTGCATAATATGCAAGGTCTGCAGAAAGGAGTAGGTTATAATACATTTGCTCCATAATTTCCATTTTTTTCTTAAGAGGTATCAACAAAATAAACAAAAACTGTATAATCACTTAAAAAGTTATGTACCATGTTTTCTCCACTAGTCATCCGAGGATGATACTCTTTTATAATGTAAACTTATATTTCAAAAAGGTAAGGAATTTTTGTTAATGGAAAACATCAATGGGATCTCAGAAAAATAACATCTAGACCAGTGCTAGGGATGATGTTATATCTGAAGTATTGCTGGTATGTGACAAAACAGAATTGAAGCTATTAAAGCTATTAAACCATTAAGGTTTGGAGATGAAGTGTCCCCCAAAAGCTACTTTCTATATTAATGAGATGAAATTGTGAGGGCTGTGGCCTAATCAGTCCAGATTGGTGTTTACTGTAGGTAGGTGGGGCATGGCTGGAGGAGGTAGGTCACTGGAGTTGTTCCCTAGAAGGGTGGTTCTTACCATGGCTCCATTTTTCTCCTTACTCTCTGCTTCCTAGTCACCATGAGGTGAGTTGCTTTTCTCCACTGCACCCTTTGGCCCTGATGTCCTGCCTCAACTTAGGCCTAGAACAATGGACTCTGCTGTCTATAGATTGATACCCCTGAAACCATGAGCCCCAAATAAACTTCCCTTCCTCTAAGCTGTTCTTATTAGGAACTTTGGTCACAGTGATGCAAAGCTGACTAAAATAAAATCATTTCAAAATATGTATAGCAATTTGAGATTATCATGACAGCCTGGCACTTGGTTGTTGGCCTCATATTTTATGTCTTTTTTTTAAAAGATGATTTCATTTTTCTAATAACTTATTTTTGGTGGATCTTACATAAGTATTACTTATGATGAACTGGGCAGACACTTTGAGAAGCACCAAGCTGGATCATAGTCTACAGTATACATAGCTACAAAGGACAAAAATTGGCAAATTCAGAACATCAACAGATATAGTCATTGCTCAACTGCATTATCCTTAGGGACATTTCCTAAGAAACAGAGGAGGGGAGATAGGACAGGAAAGGGAGGAAGGAAGGAAAGGAGAGAAAAACCTGTACATTGCTTTATGGGAATTAAAATTGTGATCATTACTATAAAACACCAAAGTAAAAGAAAACAACATAAATACACCAAAAATATCACAAGTAATACTTTTAATTGTTTAGCTTCTCACAGTATTCACATTACAGAAATTGACAAATCCATAATTTCCTCTAAAAGTGAACATGAAGAACAATATCCTGAAGATTATTGTTTTCTTTTTCTCTTTTGTTAGTAGTGTTTTATTGTGATGGTTACCCAGGCTTGTTGGCCCACTTGGAGCTGCTTCTTCCCAGTGAAGCCTCTCTCCAACCTGGCTCAGGAAGGGCCCAGCAGCTGTCCAGCTGAGACGTGCCCTGGCAGCCCCAGCAGATGTTCGTGATTCACACACACATTTCTGTACTATAAAAACTGCCTCTTGGGAGGTGAACTAAGTGAGCACAAGAATTGATACATCTGATATATTTGTAATACATCATCAATAAAATATAATTATAAAAAATAAGATTAAACTAACAAAAAATATTTTTATACCTTATTAATACTTATAAATAGTTATCATAAAACAGAATGGATATGTTTTTTAGTTTTAAAAAAATCAAAGTCTATATAAAGGCACAAGTTGAATCTAGTTTTCTTTTTCTTTCTTTCTTTTTTTTTTTTTAAAGAGACAGTTCTTAATATTTTAAGATGTCTGGCAAAAACAGACCTGTAAACACTGACATACTGCCTCACAGAGGAAATATCATTTGAAAATCGATCTAGAAAATTCCAAATAGATAGCTACATTCTTACTTGATAATTTAGAAAAGCTTTACTAAAGTTACAGTAACAAAATTCTCTGTCTCTTCCCTATTATCCTTTTCCTGATAATCTCATCACAGTAAAAATGGCCAAAGTTTGATTTTAAGAGAATCAACATCTTAACCCATAAATTATTTTGCTGTGTTAAAAATCTCAAACTTGTTTTGGCATCATTCCGCTAGGGTCAAGGATTAGTTAGTTAGTTGCTCATTTCACTCTGGAGTTTAACATCATGAATCAAGAAACAAACATTTGCTCTCTGTAAAAAATATTACAAATCTGTTTGTACAAAATTATTACAAATGTATACAGCTGAACAATTTTTAAAAATGAATCTCAAATTTCACAAAAGGTTTTCTTCAATTTCAACATACAAAAAATACAGAAAGTAATTTCTAATCCACACATATATCTAAATCTTATCAAAACTTTAAATGTTTATCTTTATCACAGTTATTAAATAGGTACATTATTTAAAAATAAAAAAGATGTCAACATTGTGAGAACTAGACTGTAGGCCCCTGAGTTTGTGTCTGAAGAAGTCTTCTGAGTCAGGACATACTGGGGCTGGAGCTCTACCAGCACTGCCTCAAATAGCTTTGTGGTCTTGGATGAGTTATATAACCTCCTCAAACCTCAATTCTACCATCATTAGCATTTTACAAATATGTGTTCTAAGGAATATTAGTCTCATAAAAAAGGGTTCTGTGACCAAATTAAGGCAGAAACTGCTACACAATTTCTCCTTGTTTAGGAGATTCACAATGTGCATTAGTATTATTAAAGGCCCTGGAGAAGCCCTACAATATATTTGTCTAACTTTGTATCAATCTTAGTTAACCTCAGAATCCTTTCACTGACTAAAACACTTGTTGCTATCCTGTGGATCACACTTTAGAAAGCACAGGCCCAGTACATCTCAGGTCTCTTCCATCACTGGTATTGATAGAATGCAGGAAGAACAATAGTCTTTTGGCCCAGGTTGAGCGGAGTAAGAATTTAGTGCCTTGGTTTTGACAAGTCACCTGTTCATAATTACTGGTCCCTTGAAGAACAACATGATTCCCTTGTTCCTAATGAAAGACTTCAAGGTAAGTGGCAATGAACTGTCACAGAATCTTGCTGGCTACCTACAGTACAATAAGTAGCAGAACTTACTAGGAAAATAAGTTCCCTTTAATATAGATAGGTTAGTCTTCCTTTCCAGCATGGCTTTTCTCCACAACACATACTTTTTCCACTGTTCCTTAAAACCCTTTTGCCCAACTTTAACTGCATCCCTACCCTTTACTCACTTCCTTGCCAGAATGAAGTCAACTTGCAGGTAGACTGTCAGTCTGTAGGTTAAAGAGCTGCTCTTCCAAGAAAGCACCGCCAAGGCCATACTCTTCTTCATGCAGACGGATTTCTTCAGGTGACAGGTGGCTTGCTCCAAGAACAAACTCTGCAAATCTAGTAAGTGTTTTATGTTGTAAATAAAGTTAGTGGTATAACAAACAGAAAGGTTTATTTCTAAAATAACATGCACCCTTGCCTCTTATCCCTTTAATTAAATTTGACTCTGTGTCACTAGAGGATGGCATTTACACTCTTGGTATAAACAGGGAGATGGCTTATGCAATCCTCCTAGAGACAGCTATCCAGGGAAACAGTGGAGAAGTAGACAGACTTATGAGCACCCAGGGCAGTCAAATGCAACCAACCACTCCTGTTGTTAATTCCTTCTGTTCTTCTTATTATTTTTGTAGTTCTGAGGATCGAACCTGGGGCCTTATGTACCCTGGGCAAGTGTTCTATGACTGAGCTATATATCCCCGGCCCTTTTTCCTATTTTTTTGTAAGTTTAAATTTATTATTCATTATTTTAATGTCAATACCTCTCATCAAATCAATATTTATTCAGACAATAGCAGCTCTATTGCGAAGTCATAGTACTGAGGAAAGAGAACTGCTACCAACTTCATCATCTGTGATCCAGGGAAGTAGTCTGTTTCTAAACTAAAGTGCCTCTCTCAAAAAGGCTTTTTTATTTTTTAAACCAGAGATTGAACCAAGGGCAAGGGCACTTAATCACTGAGTCAAATCTCCAGTCCTTTTTATATTTTATTTGGAGACAAGGTCTCACTAAGTTGCTGAGTCTGGCTTTAAACTTGCCTTCTGCCTCAGTCTCCCAAGATGCTGACAACCTTATGATTTTAAAATAATTTGAACCAAGCTGTAGCCAAAGCAGCTGAGCAGAGCTTACTTTTTAGGAGCCTGGAGTCTGGAGATGGCTATCCAGGATGGGAAGTCAGGCTGGAGACAGGCTCTGCGCAGTTCCTCCAGGGCACTGGTTGTTTCGGCATCAGCTTGTTCCCTATATTCCTCTTCAGTAAGACACTTAACCACTGGCCGTCCTGGTGTAAACCACAGCTTCATTTTCCTAAAAACATGTGGCATTTGGTTGCTAGATTCCTGCCCAAGTCAATTCTCAGGATTTAGAAAACTATATATCTTAGGAATAGTAATCCCTCTCTTAAAGCCCTGTAGACCATACCTATGCTCTCCACTGTCCTTAATGATTGAAGTATACAGAACATGTGGTTTGGGCCTGATGTTTGCTTTTTTGCTTCCTGAACTATCCAATAATGTCCTAAGGCCCTTCAGAAGCAATTTCTGACACAGAATGTTAATTATCCTTTTCTTCCTTGGTGAATTCTACTCACACAATCAGACAATTACAAGTCGGACTTATTTATGCTTGGCCTGCTGATTTTCTTGCACACTGACAGAAGCCAGCCTTTGAGATGTCCTTTTAAGGAGACCCAATGGTCTTCTTAGTCTTTAGACCAAGAAGCTGCATTTGTGGGTTATCACTTCCACCTAGTGGTGGTAATTCTCACTAAACCTAGAGAAAGAGCATATATCGCACAAAGGTCTTTTATGTACAATAATTTATATTAGTTCTTTCACAACATGCCAAGAGGCTCATGACTGGAATTTTCTTTTTCCAACCAGGAAAGTCCCAAATCTCATAAAATGTAGACATCTAAACACTTACATATCTAATAATCTCATAAAAAGGACAATGATATTTATCAATTATTTTTTTAAATTTTTTTATTGGTTGTTCAAAACATTACATAGTTCTTGATATAGCATATTTCATAGTTTTTAAAAATGTTTTGAGGTGCTTTTAAATTTAATTTAATCAGGGGTTTCCAAATCTAAATGAACATCAGAATTATCAGGAAGTTTTAAAAAACATTTTAAGGGTTGGAATCTCAAAAATCTTTTACCATTTAAAAATCATCTGATAGTGAATGAGCTAGATTGAGGAACCACTGACATTATTTCCTTCTCCTTTTCTGAAGCCCTGGCCTGGTTTCCCAAAGGAAAAACCCTGGATTCAGCCAGAAGACTGGGGCAGATTCCTGGCTTTGAGGTTACTCACTGCATGAACCTGGGCAATTCCTTACCAGTTCTGAGTCTACTTTGCTCATATAAAAATAATAAGAGCGGTAACATCTACCTCATGAAGTCACTACAGACTAAATGACTATTTTGGGTAGTAAAGAACTTAACATAGTAAGTGGCCTATAGTAGTATTCAATAAAGATGATCAAAAGAGTAGTTATCATTTATCATTAAACTATATGGAAACAACTCTGGAAACTAGAAAGTACTATTAAAAAATCAGGGTATTATTTCTGATTTATTTAACCTGTAAATATCCACTAATTTTTCATATAATAATTTACTAGGAGAATTTAAAGTTGAGAGTCTGTTGTACATTTTTATCATTATTGAACACACAGTAAGTGTATAAAAGAAGCATTGTGCAGGGACACACTTTGCTCTTGGCAGGTGGGTGGACAGTTACAGGGAAGGAGGAAGGAATTTCATCCTGGGCTCCTTAGGCCACAAGCCCGACAAAGGGCCAGGGATCTGGAAGCTACAGAGTGACAGAGGGACCTCTGGTCATCCCAGACACTATCTGCCTTGGGCAGATGGGCCGAGAGAGCCACTCAGTGTCAACCCATCCACTGGCACTGCTACCTTTTGGCCTCCACCACTCTATATAGGCAGCCTGTCCTGTCACTGGTGCATTTTAACCCTGTGACACTGCCACACATGCAGTCACCACATATATAAACTAAGTATCACCATAGAGTCTCCTTCCTTGTGGCCAATTTGGTAAACATCTATTAACTTCCTCTTCCAGTCCAGTCTCACTTCCTACTCCTTGTCCTCATCAGTGCATGCCTAGCCACTGTGATACCTGAGGACGGGTTTCCTACCACAGAGTCCTCCCCTTTTATCTACCCTCTGTCCCAGAAGATAGATGGGCCACATCCCACTAACACATGAGTACATTCTGGTTTGTTAGAGATATATATATATATATATATTTTTAAGTATTTATTTTTTAGTTATAGGTGGACACAATATCTTTATTTTATTTTCATGTGGTGCTGAGGATCGAACCCAGTGCCTCACGCATGCTAGGCAGTGCTCTACCTCTGAGTCACAACCCCAGCCCTGTTGAATATATTTTTAATTAGATTAACTGCCAACATTTAAAAATCCTAAGAAGTCACATTTAAATCCCAAACAACACTTCTAGTATTTCTAGAAGTGTTCTATTATTTCTAGAATATCTTCAATGTAGAATCCATATTTTCACAAGGCAACAATCAGCTCAAGCTGAGTGGTAACTGTGTACCCTTTTTGATAAGGGTACACTGCAGAATTTCCCACCATCTTCAGGGTGGGAAATACTACTGCCTCACCTCTGTCTGGCACAGTATCTCCCTAGCCTCAAGCATTTGAACTTATAACTCCTGGTTAGGCAACAGAGATTAACTAAGCCACATATCAGTAAACCCTTCCACAATGTACAGAACCAGACTAGATTCCTTGGCATGGCTTGCTGATGCCCCTTAATCTGGCCCTTGCCCACCTCACTAACTACCCTGATAGCTATTGCCTCATGATGACACCAAATGGGGCTTTCTCTATGTCAGGAAAGCCCTGCACATATATTCACTGAGCTATTTTGGCTCATTATTTAATAAGATTCAGTTCAGTGATATTTCCTGCAGGAAAGCATTCCTGAACTTTCTTTATATCCCATTAGTCCTTGGGCAAGCTCTATTTTGTCACTTAAAAGGCACAGAGACATACATCTATAAAGGGACCATCGCCATCTGTGCACCTGACATGAAAACAGATCTCAGACTCTATGACTAAAGACAGACATAACAAAAGCTTTGACAACAGAATTTGCCATGTCTTTCCTTCTATACTTTGAAAAGCCTTAAGCCTTAACTTAAAACCTAAGAAAGTCCTTAATGCAATCAACTGAATAACACCTTTCACTTATTTACAATTCATTTCTTTTTCCTAACTCTTATCTCACAAGCACAAATAATACATTAAAGCAGTCTTTGGCTTTAATGAAAAGAAATGCAGAATAAAAGTAGAAATCTTTAGTAACCCAGAGCCCAAGTAATTTTGCCAATGATTTTAGTAAATTTCAAGTGAGCTCTAATTACTTTGTAAGTGGTGGTGCACCTCTGAAAGATTAATGAAGACAAGAAATGGATATGGGATGAGATGATTAGAGCTCTCTATCCTTCTCCTCTCTCAAAGTGTTATCTCCAGAGTAAATGTAGTTAATTATGAAATAAAATATCACGTTATAAAAACAAATCCCCCCAAACAACAAAACCAGAACTCAATTTGTCAAATTTATGGGGAAAAAAAAAAGATTACACACCACTTCACATAACTGAATACTTTCATTGGGTAGTGCAGACTCCCAGAGGACATAAGGAGGATCATGACTACATAAGCAAATTGAGGCACGGTCACACCAGCATAGATTAGAACCAGGGAGAGAAGCCGTAGGGTCCACATGAGAAGACTTCTGCTCTTGTCATCAACAAGGGGTCCATGTTTGTAGCAGGCAGCAAAACTGAAAAATCCAACTACCAAAACATAGCCTGGAAAAGCAGAGGAAGGTATAATAATGTAAATCTGAATTTGAAATATTATGTAAAAATATTGGCAAAGCCTTGACTTAAAAGTAAAATCTGTGAGATTTTAATTTTATTTTTTCCATTGAAGGTTGGGGCAGGGCGGGGGTGGAGTATACAGCTAGTTATTAGCCTTTTTTTTTTTTTTTTCAGTGCTGAACCCATGGCCTCATACATGCTAGGCAAGCATACTACCACTGAGTTAAATCCCCAGCCCTTAGGTTGACTTTTAAAATAATACAGGATGTATGGTCATTATAATAGTGATATATTAAGCATGTTTTATTTTAGCCCAATGTCATAGATGGGTAAATGTTATCATGGTTGCTTTGGTCAGAAATAAGTTACAGTAGAATTCAGACTTCTATAAACCCTATTTTTAATCTTCAAGTCACAAAAAGAAAATGTGATTTTTTGGTGAAGGGATCAGATGATCACCCGCCTAATCTAGTGCTCAGTCCATCATTGCCTATGTGTAACTATATAATACTATGTTTCCAGTTATGATCCAATGTGAAGTGTATATTGCCTCTTATGTATCCCACCAAAAGCATTTAATTTGTATGTAACCAAACATTCACATCTAACTTCTAGTTTACAGGAAATATGGGAGAAAGAAGTACAAGTTAAATTATGCCTCACAGGAGTCATTAGATAAATACAGAAAGTGGACATTCTATTGGACAACTAGCTTCAGCACACCACTGTGATGAAAACAGGAATTGCTATGAATTAAGAGATTTACAAACATAACTGATACAAACTGCGGTTCTGGACTATATCCTGGCTTATACAAACCAGCTATCAAGGTGACTGGGCAATTTTAACATGGCCTGAATAATAGATGACTTTTTGTAATTATTAATTTTTTAAAAAAACCCATAGTAGAACTAAGAGTAGAGTTCAGTTTTAGCCTGCATAAGGCCCTGGGTTCAATCCCCAGCAACTCACCCCAAAATGCCCTTTGTTTTTAGAGATGAATAGAAAAGAATTTAGAGGAGCCTACCATGTTATCTGTAATTTACTTTTTAAAATATCTTATTATGTTAACAAAGAAAATGAGCTAAAAACATAAAAATTTCAAGTAAAACAAAATATTAATTGCATTTTTCTTAGGGGTGGTAAACATGTGAGAAATTTGATGCTAAGGGTTCTCCTACTGTGCATTATTTCCTAATAAAAACAAACAAAACGGGTTTTTTTTTTTGTAGAATGAATAAAGAAAATAAATGTTTTTTTTAGCTTTTGTTTCCAAAAAGTCAATTTTTTATTCGTCATTTATATTAAGGATTTCTCACCTTTCACATTAATACATTAAGAAAAAGTATACATAGTCAAAAGGGACACTTTGTGTGTGTGTGTGCATGTGTGTGTTTGAGTGTGTGCGCGCATATTTTTTTAAATTTGTACTTTTTAGTTACTTTTTTTACTCTTACGATCATTAGCATAGAAAATTAAGAAAGATTATAGGAAAAATTGTTTAAAATGGGATCCAAATGAATTTCAATTACCAACTATGGGAATAAAATAAACAAAATATTATTTTTAATGGTACCTCCTTTAGTTCAAAATGAAAATTCTGATGCTGGAAAGAAACATAGGTCAAAAGAAGGCTTCTAGTAATTACAGATTCACCAGTAAGAGAAAGTGCTGTTTTTAATTCTTACATACCAAACATATATGTTCTGTTTTCATACCACAGCCACTTGAGATCTTCCATCAGTTGGCACACAACATAAACTGAAGCAAACCAACAACCAACCATTAGAGCCCCAAAGGTGCTATACTGTGTATGGAAGAAAATAATAACACATTTTTTTGTTCATTCATTCTTGTAAAAATATAAGAAAATAAACGCTTTGTATTACATCTATATCAAACTGAGCTAAAACCAATCTCAAGATTCTCTCTAGAGTCTTGCTACTCAATATGGTCCACAAAACAGCGTAATTGGCATGACACGGGAGTTTATGGGAAATTTAGGCTCTCAGACTGCTGAAACTGAATCTGCAATTTAACAAGGTCCCCAAGTGGTTTTGCACATAAAATTAGAGAAACACTATTAAAAAGAACAAATTTATCTCAAAATACTGCTGTTATTACAAACTTTAACCAGAGTAATAGCAACATTACCATCATGGATTATTATTTACTTATCCTCAACTAAGTTCAGGGCAGTATGCTTTTGAAGGTGTGCTGTAGAAATAATAATAAAGAATAAATCCCCAGATGCAGCAAAGCTATTAAGATTCAGCATCATGAGAGTCCTAAGTTTGGCCAAGATAAAATTTTCTCTCAATATAGAATCATAGAATCAGTCTCCTGTCACTCAGAAAGCCAACCAACCAACCACATACATACTACCTAGAAAAAAAAAAGGTCTCAAAAGACATATTGCCATAACCTAATACTTAGGTAAATCTATATAAAATAATAAATAAAATGAACTCTCCAGAAATATTATATTTTAAAGTCAGGTAATATAGTGAAGAAACATTGTTTGAATTAGGAACTGTCAATAACATAAATAAATTGATTAGTATTTTACACCTATCAGATTACAGTTTCCATTTTTTTATTTATTGACACATATCATGCCTACCTTTGGAATGTATCTTTTCACCAACAGTAGTATAAAGACTAAAGTCATTACAACACCCAGCATAGTCCCCGAAGAGTAATAGAAAACAGGGCTTCTGTCAAGACAAGCAGATAAAAGTCAGTTTAAATGCCAAGAGCACTTTCAATATGAAAAAAAAACATGTTCAACATGACAACAGTAGCCATGAAGAATACCAAGAAAAAAAAACTCAGAGGGCAACTCTAATTAAATCCTGTTCTTACAGTCTTGTAATTTATAGTAAATAGCTTGAAATCAGTCTTCCAATTTATAGTATATAGCTTTCCATTAACTCAAAACAGGATGTCTGAGTTATCTTATGTATTCAGAATGTGATCTGACAACAGTAATTGAGCACCTGCCAGGTAGCAGGCACTTATCTTAGAGTTTTACATGTATTTTTAGTTATCTATGTCTAAGTTTTATAGAGGAGGAAAGGCATCAGGAAGTTAGAAGACCTTCCCAAATATACACTAACTGGAGGATTCAGGATTGCAGCCCAGCTCCTTGGAGTCCAAGCTTTACTCTTCCTGTTCTATACGAGTTGTCTGGTTTATAAAGCTTGTAGATGACATTAAGCATATTTAATTGAACCAAGGATAAGCTCAAAAATGAACAATGTTAAGAATGCTTGAAAATGTTGGATATTAACTAGCATGAGAAACTTAAAAAGTGCAATATTGGAAAGAGATTGATTTTTTCACAAATGAAATTCAAGAAATGAAAATGTCAGAATAACATGCTTATTCAAGAGTCAGATATTTTTTATATTCAACTTTATATATCTGAGCCACAAATCTGGGAGGCAGCTCTAATGAAATAGAGTGAGGCACTTGGCATCAGAAAACCTGAGTATGAATCTGGGCCCTGATAAGAACCAGTTGTACGATGATGGATGTTGTTTTTCTCATTGATAAAATGAGAATATACAGAGTTTACATAGTTGTTATGAAAATCTAATAAAATATGTTAACACATAAAATAATGCATATAAAAGCACTTTGTACTTTACACATACCATGCTATACAAATAACTGTTGCTGTCTTTAAAGATCTTTCAAACACTATGTTCAGACCTACTGTTTGCGAAACCTAAAGCAAGAACAAAAATGCACAATGGTGTAAAAATATTTACAATAGGGTCGAAAATGACCTATAACCCATTTAAGTCACAAAGCCAAGAATGTAAAAATGAATACTCACTGACTCAAGGTCTTTGCATAAAAGAAAAGGAAAATGCCTGCCACAAATACAAGGAAAAGTTTGAAATCCACAACTGAAATAAAAAAAGACAAACACACAAAAAACATTTTGT
Organism: Spermophilus citellus; assembly: GCF_964194105.1. Lineage (NCBI taxonomy): Eukaryota > Metazoa > Chordata > Mammalia > Rodentia > Sciuridae > Spermophilus > Spermophilus citellus. The sequence continues at coordinate 92,342,854 of NC_138192.1, forward strand.
GTCAATATACTTTTGTTGGTAAAAGAAGAGACATGTCACTTAAACTGAATCCATAAAGTCAAATGTAACTACAAACTTACTCTTTCGATTCACTCTTATTGTATAAATAAATATTTCCCTGACAGGATTCACAGAGAAGCACTTGGTTTCCTCGTATGGACTGATGATTATAGTTATTTCATTAGATTCTTTTGGTGCCCAAAACTTATGAATAACACATTTGATAAAAGTCAGAATTGTTTCTGGATACTGGCAATTACGCATTTCTGTGATATATACAATACTGAGCAGGCCTGGACTGGTAATTTTCACCTATAAAACAAAAGCAAAGAAATTCATAAATACAGAAATAAAAACTTCTCATAAACTTCCTAAAAACATTAGCAGAGGAGTAAGGAGAACCCAACACTTGTTTAAGGAAGAACACACAGATGCACATGGTCATGTACTGAGCCCAGGATCCAAATGGTGGATCCTACACATCTGCATTTAATCCAAACACACATTGGCATTTTTGAAAGTGGATATTTCTTCCTCTCTTCTAGCAAGTCTTTGTGATCAAGAGACACATAAGGGACCTTAAAGGCTCCTGGAACCCTATTTTATGTATACTGTTGTCCTCCACCCTACCACAGCTAATCACTTTTATAATCACACCCTGGTTCTGTCTGTACCAAACTGTAGCCCCTCCATGTGCTACATTTCATGCTTCTTTCAATGCCCTGACTATAATACAGACCAGAACATCTTTCTCCTGATCCTTATGCCTTGGATGTACTCAAGTCCCTTCTTACCCAGCAAAATTCCATGCATAAGCCATTCCCTTCCATGTATCCTTAACTCCTTTGTATCCCTCTTGATTTATCATACTCACCTGGAAAATCCAACTCTGCATCTATTCCACTCTTGCATTTGTGCCACAAAATATGCTATGGAAAGGCACAGTGGTCTTGATTTGAATACATGACAGTGAACTTGAAGTAGGACCTAAAAGCTACAGTCATTCACACCACACATCCCTCTGCATTCACATCACACTCCTCAATTTTCCAACACCTCTTCCCCATGCTCATTCTCAGATGATGATCCTTCCTACTTCACTAAAAATGGAAGAAATCAGCAGTGAATGTCAATCAGCTCCTATTACCCTATCTACCCATCTGTCAGCATCTGTGGGCACATGCTCTGTTTCTCACCAGTTGGGAGAAAATTTCTGTCAGAGGAAATTAATACACTCCCTTAACGGCAAGCCCCTGACTTGTGCACCAGATCCTATCTATCCTTTCCCTACTCAAGTACACCTCACGAGCACTTCTTCCCTCTTTACTAGGTCATTTCTATGAACATGCCACATGCTGCTATTTTTTCCATTTAAAGTAGAAAAACAACTTCCTATGGACTCCACTTTTCCCTTTAGCAATCCATTATTTTGCCTCTCACTGTAATAAAATTCCTTTAAAAAGTTGCTTATGCCTGCAGTCTCCAGTTCTTCTCTTCCCATTCTCTCTTTAACCCACATCAACCGGCTTTCACCCTAACAGGTTGTCCTGATTACGTCACTAGTGCCCTCATATGTCTCAACTGCTTACCAATTGACTTGTAGCCCTCTTATTGGACCCACCATTGGCACTTGGTGCTGCTTATCATTCCCTCTCCCTGTTTCACTTTCTTAGGGCTTTCAAGACACTTCCTTCTTCACTTATTGTTCCTTCTTTCCCCTCTGCTAGCTCCCTTCTTCTTTCTGACCTCCTAATATAAGACTGGCCCAGGCTCATTTCTTGGTCCTTGCTACAGTCTGGATATGGCTTGAGTGTATTTACTAGAGTTCATGTTTTGGGGGCTGGGCCCCTAGTGTGGCAGTGCTGAGAAACGGTGGGACCTTTAAGGGATGGGGCCTAACAGGAGCTCAGTGAGAGAGAAGCTTTGTATGGGGTTAAGCTAGATGTCTTGTGGGACCCCTGAGTTCTCTCCAGAGCAAGTTTTTATAAGAACAAACCTAACCCCTGAATCACTCACATGAGTTCTGATATCTCCATGTTTTATATTTCATAGTTTTAAGTAGACCGGTAGATAGAAACAGATTTATGTGCAGGGATATAGGTGTGGATGCATACACATGATGGTGATATTCTAGTAGTAATGGACACACCTAGTGCTGAATGCACCCTGGAAAAAATTATGACTGCAGGGTTGGGTCTAGGAAACTACAACATGAGCCTGAAACATTTTTATTTGCTAGAAAATATGTAGTACTTGGGCTGGGTTGTAGCTCAGTGGTGGAGTACTTGCCTCCTGTGTGTGAGGCACTGGGTTTGATCCTAAGCATCCCATAAAAGTAAATTAATAAAATAAAGGTATTGTGTCCATCTACAATTAAAAATATTTAAAAAAGAAAAAGAAATATGTAGTACTCAAAGAGATGATAGGCACAAGTTAAAAAAGACACTGAGATGGTTTGAAAGAGCACCATACTCACCAAATCTAGGACAATTTGAGTATCAAAAGAGGTAATGGATTATAGTCTATTGAATGAATTTGACACTTTATGAGAATACCTGGATATAAATAAATTAATAAATAGAAGGAGGAAAAACTCTTCCCTAGTAGAATGCCAATGAATGTAAAAAGAATAATGGAATTAGAAAATCATCTGATAAATATGATGATGATAGGCAAGCATCCCTAGAGGCTAGAAAGTTGATGAGGAACAGAATATATACACAGTCTCAAATTATCTCTTCGAAAAACTCATTCATTAATAAAAGAAAAATAGTAAATTTAAAGTGGAAGGCCTTGGCAGATACCACCTTAAACAAGTGATCAAAGTGTTGTATATATTTGTAGTATAAATCAATATCATGTGCCTCCTGATAAGAATTTTCTAGTTATCTCCTCAGTCTAGAACACTCTTTTCTCAGATACCCTCTTGGTAACTCACTTCACTGAAATCTTTCTTAATGATACCTTCTCAATAAAACTATTCTGATGACTCCCTTTAATATCATAGCTTCAACATTATATTCGCTTGGATGGTATATTCACTGAGAGTGGTCTAGAAAGGGGCTGAAGAAGTAGGCAGAGGAGTTAACATACTCTTTCCATACCACTGCTCCTTGAGCCGCTCTATGTGATCTTTGAATCAGCTTCATCCTGACACTCGGCTACATGCCATACAAAATGTACTTTTTATTCTTACATTTTAACGCCCTGTCCTTAAGACATGATTTAAAAGTAGGCTCCTACCTGCACAGATGACCACAGAGATGTCCACTCCATTTGGGAATTCTGATTGTAGCAGTAACATTTTGACTCAGAAGTTTGAATAAAATCCATCTCTTTCAAAGCTTTACATCTTGGAACTAAGAGATGAAAAAAATGTAATTTCTTAAATATTTAATTGCCCAGAATCTTTTTTTTAATTATTCGAAGAGAGATAGTAACAGTTTTAACATTCTGTGACTAATAAATTTTTCTATAAGGTAATTTTAGTCCTTTGGTCTTCACGACCTAGCAGGACACAGAAAATATCCTAGTCTAGTGTAAAGGCTCTTATGACATGGAGGGCACTACACAGGCATAGAGAGTAAGCATGTCTTCAGTCCTGAAGCAGAGGCCAGCAGTTAAGGGTGGCTTCCCAGAAAAAGTGAAATACAAATGTATGATTGGAAGCAACAAGACAGTCAGGGGTTGAGGGTGGCAAATATGTAGGAAATCATGGGAGTAGTTCAGTTGAGGGATATCTAACTGATATACTGGCATAGGAACAAGAATCCCGTGGAGGGATACATGGAAACATCTCAACATTTGCTGTTGGAGAGGCAAGCAGTGCTTACTTCACACAAAGAATGTGAATTCATCCTGAAAGCAGAGCACTGAAAGATTTTAGGAAATATCAGAGTCTCAGCAGGAAACTGCTGGCAATCAAAAGGAATTAAACAGTTCAGTAAGGGTTAGGTAGTGTTAAGGCACCAATCATAAGGCACTGTGAAGTTTCCAGGCACCAACAACAGCAGGAAGCACCTGATACAGCAAAGAAGAGCCCATGTTACTGGAGCTCTGAACTAAGTGAGGAGGGAGAAATAACAGATTCAACAGCTCTTAGGAAATGAAACCAACAGGCTTTGGCGGTTCATTGGGTGAAGAAGTAAGATAATATGAAGGTATCTTGTGAATGGAAAGATAGTGAAGCCCTTTCCACAGAAAACAAATACTAGAAAAGAAGCAAAGTTTGTGAGAAGAATGTGGGATGAGTTCAATTCTAGACACATATGTACCCAGTTTTCACTGGTGGAATTAAGTGAAAATGGGCAGGTCCATAGCATAAGTGAAATTTGGCTGGAGATGGCTATAGATACAAAAATATGAGTATGCATGTACACAAATATATGTTGCATACCACACATAATAATTACACACTTATGATACTACATAACTATATGAGAGAGGGGGAGGGGGGAAATAAGTGCTATAATTATAGAAAGTTAATGTGGTAAATGCTAAAATACATACATACATACATAAATAAATAAATAAGTGGGGGGTCATTCTTCTGTGACCACTGCTGTTTGGATGTGAAATTTAGTAAGTTCTTCTGAATCCAAGACAGAGTATCAAACAGGAAATATCTCCCAAATAGGAAACAGCTATAGGAAATACTCTTGGTTCCCCAGTGAAATGGGTCTGATATCCAATACCCAACTCCTCTGAGGAAAGTATGGTCTGCTATTTCTAAAGAAAAACCTAAAATGAAGCTAGAACAACCTGCTATACCAAAGCTGGGGAAAGAGTGGTTAACCAGCAATAACTAGTCAACAATTATACCTATTTAGGGAATAATCTTGAATAAGCTCTGATAGTTTCCTGTTCTGGTTTGAAATATCCTTGGCATTAAAAATTGGACCATGAAGTTGGGGAAGACAGACTTGGGGAAAGGACCCTGAGAAGGTCCTGCCTCCTGAAACAGTAGCATGAATGTCAGAGTTCTTAGGAAGATACATGAAATGGTAAAATTGTATGAGGATCCACGATATTCCCCTGTGACAGTTATGTTCTTTCATTTTATTCTTAAATTTATGATGAAATGCACAGATATTAAAATATATCAATGAATTTTGCAGTTTAAGAGCCTGAGATGTAAACTCAGGAATCCATGTTAAGAGCTGTTTTAAAGCAGCACAAGAAGGAAGCTCGAGAAGCTCTCTGTTAAATACAGGAAAATAAAATAAAAATACATTCTTGTATGGTCTATCTGTGCACAAGAGCCCAAAGGACAATACTAGAACACTCAGAGCAGCCTATGCTGAAACATTCTTGAGCATGTCTGAGACGTACCCATCTCCTGGCCAAGGGCAGTGGCAGGGGAAGAGCAGATTGGGGCAGGGAAGGGCTGACAGTTGGGTATAGGCAGGAAGACAGCGCAAAACTGCAAGAACTTAAGCCCTCACCTGGTGAGCAGCAGAGGAGGAAGAGGGAGGTTTCTGGACTGGCCTTCCCCATCCCACATTCTGCCTCTGCACAGCATCCTATGGGGTCTTTTAGCCAGAACCAGGGTTAAATGGGGAAGCTAGAGTTAAGAACTTTGTATTGGGAATCTCACAAGATAAGAGAGGATCTACTGATGTTGGAAGGAGTATGTTCAGCGAGGGAAATGAAGGAACTGAGGTCTCAGGAAACCCAGAACATTACAGAAATATTCACTTCTAGCCAGTTATTTCAACATCACATGTACTCAATGCTAGGGGCACTTTTCTTAGGGATGCCTCCAGGACCCTCCCTATAACTCCTCTCTTAGTGAAGCCTACTACTTCAAGGGCTGAATCAATTCCCACAGAAAAGTTCCCTTTTTTTAGAGGTCTGAAAAAATACTCATTGTGGGACCTAAGCTTTGTAAATAAGTGCTACCTTAAAACGGAGTTTTTTTGCATTTGATCCTAAGACTATCTTCTAAATCATTTGATATCTGTAGCTCTTTAACCAAGAGCAACATAATGCTATTCAAATTTAATGCAATAGTTTGAATTTGGGAGTAAATATTTCTGTTATCCATGTCACATTTTATCTTGCATTTGGATTACAGTAGCAGCCTCCTGCTTCCAGAAGGAGCCCTACTATTTCCTCCACAAACTATTCTACAAACAGCATAAAGATCTTTTATCTCCTATTACATGATAACAAAATTTAACCTCCCTTCCAGGGACAAAAGTACCCCTATGACCTCTCTTACACCTCTCTGCTCCAGCCACATCAACCCACTGATCCTCCTCTAGGTGCTAGTTCACCCTGCTTCAATTTTCATTTGCAACCAACCTTCTTTCTCCAGATATTGGCAGAGCTTGTACTTTCCAATAACTGATGCATTTGTTCCAATATCACATTCTTAGGAAGGACCTCTCTGATCCACTGTCTAATCTTGCACACCCAAGCACTTTTACCTGCATTCTTCTGATTCTGCTTTATTGTTTTCATAATACAAATAGACTTATTGGCTCACACTGTTTTCCTGTGGACTTTGGGACAGCATGCATTTCATTACTATATCCCACAGCACTTAGATATTTGTTGTGTGAGTGTGTGTGAGTGTAGCAATTTAAGAGGATAAGAGGATTATTTGAATGGGTATAGTCCAGCCACAGAAAGTCTGACCAGTTTTGGTTAAGAGCTTGGCCAGTGCCAGTTAGCACTCCTGATGCAGCAGGACACCCTCTCCAGCCTTGTTGGAAGCCACAGGCTACACCTCCCTCTACCTACTTTATTATTGGTGTACCCTTAAGGAGAGGGTTGAGCCTATAACTCTTAATAGCCTCTGGTTAGGGAACATCTTCTTGCTCCTCATCAGATACTTGAGGGTAGAGGAAGCAAGAAGTGGCATTAATCTTGGCTTTGTTTTCTTCATATGCTGTCCATCAGTGTACTCTGTGTAAGGGACCTCCTGGTTAGAATAAAAGAACTTGCTCTGAATTTTCCTTCCACCTCCAGATTAAGAAATGTACATTACTTAAAAGTATGTTGCCTCCCCAGAAATTCTCAGGTAGTCTCTGGCCATAGAGATGAAGCTGATGTGGAATTCACACAATGCCCAAAAGAGTAGAGACAAAGTGTCAGTATTTCATGGTGTCCTTTGGCTGCCCTCCATTCTTATCACAGGTCTCCTGAGGTGAATGTACCTTAGTCAACCCACACAGAATGTCTAAACATCTAAGCGACCAGAAACTCAGCCACAAGAAGCTACAAACCTAGCCTGAAGTGAGTTCACCCATGTGAACCATAGGCATGGGCTAACCAGACAAGACATGAAATGGGGGCTGTGACAAGTTTACTTTCACAGCTGGTCCACTGCCTTCCTAGAGAGACTAGATTCTTCCACCTTAGATTGATTATAAAGGTCATATCTTTCTTAGGCTTCTCTTCCCTTCTGTAAACATCTTCTAGAGAAATTTCATTGTTTGATGATATGAAATAGAAAAAATAGCCAGTTTGATTTATTTGAACTCTATTACCAATTAAGCCCTAACACTGAAGATTATGGTGCTGCTGCAGGTGCCTTCATTAGCACAGCCCTAACCTTTGCTGGTTTATTTTGCTAAAACAGAACCTCCTGAGAGCAAATATATACAGTCAGATCATAAAAACAATCCCTTTATAATGAGATCAAGGAAAAGAAAAATAATTTCTAGGAATTTAAAAATAAAAATGTGATGATAATCATTTAATCAGAAGGGAACAATATGTGCCTCTGACAGCCACTGATTACACTTGAGATTGAAATACATTCTCACCCTGGAGGGTGCCCCATTAACGAGATGTTCATTTCCTCAAACCTGATTCAGATCAGGAGAAAGATCTGGCAGCATGGGCCAACCCAGCTCTGCCACATCTTCCAAGCACTTGGGAAAGTCTGTTGAACCAACACTGAAGGTCATTCTTCCTATGGCAAGGCTGGTCTCTACACCCTGGAATGAGCACCATCTTCCTTAACTCCCTGCAGTTCTCAGCAGGTTCTCTAGGGATTAGTTATCTACATTAGCACAGGCTTCAAGTCAGGATTACCAGAACCAATGAGATAGATCCCTCAGTTCATTTTAAATACCACTCAATTTATAAACATCCAACGAATATAATTTTAGGACATTAGTGGTTCCCCTTCACCTGTGATTTCACTTTCAAGTCTCAGTTACCTATGATCAACTGTAATCCAAAAATATTAAATAGAAAATTCCAGAAATAATTCATAGGTTTTAAGTAATTTTTGTTATAATATAGTTATAATTTTTCTATTTTTCTTAGAAGCTATTGTTATTAATCTCTGTGCCTAATTCATAAATTAAACTTTATTGTTAATATTATGTATGAGGGAATATTATGTATGAGCACATATGGGTTTTAGTACTCTTTGCAGTTCCAGGCATCCACTGGGAGACTTGGAACAGTATATTCCCCCTCTGGATAAGGGGGTACTATTATACATATCTGATATTAAAAAGGGACAGCTACATATACCCCATTTAAAAAAAATTTTTTTTAGTTGTAGTTGGACACAATATCTTTCTTTTAATTTATTTATTTTTATGTGGTGCTGAGGATTGAACCCAGTGCATCACATGTGCAAGGTGAGCATTCTATATTCTATCTCTGAGCCACAGCCACAGTCCCAATATCCCCCATTGTAACAAGTTAAATTTCAAATTACTCCTTAATATTTTTGTCCTTTATTAGTTTTTCTAAACAACTACATATATATTTAAGTTAAAGAGTTTGTCCATACATAATGGTAAAAATATTCATTTGAACTTGAGAAAAAAAAACAAACTGTACTTAAGCCTACTTACAGAATATTCTAAGAATAAAAAACACAAACACTTCTCAAATCTTAGCAGATCTTAAACCTCCTCCCATATAAAAAATATTTCACCAATGTTTCTCCTAACTTAACCTTCCATGGTTCTCATATGGAAAAAAAAAACTATCCTCAAATGAAATTACAGCAGAATAATAATATATATAAATGTACTTGTCATGTTGCCATTTTCTCCATTTTACCTGAAATTATTGGGGGGGAGAGGGGCTGGCAAAGAAGGAGAGGGAGAAGAGCAGAAAAAACAAAAAGTAAAAAGTTCAAATGTGAGCTAGGGTGTAGCTCAGTTGGTAGAATGCTTGCCTAGCAAACCCAGAGGCACTCGGTTTGATCCTCAATAAATGTTTTTAAAAAAAGTGTGCATCTACTATAAAAAAAAAAAAAAAGTTCAAATGCAAACAGTTGCAGATGGAGCTGGGGATTTTTTGCTTAGCTTTTTATTTTTAAATTTTTTTAATTTTTAATTTTAATTTTTTAAAATTCACATTTTCAAAGGTGTTAGTTGAAAAGGTAACTTCTCTATTCTATTAACCCAGTTTGTTTTTCAAACATGAAACTGAAAATAAGAGTTGATGATAACGTACATTCAGGTTTGGTTTTAACTGCCAGGTACAGATTTTCCTTTGCATGGATGATTATGGAAGCTGTGAATATGAAGAGACTTACTGGTATAATCTAGGCCTGGGGAGCCATTTCTATGACCTGAACTTCATTTGAGGAAACACATGGTTTCTTGTGACCTCACCCGCTGGTTACAAATTACGGATGACTGTTAGCTTGAAGTTTTTTTCTTCTTAGCCAGACAACTACCTACCTGTGCTTCCTGTGCCAACTGCCTCTTTCTTCCAAAAGGGGTGACAGAAAGCTGGTTTTAGTCTGAATGTTCTCCATTTCATAGATGGGTGTGTGTGTACAGACAGAATTTTACAATAGGAAGGAATCTTAAGTATCATCGAATACAAGCTTCTTGTGTTATAGATAGGCTCTACTTTACAGAAGAAAGTACAGTAGTCCTCCCTTATCTGCAGTTTCACTTATTGAGGCGTCAGTTACCTGTAGTCAACTGTGATCTGAAATTATGAAATAGTATAAATGGAAAATTCCAGAAGTAAACAATTCATAAGTTCAGATAACTTTTATTACAGTATATTGCTATAATAATCTATTTTATTAGTTACTATTGTTATTCTCTTTCTGTGCCTAATTGTATAACTTAAACCTTATCATAGGTATGTATATATAGAAAAAAAACACAGTACATAGGGTTCAGTACTGTTTCGGGTTTTAGTTATCCACTAGGGTTTTGGACCATATCCTCCATGAACAAGGGTGCTTACTATACCAACTATTTCGTCTTGATGTTCCTCATAAAACCAAAGTCTTTTAGAAAAGCAATGGTTCTTTTTTTTTTTTTTTTTTATGTTGTAGATGGACATAATACCTTTATTTATTTATTTTTTTATGTGGTGCTGAGGATCAACCCAGTGCGCCTCCTACATGCGAAGCAAGTGCTCAACCACTGAACTACAGCCCCTGGAGCAGCAGTGATTCTTAGACTTAGTCTAATGCAGCACAGGACAGTGGATGCTTCTTTATTCACATTGAAAGCCTATTTGCAAAGACAAGCCTCACTAGATAGCAACAGAAGTAGCCAATTTTCTTAGTTGCAGATTAAAATTTAACCAACTCAGTGGGCATCCTGAAAGTTGAAGGTGGAATAGAAGCCTTGGTAACCCTTTATGTATGTCTTTGATTAGTAAAATTAAGAACCCTTACCACCAAGTAAAACAACACAAGAACTTCAAAAACATTGGTTTCATTGAGGCAAATAAAAGTGAAGAAAATACTGAACCTCTCCAGCAATAAAACAACTTCATTTTACTGTTGAGAAAACTGTATAAAGACTATGTGCCTGGATCAAGACTACACACCACAATTGTTGCATGAAATGTAATAACTCAATTAGAGCTCAAGGTTCTGGGTGTTGGTCTAGAGCTACTTCTAATTTTCTAGCTGCTGCCATAACAAGAAACTCTCCTCCTTAGACAGAAGTTTTATTTTTTTTCATTTCCTAATCTGTAAAATGGGTATATAAATGGCAACTACCCAAGGGGACTTCTATGGGTATTAAATATGGTAGACAATGCAGTTTAAGCACTTTTAACACTATCTAGCACAAAGAGAACTGGTATATATAGTTCCCCAAGGTGTAACTCACTGAAAGATACCTACCTACCGTTAGACAGCTGTGAAAGATGCTAATAAATACATAAATAACCCTGATCTTGAGTGGTTGGAGTTCAGCTAAGAGAACATACTTGGCAGCCTCCCTTGCAATCAGGAATGGCTCCAACGCAATGTGGGGAAGTTGGTGGACAGTACATCCAGAAAATCTTTTCAAGGATATTAAATGAAACAAACATTGAGCTCAGGGCAAATTACTAGTTATAGAGACAGAATTCGAGTTTCTAACTTCTGTGCCAGGATCCTCAGAGTACTCCCGGGGTTGCCTGTAACAACACTGCGTGCTGCTGTCAGTTCTTTCTCCCATACGCCAGGCATACATTAAACGCTACCATGGGTTGTCATCGTCCGTGACCCAGGGTCACAACAGTCAGGGCAGGGGGATTTCGGCCCCATTCTAATAAAGCTGAAGCTCTTTGCTTCTCTAGTCTTTTGAGTTTTAAAGAAATGGCTATAAATATAACAAGATTTTAGACATAAATTGAAGTACTGTACAAAAAGCCCCTTATTGAAAATAAGGAGTCTAGGGCCAGCTGTGCCAGTGAGTAGCTGTGTGACCCTGGACAAAACATCTCTGAATTTCGTTGCTTCTGTAAAATGAAAAACTGAGCCAGGCTTTGAACCGCGCGGCTGCTTCTATTCCTCACATCACAAAATGTCCAAATGGCAGCAGAGAGGGCAGGGGAACCCAATACAGCGGGAAAGCAGCCCCGCCCTAGTGTAGGCCGCGCCCGGGAGTGACCCGGAGGCCGAGGGAGGAGCGTCCACCTCGCCAGGCGAGAGCGCGCCCTTGAGCCGGAAGCGTGCGCCCGCCGCGTGCGCCCGCGGTTACCTGACAACGCCGCGTCCTCGGCGCCCGCGGGCAGCGTGGCTAGGGGCGGCAGCCACAGCAGCAGCCACCATCGCCCCGACGGCGGCCGCATCCCGCCGCGGCCCCGGCTCCGCGCGGCCCTAGCCCTTGGGGGCCGGTTCAGCCCAAGGCGGTGGAGATGGCGCGCGCCCCTTAGGAGCCCGAAGGGGCCAAGGAGGGGGCCGGAAAGGGGCGGGGCCGGAGAGGGGGCGGGAAGTCGGCCAGGGGCGGCGGCGGAGCCCCGCCTCCTCGGGTTCTCGCGAAGCCAGCCACCTCTCCCTTCGCCCCAGGCGGTGTCGCCTTGGCGTCTGGTACCCGGAAGCAGGCTGCAAAAAGGGAGCCGGTTGTCCTTGAGTGTTTCCTACAACATGACTGATCCGTGACCTGTGGAATTTGGGGGCCCAGGTCTCCAAGAGCTCGTGCGTGACAACCCAGAAAGGAGAAGGCCCTAGCAATCCCCTTTTTATAAATAAAAGCCAATTTATTTTGTTTTACCTTTCAACGTGTTAAAATATATATATATATAGTGATTGATCTTTAAGAACAGACCTTCAAGGCCCTAGAAACCCACTAATGTAATTTAATATCCCACACAAGTAGAACAAGAAGTCATTTTCTCTTTAATTCTGGCCTACTGCTGAGATTCCTTAGAGAACCCAGTGTGTCAGAAATCATCTTCTTAAAAACACTTAGAGCTTCATTTTTTCTAAAGATCTGAATAGGGTAGATTAGGCTTCCCTGGCCTAAAGGAAGGTTTAGCCAACTGCCCTTAAATGTTTCCTTGGCACCATGTGTAAACTATATATGACGTTCAAAAAGTTCAGAAATTTTCTTGTAAAGGACTCTTCCAGGGATGATTTTTTTTTTTTTTTTAAAGCCATCATTACTTGAATTCTCAGTGTCTGGCCCTTAGGATCTGCCTCCAGATAAACACCAGAGACCATATCCAGTTCTTAAATCCTAAAGTTCCCTGGTGAGGTATGCACTTGGCTCATGCAAGACAGCGCTTTGACCTAACCACATTCATTCTGATTTGGCTTAATTTTGTATGGCACTATGCAAAGTGATTAAAATACCATTGATCCAGAATTCTTATACCCAGCTACAATATCTTTTTAAAAAACAAACAAAAAAGACAAATGTTGCTTTTCTCCCATGCCCAGAAGACGTTCAATATAAGAAATGTTAAAAGAAGTCATTTCCACAGAAGGAATATGATGGCAGATGGAAATTTGGATTTATAAACAGAATTAAATAGCTCTAGAAATGACAAAAATGAAAAGAAATAAAACTTAAATTATTTTAATCATTTTCAAAGACAACTATCTAAAGCAAAAGTAGTTGCAATGTGTTGAGATTTATATCTTTAGGATTAAAATGTATGACAACAATACTTCAAAGGATGAAAGGGAAATGTATATACTATATATAGTAAGGTTCTTATACATGAAATAATTTTATAGTACATGAAACTATATTATAATAAGTAAAAGATTTATATTGTAAACCTTAGACCAGCTCTCTCTGCTTCCAGTTGCTGAGCTGAGCAGTTTCCTCTGCCATGCTCTTCTGCCATGATGTTCTTCCTCACCTGTGCCCCAAAGGAATGGAGCCAGCCAACCATGAACTGAATGCTTTGAAACCATAAGCCAAAACACACTTTTTCTTCTTATTTGTTCTTATTAGGTATTTTGGTCAAAGTGATGAAAAGCTGACTAACACAGACTCTGATCTCTTCAAATCTCTGTTCTGCTATAAATCTTTTGGACTTCCCCTTTTACCCACCAGCCAGAAAAACTCACTGCCTTTCAGGGCACTGATAGTTCCCACAGGCCTATCAGGAAATTTCTCTTTTGCTACATAGTATAGGTCTTTACTGAAATGAGATTTCATTGCATGGATAGGTTCTAGTCACTGAAGAGTAGATGATCATATAAGAAGAAGTGTCACTGAAGGGTCATTTTTATAATTCTGCTTACCACAACCACTAAGAAAAAACAATACAATGCACAGTTGTAAATAACTTTAAAATCATCAGTGCATGATACATCCCTATTTCAGATATGTTAAAAGGAGAGAAAATGCATTTTAGTATCAGCAAAATATATTCTTCCCTATTTATTACCAATATTATTGATATATAATAATTTTAAATGAGAAAACAGAAAGGAATTCATCTAAGGGAAGAGAGCTGATCAAAGTTTGTACCTGGAGTTACTAATACTAAAGGCTTTTACTTCATCTTTGATATAAGACTGCCAGCCTGAGAAACCAGATATTGGGTAGCAAGGTTTTAGGAAAGGCTGCCCTCTCCCCGTATTTCTTCCCTTTCCTTTCTTATCATCTTACTATCTGCCAAGGCCCAACAGGGTTTTCTGTACTTAAGCACCCTTCCCCACAATAACTTATGGGCACAATAGAAAGGGAAAGACAATGCTGAACATTTACAGGCACTATTGATGTGGTCCTGAGAGTTTCCTTAACAGTGCTCCATGGTTAGTTTGTGATCAGAGAGAAGAACCAGCAGAAAAACTTTTGAGAGGGAATATACTGGTGCAACATTTCAGGAGAATAACTTAACATGTGGCAAAATCCTTAAAAAATTAATGCATTTTGACCAGTAATCCCTCTTCTGTAAATTAATTCTTAAAAACAAAGACATCATTGTAGAAGAAACAAAAGAAAGAAATATTAGTCACAGCATTATTTATAATATCAAAAAGCATGGAAGTCGAGCTGGGGTTATGGCTCAGTGGTAGAGCACTCACCTAGCATGTATGAGGCCCTGGGTTAGATCTTCAGCACCACATAAAAATAAATAAATAAAGGTATTGTATTCAACTACAACTAATATATATATATATATATATATATATATATATATATATATTTTTTTTTTTTTTAAAGCATGGAAGTAATCTTTATTTTCTATAATACTATTAAATAAATTGTGTTTTAAATATTTTATAAAAACCTAGACCAAACACTACACTATCTTAAAAAGCAATGTAATTCATCAACTAATAGTGAAGATAAAATGGAATAATAAAATGACCTAAAGGGAAGCAAGAATACAGGGGGTAAAGGTTAGAGAATAAATTGACAAATAGAAAACAATTAAAAAGATGGTAAATTTAAATTCTACTATATTTATAATCACATCAAATGTAAATGGCCTCAATACCCCAATTAAAAGGCAAACATTGTCAACTAAGTGTATTTATGCAATCTACCAAAAAAAAAAAAAAAAACGGTCTACAAGAAACCCTGAAATATAAGGATTTAGACAAGTTAAAAAGAAAGGATTGTGGAAAGATATGCCATATGAATACCAATCAAAAGAAAGATGAATTATTATATTAATATCTAAAGGTAGATGCTGATGCCAAAATAAGGAATATTATTTATAAATCAGTGGATCAAGGTGGGACCTGAGAGTCTGTGTTTCTAATAAACCGTCTGGTCCAAGGATCAATCATAACTTGGGCAGCAAGTCCTTAAAATCCTAGGTGGATATATAAATTGGCAGCACAAAAACAGATGGAAGGACTTTAAATTAGAGTTTGAAAAGTATAACTTACTGCACTATGCCCCATAGATGTTTACAATGGTAAACTACATATTAAATACAGTCATATGATGCAGAGTGATGTTTTAGTCAATGATAAACTGCATAAACAAAGGTATATAGATATAGCCTAGATGTGTAGTAGGCTCTACCATCATTATTTGTATAAATACACTCTTAAGATGCTCACACAATGACAAAATTACCAAATGATACATTTCTCAGAACATGTCCCAATTAAGTGACACATGACTGTATTTTAAAATTCCTACAGTAAAGAAACATTATAAGGCAGCCTCTAAGATGGCTTTCAATGATCCTCTCCACCTCTTGGTTATCATGCCCTTATATAAGTCCCTCCCCTTAAGTGTGGGCTGGAAATATTGACTCACTCCTAATGAATAGTATGTGGAAGAAATGATTAAATGTCACTTCCAAGATTAGATTATAAAAGATTGTGGCTTCCAACTTCAATATGCGCGCACGTGCGCGCGCGCTCTCTCTCTCTCTCTCTCTCTCTCTCTCTCTCTCTCTCTCTCTCTCTTCACACACACACACACACACACACACACACACACACACAATTTCTTAAACTGAGGAAAGCCAGCTAACATGCTGGGAGGGTCATCCCGGTGGCAAAACCTAAATGTGCAAGTGGGTTTTTCCCAATAAGAGCCTTGAGATGATTTCAGCCCTGGCTGACACATGGATTGCATCCTTGTAAGAGACCCTAAGATAAAACAACCTATTTTATCTGCTCCTAGATTCCTAACCCTCAAAAAGTGTGAGAAAATATGTTTATCTTTTTCACCTAAGACTTAATTTGTTATGCAGCAATAGATAGCTAATACAAAACTAGTATAACTTTCCCAACCCAGTGTTTAAAACCAAGGATTGGCTTGTTTTACTCTTCTAATTCTGTATCATTTCCACTAATAATCTTTCTTGGGTATTGAGAAATTATAGGTGAAACATTTGGCTTTTGTTTGTACTCCATCAACGTTTAAGCCATAATAATTATTTTTCCCAAATAAAATCTCTGAACATCCTATGCACACAGTTTAGAAAAACACTATACTTAATCTTTAATAAAGATTTTGAAGTCAAATTTCAGCTATATAAAGAGTTACAGAGTACTTAGGCCAGAATATCAGAGGTGTTAATAGGTGTTCAATATGTCTAAGCTTTGTGTTGACAATGGCAATGACATAAAAAAGACACTGAGGAGGAGGAGAAATACAGGAAGAAAGAATCGAAAATGTAGTCAGCTTTAGGGAGGCTCTGGGGTCCATTGACACCATCATGTATAGTTGCTTCCTTCCCATAAGAAATTCATTCTAGCTGTTTATTGTTTTTAAGCTATACTGAAATTCATGTACCTTTTTCTAGGTGATAAACTATAGTGATTAAAACTAAATTTTAAAAAATCTACATAAACAGGGCACCTGCAGAATCTTCTGTTCAGAGTCTTCTGGGGTATTATTACAGGCTTGCTTTCTTATCTCCATTAGAAAACATAAAAATTTGTCCATCAGTGATTCAGTGTGGTAATTGCTGGAAATAATCACTAAATTTTCCAGGATGATGTAAAACAATTGTGAGTGGATACTGTCACTAGCTCATACATTTCTACACCAAAGAGATGGTTTTAAAAGGATAGAATTCATCCCCTCTTTAAAGCAGTTGCTCACTTGTGCTTATGGATTCTAACTGTTGACTCTAATAAATTCCAAGAAAGGATTAAATATGGCATCTTGGAGCATCTGCATCTCATAGCTAGTGAAGACCTTGGCATCCTTGTCAGAATGCTGGCAGCAGTGTGCAGTAATAAATGTTCAGCAAAGTACAGATTCCTAGGATATGTTCTTCAGAGATTGAGTCCCCAAGTAATTCAAAAGTATTAGGACCATGGACTAAACTTTGAACTTTTACAAGTTTCATGCTTGACAACATGTAGCAGTTTGGGCAAACTTGTAATCAGAAATAAAACATTATATGTACAGGTTAACATAATTCATATTGTAATATGAATTATAGATATTGATGAGAAAACCATGTATAATAAAGATACTCTTAAAATATTATTTTAGTGACCTAATTTCTTTAGTTTTGTCAGACTATATTCATGCAGTATAAAAAGATGACAATTCAATTTTCAGCCTCTGCATTTTTATTTCTAGAGTTCTTGTTCTTTATAACTAATTAATTTTCTATAACTGCTGTAGGGTTATAATCAGTCATTATGAATCAGAAGAAAAATCCAGTTCATGTCAGAAATTATTTAGGAGCTTTCACTTGGTTTCTAGATAGAACATTTAATTAAATGAGTTGGAACAAAATAGGAAATGTTCTACTATTTTTGTGTCCTTTCATAAAGATTTAATCTATAACTGCAATGGTACTGGCTAATGCCATACAGATTATAGAGGCTGTATGTCATCATTTCTTCCTAAACAAACAAACACAACCAATAATAGACTGCCAAGTCTTCTAAATAAAAAGAAAGAATAAAAGAATGAAAATAGACATTGACTTGTTGAATCATGTTTTTCTTAACATATTTCATTTAGGAAATGTTTTAGCATTGACTTATTATATAGTAATTGTCTAATTTTAATAACAACTAAGTCATATTAAAACTAACATAACTTTTCAGCATGAATGAATAATATTGAGAAGGAGTAAAATAAATATGATTTATTAAGAAACAAGTAATATAAAGTTGTGAATGGTGGTACGTGTCTGTAATCCCAGCTACTCAGGAGTGTGAGACAAGGTTCACAATGCTGAGGCTAGCCTGGGGAACTTAGTGAAACCCTGTCTTCAAAAAAAAAAAAGCCTGGAGATGTAGCTGCATGGTAGAATATCCTGGGTTCAATCCCCAGTACTGAAAAATATATACATATGGAATATATGTAACATGTATGGTAATATATTGTATAAATCACATATAACACTCACATATATCTATATATATGTATATACATATACATATACATATATATATATCCTCTATAATAAATTGCTAGAGCCCTTGGTAAAATAATAATAATAATAATAATAATAATAATAATAATAATTGGTAACTCCTGTAAATTGAGAGTTGGAGAATTCTTTAAAACAGTTGTTCAAATTTTGTTTTGGACAGGAGTTCTATTTCTAAACATTTTTATTCAGTGGGTCTCATATGTGGCCTAGGAATCTATATCTATGATAAGGCAGTCTTCTGATTACTTAGTGATGGGGAAAAAAATTCAAGTGACAAGTAATTGGTGACTGGTGGCTAAAAATATGGTATCAATGAGAATAGAAAGGTATAATTTGTTAATCTGAAAAAAACCGAAAGGTTGAATAGTTACAGCTTTGAATGAATATACTTAAAGAATTAGGATACAGAATATTGGTCATTAGTTATCTGTTAAGTTTTCAAAATTTAAAAACAAGAGAAAGAAATAGGGTTAAATTGAAGTAAGTTTAAGATTGCACTATAAATACATTTTTCCAGCATTAGAACCCTCGTTTATTCCTTGCCTGGACACCATCCAATCCTGCTCTTTCACCTCATTTAATTCTTATGGAGCTTCTGCCAAATTTTCTTTGCATCCAGCACACCCTTAGGAAGTATTTTTCTTAATCAGCCATTCTGCATAATCTATGCTGCTGCTGCTTGTGGTTTTGTTTTTTGTTTTGTTTTTTTTTTTTTTATACTGGGGAAATTTCTGTTAGAGAGATTTATATAGACAGAAGGTGAATCATATTGTAAAGTTTTTTTTTCCTTTCAGAGAAAGCTAAAAATAACAGATATCCATTTAATTTACATTCTTTAACTGTCTTTATTGACGTTTATTTAAAATGAAAAATATTTATGTATGATTCAGGAGATCTTCAATTTAGTTACAAAATAGGAGTTTTTTCTTCTAGTTTTCAGTTCCTGTTCATGCACGTCAGAGTATCCCTAATGGTCACATTCTATCCAGAAAATTCTTCAATCTACTTTCACTCACATGGTTTTGGAAATAACTCAGATATTTTTTAAAAGGGATGGGGGGGAGCTTGGTAAATGCAGATAAATACAAGTTTCACATTTTCTTATATGTTCCCTCTCTCTTCCTTTTCCTTTCCTTTTTTTTAAGTTTAGCCTTTATTTCCAGTTTTACGTCACTTTGTATTCTATATCTGGCTAGATCCAAGCATATCTTAGAGTTGTTATATGGATTTTCTCTCCTTATATTTCTAGGATGTTAGTATTGATCATAGGAGTGCAATGTCCAAGAAAATGTAAGAAACCTTTGGGAAGAAATTTATAACCTGGATGTACCTAATATTTTATTTTATGAAGAAAACTGACACAAGAGAGTCTATCCGTTGAACTGTTTCTATAACAAAATCATAATTTCTAGATTAGTCATGTCTCAAAACAGGTCATGGGAAGTGAAATGTATAAATAATTCTCTTAATATATTTCTAATTTTTTCTAATGTGATTAATCACATTTTGCCTATTAAGTATATCTATCTACTTGAAATTAGATATATTTTTGCCCACACTCTAAGTCTCTAAAATTAGATGAAAAGAATAATAATTATTATTTAGTACATTTCAGTTACTTTTCATCTCCTACTATGACCTATCAACAGTCAATAATTCTACCTGTATTACTAGGATATGTATTGTTAGGATGTTTCCAGTTACAAGTCACAGAACTTACAACTAAAAATATCTTAAGCAATGAAACATTTATTAGTCACATGGAGGTTAAGTCCCAAAAGAAATTGATCTAGTAATTTAAGCATGTCACCAGGAACTCGGGCTCTTTTCAGTTTTCTATTTCATTATTCTCAGTTTGTTGAAATTTGTCCTTCAGGTTTTCTGTTTGTAATTTAAAAAGTGTGTCATGGGACTGACACTGGATCCTCATACAACTGTGACCAAATGTGGGGGTCTACCTCTGCTTCCATATCTTGCATCTTCACTTTTATAGTGAAGCCTTTCTTGGAAATTCTCGCCTTCATCATCCCAGCAGACTACTTTGCTGGTCCCACTGGCAGGTTATTAGCCCATCAGTACCTTTACTCAGTGATGGAGTGAGTTATCTGGCATATGGTGGGAAGTGCTTTCATAAAAAAACAAAAACTGGAATAGCAATAGATGGGGGAGGGGGAAATCACTATGGTGATATTTTTGACAGATCCCAAAAGACTTCATAAATATGTGAAAATGGTAATCTGAAATTTGATGGTGATTTAACAAATGAGTTTTATTCATTCTAAACTCTGATAAATGTGTTTTCAATTTTGAAATTTACACATTGACTCAAGAAGGGAATTGTTTTTGCACCATTTATGTATTCTTCTTCTATGGATCTTCTTTAGTAGATTGGCAGAACAACTTTATTTTGAATCATTCCATTTCCTAAGTAGCAAATATTTTCTACTCTTACAATGAAAGAGAAGAAAAATTAGACAAAGGAGAGTGGGTAATAATGAAAGAAAAGGAAAGGGAATAGGATTTGCTGAAAGAGAAAAAGGCAGAAAAAAAGGAGGGGTGGAGTAGAATGAACAGTGACTAATCTGGATGGTCTGATGTGAGGAGTTCAGCTAACTAGGTCACTTGCCACTTGGAGTGATGGGCAGGATAAGCTCAAAAAGCAGAAAAGAGGGAGGAAGCAGACTCCTTTTCAGAGCATACATTTTGCAGGTTAGAATCTGTTCCTCTTAATCATGGGGCAGGAAATGCATGTTCATAGAGCTTGGCATTAGGATTCTGGTGGCACTCCTTTCCCCCCACACACTTAGAGATAATTTACCCAACAATGACACTTAAACAAGCCATCTAAATATTTAAGGTTCTTATCTTTCCTTGGCAATAAATGAGGTTAGAATAGGCCAAGGAAATTTGTTGTTGTTGTTGATGCTGCTGATTGAACTTAGGGCCCTCCACATGTTGAGCACATATGCTACTACTCTTCCACAGAGCTATGCCCCAGCCCTAAAGTTGGACACTTTTTTTTTTTTTTTAAGGGCTGGGATTGAACCCTGGGCTGCATGGCAGGTAAACATCCTGCCACTGAGCTACATCTCTAGAAGGGACATTTTTATGCCCTGAGTTTCAAAAGGACCAGACCTTCCAAGTAATGGGAGCTTTATAGAACTTTATTCCTCTGGATAAAATATAAGCACATTTTAGAGCAAATAGCTCACCAAATGCACTGAAGATTCCTTGGATTTGTGTTAGGATTTAAAGGCTATTCTTTCTTCCTTCCATTTCACTATTTCACCTGGTTCTTTATTGCCTTTTCTTAGTTTCTTCTCTAGTACTTTTTGTAGATACTGGAAATATTATCGGTACTTACTTTTCAGTACTTTCAATCTTGAGTGATAGACATGAGAGACTCTTGTTGAAATTCTCCCTTTGTTGTGACAGCTATCATTTATGTTTAATAGATTTTTATTCCTTTTAATCTTTACATCTACTACGAATAAGTATATTTGGAAAGCTGTACAAAATAAATGTATACTCTAATAACTTATTACACAGCAAACATTCTCTTAGCACTTAAATCAAGAAACAGTATTTTCTAGCTGTTCCAGAAACCCTCCATGTGCCTAGTCCTAATGCCATACCTCTCCTTTATCACAACTGGTTTTATCCCTTTGGATGAAACTATAGGTTGGATGTGTTCTTTCCTCAGGATGCATATCACATCTGGTTGTTTTTATGATTGTTGATGTCTAGATCCTTTAATTCATTAAAGGTTGCAAGATGGCAATAATAAAATTCTACTATTTCTTTTTCACTTATTAGTTGGAGTGTTTTTATAAGAAGGCATATCTCCCCATCCACCATTCAGTCATCTAGTGATACAGTTCAAATAGAAAAGGCAAGATATTGCTAAGTTCATTTCCCTTATTCACCGGTTCTCAAGATAATGAATTGGTTCCTTATCCCCTGAAGCTAAACAATACTCTATATTTTCAGAAATATTATTGTGAGCCAAGTGTGGTGGCACATGTGTATAATCCCTGCTAATCAGGAGGTTGAGGCAGGAGATTGACAAATTTGAGACCAGCCTTGACAACTTAGTGAGACTCTGTCTCAAAATTAAAAGAAAATAAATAAAAAGGACTGGGAATATAGCTCAGTGGTAGAGTGTACCTGGGTTCAATTCCCAGTACTACCAAAAAAAAAAAAAGAATAATCATGAACTCATGGATTTTGACATACTTAGGAAGGTTTCAACTTATTACTTTTTTTTTTTTTTAGTTCAAACTGTTTTCTTTGGCCAGTAGGGTTCTCTTCAAGTTGGCCTCTGAGTCCTTTTGGCATGGTTTAGTAATTTTTACTAACTTTCTTAATATCTGACATTCTAGGCTTATTGTATGCCTCCTGAGCCAGACATGGAATTGGTCATGTTTCCAAATGTCTTGATTTATGTTAGTGGGAAATATAACTTCAAGACCACAATCTGGGTGCTATTGCTTAGTGCTACTAAATTGGTTAATGTTTCTGGGACTTTTAGTAGCAGAGTTGGGAAATCTATCAATTGATAAGTATACATATAATTTTACAGGAAAAATTCATAATCACAATATTAAAATTAAAATTCAGGATTATGGTTTTGTTTTCTTTCGCTTTTTTATACTACCTCTGAATCTCTTTGCCTCCTTATTTAGATTCCTAATTACAAAAGATATAGGAGATGACAGTATTTTAGTTCATTCAGACTGCTATAATAAAATACCAAATACCACAAACTGAGTAGTTTATAAATAACAGAAAGCTTTTTCTCATAATTCTGGAGGGTGGAAAGTCCAAAGATCAAGGTGCCAGTAGATTCAGTTTTGGCTGAGGTCCACTTACTGGTTCACAGATGGCTCCTTCTCACTGTGTCCCCACATGGTAGGAGAAATGAGTGAGCTCGCTTGGGCACTAATCCCATGAGGGTAGAACCCTGAAGACCTAATCACCGCCCCCTCCAAAGGCCCTACTTCCCAACAGCATCACCTGAGGGGTTAAGAATTCAACATATGAATTTTAAAGAAACAAAAACATTCAAACCATAGTAAATGGAATATCCCATAATTGCTCATTTACTTTATTCCACATTAGGTACAAAACAGGTTTAGAATAACAATACACATAATATCACCAACAACATAATTACAAAGAACACCTTGAAATATTTTTCATATGTTCTTACCTCTCTCACCTCAGTTTTTTATAGTAATACTATTATGTGAGAACATTGCCTTTAGGTATTATGCTCCTTTAACTGTCGTTCCGTATTAGTTCTGAATGGCACAATGACACTGTGTTGTGGTTTTAACCTGGAATGTTCCTCAGAGGGTCATGTTTTAAAGGGCTTGATCCCCAATGCAGCAGTGTTCAGAGTTGGGGCTATCAGAAGGTAATTGGGTCATCCATGACTAATCCAAATGATAGATTCATGATTTGATGGCATTATTGGGAGGTGACTGTAGGAGGTAGGCCTACTTGGAGGATCTCTATTTATACCTCCCTACTTCCTGGCTGCCATGAGATGAGGAGCTCTGCTCTTCCACATCCTCTGTATCATAATGCTCTGCCTCAGCAAAGGCCCATAGCAATGGAGACAGCTGACTGTGGACTAAAACTTTTGAAACCATGAGCCAAAATAAATCATTCCTCTGTTGTTTTTTCTCAAGTATTTTGTCACAGTAATGAAAAGCTGACTAATACAACCTATCTTTAATATATACCAACAGTTGTTATATTTGATGTCTGATCATTCTATTTATTTGAAATTCATTCACTAGTCAATTCTTCAGGAAGGACTAATAACAACAATATTCTCTGAGTTCTTGCATATTCATAACTATTGTTATGTGCCTTTTGTATTAACCTTTTAAAGTTGGTTTATATTTTATTCTTTGAATCTCTTAAATCTGTTACTACATTTTCTTCTGGCCTAAAACATTGTTGTAAAAGAAATCTGATGATAATTGAATTTTCTTACCCTTACAAATCGCTTGCTCAGTTTGAGTTGATATCCAATGAAATACTTGCTTTTTCCTTAACGTTTATTCATTTTACTGGAAAAATATCTTGATTTTGGTTGTTCTGTAGTATTCTCAGCTACACAGTGTGTTTTTTCAACATGTAGTTTCATTTTTTTTTAATTTAATGAAAAAATTTTATATATTTTGGTATCTTTTTGTCCCTTTGTTTTTCTTCTTCAGGGATTCCAGTTTTTTTGTGGCTGAATCTCTTTGTCTTCAATATATGTCACTTTCTCTCAAATTTTTGTCTTTATCTTTTATTGAAAAAATTCCTCCATTTTATCTTCTATTTCTCTTATGGGGTAATCTGTCTTATTTTGTCTACTTTTCTGTTCCTTCCAGCATATTTTTATACTTCATACTTTCCAAAATGATTTTTCTTTTACTTCTGATTATTTCCAAAGTTCTATAACTTTATTTCTGAGTTTTTAAAATTTAGATTATTATTTTCATATCATGTATCATTTTCCTAATGTATTTTAGATTCTTTTGAAGTAAAGGGTTATGGTTTTGATTTGTTTTTGTGATCACATCTTTCTAGTGTAGGGATGTTTTAGTGCCTTATTTTTTCTCTTAGAAATGACTTTGTAAGAGAGTTGGTCTCAATGATTTTCTGTTTCTCATTTTTATGTAAAAATTCTTTTCCTGAATTTTTATTTAGTTTTGAAACTTTAAAGTTCCAAAACATGTGTTTTGGGATAGCTCTTCTTGAGAAACTAATGTGACTCCATTTTTGAGAAACCAGCCTCTACCTCAGAGCAAAGCCTATCCAAGGAAGGGGGCATGACCCTTGTCCTTGGAAAAACCCACAGAGCACTCCTAAGCACATACCCACCCTGCTGAGTTGTTTGTCTGTAAATAACAGGAGAGGTCTGTGGCGCTAGGTATCCCTGACTCAGTTAGGCTAGGTGAGGACCCATAGCAACCCCCCTAGCAACCTCCAATCAGCATGAGACAGGGAAAATACCTGGAATGCCAGATGACCCCCAAGTAGTTTATGGTTGTTGATAATGTGTTGGGAAACCATGTCGTTTAGCACATACATCCCTCGTGGCCTAAACCAATCAGTTCAAACGAATCCCCCTATTGTACTAACCAATCACCCCTACCCAACTTGTTCTCCGCAGTGAATGTGCTAATCAATGTTAAAGAGTTGTTGTTTGATTTTCCCTTGGTATGGAATGATTTGCTGTGTGATGTTGTGACGCATAGAGTATCCCCCCAAAACCTAAGGACCGGGACTCACTCCCTGGGACCGCTGCGTCCGGAAGGGTTGTGAGTCCAGGTTCGAGCTTGCAATAAAGACTCTTGTGTGCTTGCATCGGATTCAGCTCCTGGAGGTGTATTGGGGTCCCACAAATCTGGCATAACATTCTGACTTCACAAACTCCCTCTTCTGCTGTTTTTATGTTCAGAAAGGTCAGGTTGCTTTATGAGACTTTAAGGGTTCTATTCTCTCCCCCTACCCTCTCCCTACACATCCCCCTGCCAAACCCCTTCCCCCAGTGCTGGAGATTGAAATTGAACTCAGGACTCTGCATATGCTAGGAACTTTTGGTCTTCACAACAGGCCCCTTGTACTCAAGACCTATGACTTGGGCAGAACCTACCCACATGCTTTGCAGTGAATAGCCATTGCTATTTGGGGCTTCTCCCTTGCTCAAGTCTGTTAAGCTTGCTTGCTTCTCTTTGCTTTCTCCTGCTTAGATACAGGATATGGGTACAATTCAGGGCTGGTTGTTTTTGCTTTTGTTTTATTTTTCATACTCCCATATATTTTGAAGTTTGTGTAGATGCCTTGTTCCTAGTGTCATTGCAAATGTTGTCCATGGGCTTTGGTTTTGCTATGTATTTACTTCGTGTTTTTATGGCAAGATTTGGATTTAAAAATATTAAAGATGATGCTGCCACCATCATCTTCCTAGAACGTACTAAATAAATCTGAAATGTTCTTGAAGTAGAATCTCCATTGTTATAAGAATTGGAAATGGCAAGTTGCTATTAACTTCTTAGGTGTTGATAGTTTTATGTAACTCCATCCAGCCTCAGGGAACACATTCTCAATGTTACAAAATCCTCTAGAAACTGTATGACAGTGTATTATTTTCAGCTTAGTTCTGGTATGCTTAAAGAGATAATATTTGTGTGTCCTATAACCAGTTTAAAGATATTAGATGTTCCAGGCACTAACAGAAACCAGCTTTTTATTTAAAAAAAAAGAAAACTTGGTATAAAGCTGTTTATAATGTAAATATTACAAAAGTAATATTATTGTTCATATAAGAGGAGGTCTATTTACACAGTGTTTTCACATACATTAGCTCACTTAATCCTCAAAATAACCCTCTTGGGATTATTGTTATTATGAGTCTCATTATTCAGAATAAGAAGTTGAGCCTAGAGGACATAAGTGACTAAGGTTTACTGTCTCTACAGAGACAGTCTTATTGTCTTTATCTGTAAGGATTTACCACAGGATGCTTAGCTTTGGTGACATCCCTGTGAGGTGTGGAGGAAGTATAAACCTGCCTACGTAGCTCCACACACCCTGAAGTCCCATGGAGTGACAGGCTCTGTGGGAGGATCACTCTCAGGGTGTAGTGAAGTGCCTTGTCTAGTATCTTAAAGACTAAGGGACAGAAGTATCATCTGAACCTAGGTTTCCTGATGCTGGCTCCTGTGGTCTGATTTGTCTTGCGATAACAGCTAGTAAAGCATGGAGCTGCCAAATTTCCATGGGGCCTGCAGCTCTGTGTGGCCCCACGATGCCTGCATGTTTTTGGGACACGAGGACTCCCATGCACAGTGGATGTAGGAGGAGGGTGTCAGAACATTTCTGGTGATGGTGGCAGTGCTTCTCATATGTATACTCCTTAATGCACTGTGAAGCAGAGAGAAGCCTGTCTTCTATCTCCAGGGAATCTTTTACCACATTTTAATACTTTACCTTCAGATTCACACAAATTTTAAATTCTATTTTGTGTTTCTGTGTTATTTGAATACAAAAAGAATATTTTGCACTATTTACCAGCAGATAAAATTGTCGTAGGGAGAGAAAACGTTTATCCAGGGCTCTTCATACTTTTTGATGTATCATCATTTAGCCCTAAATGATTCTTCATTTGAAGGCATGAGAGGAAGTGGAGAGGAGTAGGCTGCAGCCACATGAGCAGAATTTGACGACTCTGATAAACATTTGGAATTTAGAAACAGATGAGCCCATGAATTGGTTCAAGAGCAAAGGAAATGGATCACTTGTGTATTTTAGAGTAATAGTTTTTGAACTTCTTTGTGAAATATATTTCACATGACAATTCAGATACAGATTATGTATACAAATATATATGTGTATGCACGTGAATGTATATATGAAGTGAATAAGATGAAATTTCACTTACCCTTGTATTTTTCATTCTAATCTATTGCATCTAGAAAAGATAATGCAACCCATTAAATTGTTTGAACAACTCTTAAAGGGATGTGCCTCATATTTTTTTTATTACTTTGCAGTCAGTATGAAGAAAAGATGGTGGAAGGGAGACATTAAGACCACTCAAAGTATAGACATACAAGAATATTTAGAATATACAGAAAGACAGTGGCAGTAGTGTAGAGCTAAAATCCACAGGAACTTGTTACCAATTGCCCATAAAGATGACTGCTTTTCTGGCATGAATGAATGCTTATTATATTTACTGATAGAAGGAATGCAGAAAATACACATTTGAAAAGGAATTCCAGTTGGAAGTGACTTTGTAGCATATGTAAGACATCTACTAGGTAGCTGGATAGAAGAGTAGTTGGAGGTCAGAAAAATGTGAACAGGAGAAAGTCAGGACTTAAGCATATGGGTCCTAACTGAAGACAAAGGAATGAAGATAAGGTTGCCAGCATGAGTGTAAAGATTCAAAACAAGAAGAGTACCAAGGAGAGATCCTAAAGAATATGTTCATTTAAGAGGAGGCAGAAAAAGAAGAGCCTACAACAGAAACTGAGAAGCAAACCAGGAGAGTAGAGTCATGTAAGCCAGTGAAGAACTTTCCAAGGAGGGAGTAGTCAGCACTGTCCAATGCTAGAGAACGTTCTAGTAAGATAAGACTTAGCAATTAAGAGGATATCATGTCCTGGGAGTTATCAACAAAAAGAAGTGGTAGTTGAGACAAGCAGTTGTGGGGAGAAGGTCATGGAAAGTCACAGTTGTGTCTGGGAGGTGGTAAGAGATGAGTAACCTAACACCTGACAGAGCACTCAGGAGCAGGGAAGGTCTGGGTGTCCCAGGGAGGTAGGTGGCACCCAGGAAATCTGTCAGCATTGCGCAATTGCAAACTTTACTCAGCTTCAGAACAGGTCTGCCTTTCTGTAGTGGAGGATGGTGAGAGTGAGCTGGGAGCTCCATCCTAAGGTGGTGGCAGTTCTAGCCAGATCTTCAAAGCTGCGCTCTCATGGCACAAGGATTAACGCCAGTACCAACTCTGGTATGCAAAGAGCAAAACAGACTCCGGACATAAGGCAGAGTGCCACTTATGTGAACAGGTAAGATGCTGCAGTTCCTACTGCTGAGACAGGAATGCTTCAGAGAGTTTGGATGACTGCAATAGTCTACAGGCCAATAGCCACCACCAAATTACAACTCTCCTTCCTTTTTCTAAAGTGTCTCTACCCACTCCCTCCATGGCTTCTCACAGGCTCACTGAACTAGTTTTGATGTCTTACTCTTCTTTCACTTTCAATGCATTGAAAAAAATCTTTATATATTTACATTTTTGTTTGCTTGTTAGTCATTTTAGCCTTTTTCAAAATTAAACTCTTGCAGTATTTATATTTCAAAATTAAAGAAAATGTGATGCTTGCCCTAATCATTGATTGCCTTCTCTCTCCCTCTCTCTCTCTCTCTCTCTCTCTCTCTCTATATATATATATATATATATATATATGGCTATCTGAATTAAATCTTTGAACTTCTGGATAAATATGTCACTTGATTTTAGGCTAAAAATTATTTATTGAGTGCCTACTTTGGGCAAGGAGTTTATAGCCATTAACTTCCCTATGAAAAGAATGTGAAATGTGTTTGTTGTTTAATAGTGTCATAAATTTATTGTAAATTCAGTTCATTGGCATAAATAATCCCCAAGATGTGTAGGAAGTTTAGTCACTTTGACTTAATCCTGTAAACTCTAAGCTTAATGGGCTGAGTTCTGAGTAGAATTAGGAAAAATGAAATAGCAGTTTTTATACCCCAGGCTATT
The DNA here is from genome assembly GCF_964194105.1 of Spermophilus citellus. NCBI lineage: Eukaryota > Metazoa > Chordata > Mammalia > Rodentia > Sciuridae > Spermophilus > Spermophilus citellus. Next base: position 92,372,654 of record NC_138192.1, read on the forward strand.
TTTAAATACCTAAATACTATATTTGTTGGAGATAATTTATACACTGCATTAATATTTCAAATGGAGCAGAGGGATACTCATTAAAAAGCTTTTTAATCTTCTTTCTGGAGAATAAAAGACGATATTGGGCAACCAGAGGAAGGGGAGTTTCTTAGATTCTATTACCCTTACTCCCCCAGGAGCCTGCCTACTCCTTTCTCTGTACTGGAGCCTCTCTGCTCCCCTCAGGACTATCCATTCCTCTGGCCTGCCCCTCCTTCCATAGGACAATTTATTTCAAATAGGACCCTCTTCTCCAATTATCCTGCCTGAGAAGACTCAAAAAGTGAGAGAGGGAAATCTTTTATCTTGGCTGAACTTTCTCTCAGAGAGTAACTGAAGGCAATGTGTAGCAAATTAATAAAAGTGTGCATTATTCTGCTTAGGCTGCCAATATAAAGAGCCACAAAACTGGTGGCTTTAACAACAGACACCAATTCTCACAATTCCAGAAGCTAGGAGTCCAAGATCAAAGTGTCAGCAGGTTTAGTTTCTTCTTAGACATCTCTCTTTGGCTTATAGATGGCTCTTTTCTCTCTCCACCTTCATATGGTGTTTTCCAAGCACTCTGTTTCTGTTTTGTTGCTATGATCAAAATACTTGACACAAACAACTTAAAGGAGAAAAAGGTTTTTTGGTTCATGTTTTCAGAGGTTTCAGCCCATGGCTGGCTCGCTCCATCTCTTTGGGCCTGAGGTGAGGCAGAACATGATGATAAAAGAGTGTGGCAGAGGGAATGTTGCTCAGCTCATGGCACCGGAAAGGAGAGAGAAAGTCAGGAGAGAGAAAGGAGAGAGAAGATATAGTCACCAAGGGCACACCATCAGTGATCTACTTTCTCTGACCATGCCCCACCTGCCTATAGTCCATTCTATTATTAATCCATCAAATGGATTAATCCACTGATGAGGTTAGGGCCATAATGAGCCAATCATTTCCTGAAAGGCCCAGCTCTGAGCATTGCTGCATTGAGACCAAGCAGACTTTATGGGATATTCCCGAAACAAACCATAACAGTGTCCTATTTTAATTAACATCACAGATATTTTCATAACATCATGAATTCAGTTACTTAATTGTACTGAGAGCAGAAAAATTTTGTATTTCAGTGGCCCCTGGAAGAGTCTCAGAGGCTACCAACATTTTTTTTTAATAAGAGCATCTTAGTTTTTATTTTACTGTGTAGTTACTGCTGTTTGTTTGAAACACCCTTGACTGGGTGTACTCAATGCCCAGAAAACGTTTGCATAAATAGTTTTAAAAGGGTAAAGAAAGTTGGTAAAAGAGGAAAGACAAGAAATCTTTAAGATTCACTTAGCTGACAGAAAAGAGAAAATCTAAATATTCCTTTCCCTCTTTTGAGTAAGAAGCAAGCTCCATACATTTGAATTAGCTCAAAGAGAAAGACTGCTTGAGACTGACAGAAACTGAATAGGAGCCACCTTAGCGAAACTCTGGTCTAATAAGGCTATTTCCCAGCCAGGAAGCTCTCAGAGTTACACAGAGGACTAGGGGTCCCCAGCCCCCTTCCCAGCTGTCTGCGGCTTTCAACAGTAGTGCCAGAGTAGGGCTCTTTGTATTCTGAGTCCAGCTGTGCCTGCCCAGGAGGGTCTCACTTGTCTATGGGGTCAGTAACACTATCCAGTTCTGCTTCCAAGCTTCCCCCACATCCCTTTTATCCCAGGAGGCTGCTGTGGATGAGGACCGGTACCCTTACATTTATTTCATCCGTGGTTGCTTTACCATTGATTGATTGATCGCTCTATCAAGCTGTTCTAGACTTCCCAAGCACTCCTTGGCCAACTCCATTTATGCTCTCTGAGTCTAAATTAATCTGAAATATGTGGGAATTCATCAAGATGATCTCTGTGATTCCTTTTCACCGTAATAACTAATGTTATTAGTCTATGCTTCCATTTCAGACTTAAATGCAGATTTTTTAAATCCCCTCCATAATTACAAAAGAAAAAATATAAATGCCTTTGACTAACAGAAAAAATACCTTTCTTCCTAAGGTTTTAAGGCTTTATTTCCTTTCTTGGAATTCTTTAAAAATTTTTTTTTAATTGGTGTATTATAATTATACATAATAGTGGGGTTTTTAAAGGCTCATTTTAGATGGAAAATTTAAGCTTACCTCAATGTTGAGTCCTCAACTTATTCCCCTGCTCTGCCTTGAGCCACTTTTGTTTATAAAGGCAACTTACAACTACACAGAAGCAGAAACGATCTCTGTCAATGACAACAGTAGGTTCACTACCAAGTATCAGGCTAAAAACCACATAGGTAGGTTTGAAAAACACGAGTGAAAAAATTCAAAACGGCTACCTGTAAACAGCACTGTCAACAGAGCTTTGCTTTCCCTTTTTAAACTAGAATTGGTACTTGTTTTCTGATGCTCTTTGTTCAGTCCTGGGGACTATTTCCCTCAGACATTCACAGGCGAAGTGGCTTTGCTGCTTTTGCCTGTCGCCCACTCCTTGCCCACAGGTGCCCGCCCTCCTCCTCCTCCCGATGACTCAGCTGCCCAGCCTCCGCCCACGCAGGCTCAGGGACCCACAAGGCTTGCCTCCTCCAGCTGCTTCTCCCACAAACCCACCCACTCCTTTTTCCTCCTTCACACAGGTGGAGGTATTCACACTCCCACTGCTTAGCAAATAAAGCACAATACTGTTCTAGGGAGATTTTTTTTTTCTAATAGCCCTTATGGGTTTTTAGAAATATATTAACAAGCTTTAAAGCACAATAAGCAGTTGATAAAGTTATTTTATTCTTAGATTCTTTTCCCCAAACTTCCTCATACATAAGAATTGGATTTTCTATTTTTAAAAACTCTACCAAAATGTATATACACTTGGCGTGTTGTAACTTTTTTCATTGAGAACAGATGTCCTATCTTTTTGTCCAAATTAAAATATTTTACTCACATTTTGAAGTGAATGGCTGCACCGATGAGACAATGGCTCATTGGGATGGTTATTTGTGATGATGGTGTCTGAGCTATAGCCGGCATCAACAGTCTGCCTGACAAGATTAATTGGCTGTGAATTATGCCAGAGCAATTCCAGAGCCAACACCAGAAACAAGGCCCAGCCCACTCATCAGAACCCTGCCAAAGCCTTCCAGCTCTGTGGAGCTGCCCCAGGGGAGGCCCAGGCCAGCCTCTGTTGCTTTTATGCATTTTTAAGGCTACCAGAATGGCCTTTCCCAAGTCATCCTGGTGTTGCTATGCCTGACATTCCAGAAAGAGAGATTCAGTCCTGAAACCTCTCAGTATTTAAAATGTGAAGGATTAGAAAGATGTTGCTGGAGTTTCTTCCCATTCATGGCAACTATTTTTATCTTTTTTGGGGAGCTCAGATTATATGCCACATGGTGTGAACAGAATCAGTTCTGATATATTACAAATCTACTCTTAAGAGGAAATATGAGCAAATTATGGATTCTGAGAATTTCCCAACTGGTTTGCGTTTACATATATATATTTTTTTGTTTTGTTTTGTTTCTCAATCATAACATGAAGTCTTCAAGGAAAGGCTGAGACTATCTGGCCTCCTTGTTAATCTCTCCAAGCACAATGCCTGATGTGTAGTAGCACTTGATCAATAACCAAATATTATTTCATATTCCTGATAATTTCTCATTAGCCCTAAACTGTAGAGCCAAATTTATTCCACCAGTCTTTTTAATTTTAACATAACTATTCTTTCCTTTAAATTTCCACAAAACTTTATGGAAAGGACAAGTGGGAGCTAAAAACTTTATTTGCTCACATGTATTTTATTACTTTCTCTCCTGTAATATATTTAATCTTAAAACTCTTATTGGCTTTTCAGGACTTTTGAGACAGATCTCTCTATGATTTAACTTTATATGCTCATGAAAAGCAAAGTTTCTCACTTAAAAATTTCCTTAAAATTTCATAGCTGCAGTGGTGATATGACTGCCACCAAGTCTCAAGTTGTTAACTTACAGCTAAAGATCACACAGTGAGCACCGTATACCTTTCTTCTTAATGGAGAAGAAATGTCTCCCCGCCACACAGTCAAAGCTCTATTTGTCGGGCAATTAACCCCTAGGCCAGCATTTTACAAACTGAGTTATGAAATAAGTAATGATTAATGGATTATGAAATCAGTTTAATGGGTCACAATCAACATTTTCATGCTTTAGTTCCCAAAGAAGCAAATTTTGAGACAGAGAGTTCAGAATGTCTGTTAGGGGACGCCATTGGGATCAATGTCTGGGAAGCTGTAGAACTGGACAAAGGGAAAAGCATAGCTGTGATGCCAAGTCCATGACTGCTTCAGCCAACAGTGGAGCACTGGTGGCTCCCTGGAGTTGTCCCAATTGAGGCTAATTTGGCTAGGCTTTTTCCCTTGTTATGAAATGAATTGTATCCCCAAAACTCTTATGTTGAAGTCCCAACACCCAGTACCTAAGAATGTAACCTTATTTGGAGACAAATTCTTTTAAAAGGCAATATGGTTAAAATGAAGCTTTTGGGCAGGGGAGTCCTAATCCCAGAAGACTGGTTACCTTCTAAGAAGAGAAAGCAACAAACACTGGCACAAAGAACACATGCAACCAAAACCAAAACCAAAACAAAAAAGGCCCTGTGAGAACATAGTGAGAGCCAAGGAGAGAGGCTAAACCTCTGAGAGCCACCGTAGCTGTGAAAAAAAAATAAATTTTTATTGTTTAAGTCGCCTAGTCTGTGTTATTTTGTTTTGGCAGCCCTAGAAAACTAATCCATCCTTCTTGATGGATATGGCCAGAGAAAGTGTGACCCTAGGCAAGGCAGGTCTGCATTGAGGCAATCCTCACTGGGGATGACAGCTTAACAGACCCCTAGCAGCACTCTCAGACTGAGGTGCTTAGTCCTTTCACCGCAGAGTGGCCTATTGGTGCATCATAAGGTCCACCACAAGCATGAAAGAAAATAAAACTCAGTTGACATACAGAAAATGTCAGCATATATAACAGAAAAAGGAAATATTGTTCCATGAAACCTTTTTCATATATATAAATATATGTGGATGTGTATTGATTGGGACTTGATAGAAAATAATCTTACTGACAAAAATATTCAAGAGTCACTTCCCTAGGCAAGAAACTAGAGAATGTTTTTCTTCTGAAAGGCTAAACAGACCCAGAAAAGAGACAAAATGTTTTCTTCCCTACCATGCAAAGGGAAGCCCAATACTCTACAAACCCCACCCACCCACACAGAGCTCCTCTTCAGCTGTTTAGCACCATCATTAGCATGAATAGACAAAAAGGACCACCAGATGTGTAAGGCACACCTCTAACCTAAAAGAGAGGATTCATTGAACACAAGGGGGAAACTATAGAGAACAGAAAAACACTCTTTAAATGCTCTTTTATCTTCAAAATGATGAGATTTGTATTTATAAAATGAAATCAGAATCCATGATAAAAGACCAATTAAGAAAAAAGAGAGGAGAAGTGGGAGCTAAAAATATAATTTTTAAAACTTCAGTAGAAATAGTAGAAGATAAAGTTAAGGAAATTGGCTAAAAATAGAGACAAAAGATGAGTAGATGAGCAATAAGAATATATGAAACTTAAAGAATCAATCCGGTAGGTATAAAGTCTGACTAGAAGGAGCTTCAAAAACAGAAGAAATGGAGGGGAAAATATATAGGAAATTTCTCAGAGGCCATATCTCAAAATTGAAAATGCCTACCAAGAACTCAGCACAACAAATAAAAATGGGCCCACGCTAAGACACATCTCTGAGAAGTGTACTGGGAATAATGACAGAAAGCTTGCAAAAGCTTCCATAAAAAGAAAAGAAGAATGAGTCTTATGCTAAAAATAAAAATCAGAATACATCAGACTTCCCAACTTCAATATTGAACTAGAGAAAGCAATGAGCAATGCCTTAAGAATTATAAGGAATGAGTATTTTTTTTAACCCTAGGATGCAATACCCAGCCAAACTATCAATGAAGTGTTGGAGGTTAGAATGGAGGTTAACTTGAGCCCCACAGCTCTTGGGGTAGGTTACCCCCTGGGTCAGCATCCTCTGGCCAAAACCATCCAAACTTTTTTTTTACCCAGAAATGTACAATTACTATGTTTTCTTGAGTGTCATGCCATAGAAAGGGTTGGAGAGCACTGTCTTACATGGGTACCATAAAAAAATATTCATAAGAATTCATAGTCATTTAGGTACTCTTTTTCAGTTGTTTACTTACTGAATTAATAATAGAAGTATAGTCAGTCCTTGGTGTTCACAGATTCAAGCAACTCTGGATCAAAATATTCAGAAAAAAATTCTGAGCATGTACATGCTCTTTTTCCCTTGTCATTTTCCCTAAATAATAAAGTGTAACAAGTATTTGCATAGCTGAGTGTCAGGTTTTATAAGTGATTTGAGATGATTTAAAGTGTATGGGAAAATATGAGTAGGTTATGCAAATACTATGTAATTTATATAAACAACTTGAGCATCCATGTTGTTGGTATCTAGGAGGTGGGGATGGGTGAAGGGATAAGGTTGGAAAGAGGATTGCTGTTAAATTTGCACGTCTTTAAATGACTTTTTATGTTGTCAAATCTGAATGGAAATCACATAATGTTAAGTTTATGAATGAGTTTGGATTAAGTTCATCTATAAGTAATTAATAGAGACCCAAGAAGGTAGTTTAAGAAATTAAATCAATACTCTTCCCTGCAAACAGACCTCTAGCTTCGTTGTCATCAGAGTGCCTGGCTACCTTTAGCTTTTACCCTTGCACTGCTAAGGAATGAGGCCTCTCCTCAGGGAGCATAAGCCAGCACATCCACACCCCAGGGGCAGGATGGAGGAGTAAGTGCCTTTCCCTTTCAGAGACTTCTAATTCCATTGGGTCTTAGTGTGTGGAATTAGTCACATGGCTACACAAAGCTACAAACATGGTTGCAAATTGTGGACTTCAGCTCAATGGCCATCTTAAAATAGAAGTTCTGTTAATTTGAGAGAGAAGGGGAGAATGGATATTTGGTAGGCAACCAGCAGTTTTCACAACATGTTTTAGTAACTGCCATGTAATTCCCTTCAAACAAAACCAATCTGTCAATTAGATGTTTTATATATACTGCTAGGCTAACATACACACCAAAGAGTACCACTTTGCAAATCCTTTATTTGGAGTCTTAATTGCATATTTTTGTAGGATTTAATAAATTATATTCAACACAGGTAGGGAGTAAAAACTCAGATTCTGAAGTTGCCTGCCTGGCTTCCATTTTATTAACTGTATGGACTTAGGAAAATTACTTAAATACTCTGAAATTTAGTTTTCATTTTTATAAGATGGTGATAATAATAATCATACCCATCTAATAAGATTTGAGAGAACTAAGTACATTAATATATTTAAACTATTTAGAATAGTGTCTGGTAAATCATAAATGTTCAACAAACGTTAGCTATTCGTATTTTTGAGTATTTTTGCAGGGGAGATATTTATGGAGATTCAATCCAGGATCACTTTACCACTTAGCTGTATCCCCAGGCCTTTTGATTTTTATTTTGAGACGGGGTCTCACTAAGTTGCTTAAGGCCTCAGTAATTTGCTGAGGCTGGCCTCGAACTGACAATCTTTCTGCCTCAACCTCCCAAGTCACTGGGACTACAGCTATGTACCACCACACTTGGCCAGTATCTTTTTGTTTAATTAAATCTTTTTTCTTCAAAGTTACAGGTAGCCATGATGATCTGAGTCTCTATTAAGAATTTCCAATCAGACTGTCCACACCAGGCTGCACGGGACCCAGGCTCACAGTAGAGCCCGTCCACCCCTCCACCGGTGGGGCAGAAACCCGCCAGAGGCTAACCTCAGATACAGGACCACCCCTTCCAAACAGCAGACTACACTGGGAGGTCAAGCCCAGCATCTCAGATCCACCCAAGCTGACTTGTGCAGGACCCAGGTCCAAGATGCAGTAGCATACATTGAGGGACACCAGCAGGGTCTGGAAGCTCAACAGCAAGATGAGGTATAGACAATCTGCACGGGTACTATAAGAATATAGGGAAGAAACTTTAATATCTCAGATCCACACTGCAAGAAAGGAAGACACATAGACAACATGGAAAAAAAAAAAAGGAGGAAAGTGCCCCAACCAAACCAGGACACTATAATAACAGAACCCATGGACAGTGAAGTTGATGAAATGTCAGAGAAGGAATTCAGAAGGTTCATAATTAAAATGATCTGTGAACTAAAGAATGACTTAAAGCAGCAAATACAAGCAAAAATTGATCACTCCAACAATGAGATAAGAGAGCAAATACAGGTTGCAAAAGATGAGAGAGAGAGAGAGAGAGAGAGAGAGAGAGAGAGAGAGACTCTGAAAAAGAAAAAACAGTCAGAAATCCTTGAAAAGAAGGAAACAATAAGTCAAATAAAAAACTCAATAGAAAGCATAACCAACAGACTAGATCACTTGGAAGAAAGAACATCAGATAATGAAGACAAAGTATACAATCTACAAAATAAAGTTGATCACACAGTCAAGATGGTAAGAAACCATGAACAGAACATCCAAGAATTATGGGACAGCATCAAAAGACCAAATCTAAGACTTACTGGGATAGAGGAAGGCAGAGAGTTTCAAACCAAAGGAATGCACAATCTCTTCAATGAGATAATAGGAAATTTGCCAAGCATGAAAAACGAATTGGAAAACCAAATACAAGAGGCTTACAAGACACCAAATGTACAAAATTACAACAGATCTATACACCAAGGCACATTATAATGAAAATGTCTGGGGTACAGAATTAAGATAGAATCTTAAAAGCCACAAGAGAGAGGAATCAGATCACATATAGGGGGAGACCAATTCGTATCTCAGCAGATTTTTCAATGCAGACCCTCAAAGCCAGGAGATCATGGAACAACATATACCAAGCTCTGAAAGAAAATGGATGCCAACCAAGAATCTTATATCCAGCAAAACTAAGCTTTAGATTTGATGATGAAATAAAAACATTCCATGATAAACAAAAGTTAAAAGAATTTACAACTAGAAAGCCTACACTACAGAACATCCTCAGAAAAATATTCCAAGAAGAGGAAATGAAAATCAGCAGAGGGAGGTATTACATACACTAAAAGAACATCTAATCAGAGGAGAAACCAGGTCACGTTAAATATAACAAAAAATAAATAAAAATGGCTGGGAATACAAATCATGTCTCGATAATAACCCTGAATGTTAATGGCCTAAGTCAAAAGACATAGACATAGACTAGCAGATTGTATTTAAAAAAAAAGAAAGACCCAACAATATGCTGCATCTCATAGGAAAAGACAGTCACAGACTGAAGGTTAAGGGTTGGGAAAAATTATACCATTCACATGGACTGTGGAAGCAAGCAGGGTTTCCATCCTCATATCAAATAAAATAGACTTCAAACTAAAGTCAATCAAAAAGGATAAAGAAGGACACTGCATACTGCTCAAGGGAACCACACACCAACAAGACTTAACAATTATAAGTATATATATGCCCCCCAAGTGGAGCATCTACATTCATCAAACAAACTCTTCTCAAGGTCAAGAGTCAAATAGACCACAACACAATAATTTTGGGTGACTTTAACATACCTCTTTCATCACTAGATAGATCTTCCAAACAAAAGCTGAACAAAGAAACTATAGAACTAATAATACAATTCATCCTTCAATGAGAGAATACACTTTCTTCTCAGCAGCACATGGATCCATCTCTAAAATAGACCATATACTATGCCACAAAGCAACTCTTAGCAAATATAAAAAAGTAGAGATACTACCCTGCATTGTATCAGATCATAATGGAATGAAATTGGAAATAAATGATAAAATAAGAAACAAAATCCACTCCAACACTTGGAGACTAAATAGTATGCTACTGAATAAACAATGGGTTGCAGAAGATATCAAGGAGGAGATTAAAGCATTTTTAGAGGTGAATGAGAACACAGATACAACATATCGAAATCTCTGGGACACGATGAAAGCAATTCTAAGAGGAAAGTTCATTGCATGGAGCTCACTCCTTAAAAGAAGAAAAAGTCAACAAATAAATTAGTTAACATTACATCTCAAAGCCCTAGAAAAAGAAGAACAAATCAACACCAAAATCAGCAGAAGATAGGAAATAATTAAAATCCAAGCTGAAATGAATGAAATTGAAACAAAAGAAACAAGTGAAAAAATTTACAGAACAAAAAGTTGTTTCTTTGAAAAAATAAATAAAATTGGCAGACCCTTGGCCATGCAAATGAAGAGAAGGAGATAGAAAACTCAAATCACTAACATACGTGATGAAAAAGGAAATAGCACAACAAAGACTACAGAAATACAGAAGATAATTAGAAATTATCTTGAAAAATTGTACTCCAATAAAATAAAAAATATCAACAGCATCAACAAATTTCTAGAGTCAGATAATTTGCCCAAATTGAATCAGGATGACATACACAATTTAAACAGATGAATTTCAAGTGATGAAATAGCAAATGCCATCAAAAGTCTACCAACCAAGAAAAGCCCAGGACAGGATGGATACACAGCCGAGTTCTACAAGACCTTTAAAGAAGAACTAATACTCTTCAATTTATTTCAGGAAATAGATAAAGAGGCAGCACATTCAAACTCATTCTATGAGGCTAGTATCACCCTGATTCCAAAACCAGACAAAGACACATAAAAAAAAGAAAACTTCAAATCAACATCTCTAATGAACAGAGATGTAAAAATTCTCAATAAAATTCTGGCAAATCAAATACAAAAACATATCAAAAAGATGGTGTACCACGATCATGTGGGATTCATCCTAGGGATGCAAGGTTAGTTCAACATATTGGAAATTAATAAATGTAATTAATCACATCAATAGACTTAAAGAATCATATGATCATCTCAATAGAAACAGAAAAAGCATTTGACAAAATACAGCACCCTTTTTATGTTCAAAACACTAGGGATAACAGGAACATATCTCAACATCATAAAGGCTATCTATGCTAAGCCCCAGGCCAACATTATTCTAAATGGAGAAAAACTGAAGGCATTCCCTCTAAAAACTGGAACAAGGCAGGGATGCCCTCTTTCACCACTTCTATTTAACATAGTTCTTGAAACACTGTCCAGAGCAATTAGATGAAAGAAATTAAAGGGATACACATAGAGAAAGAAAAACTCAAATTGGCACTCTTTGCTGATGATATGATTCTATACCTAGAAGATCCTAAAAGTTCCACCAGAAAACTTCTAGAACTAGTAAATGAATTCAGCAAAGTAGCAGGATATAAAATCAAAGGCATTTCTGTATATCAGTGACAAATCCACAGAAAGGGAAATGAGGAAAACTACCCCATTTACAATAGCCTTAAAAAAATACTTGGGAATCAACTTAATAAAAGAAGTGAAAGATCAAGATAGTGAAAATTACAGAACCCTAAGAAAAGAATTCAAAGAAGACCTTAGAAGATGGAAAGATCTACTTTGCTCTTGGATAGGCAGAATTAATATTATCAAAATGATCATACTTACAAAAGCACTATACAAATTTATTGCAATTCCAATCAAAAATTCCAATGACATTCCTCATAGAAATAGAAAAAGCAATCATGAAATTCATCTGGAAAAATAAGAGACCCAGAATAGCTAAAGCAATCCTTAGCAAGAAGAGTGAAGCAGGTGGTATCACTATACCAGACCTTAAACTATACTACAGAGCAATAGTAACAAAAATAGCATGGTATTGGCACCAAACAGACTGGCAGACCAATGGTACAGAATAGAGAACACAGAGACTAACCCACACAATTACAATTATATTAGACAAATGTGCCAAAAACATGCATTGGAGAAAAGATAGCCTCTCAACAAATGATGCTGGGGAAACTGGAAATCCATATGCAACAAAATTAAATTAAACCCCTATCTCTTACCATGCATAAAACTCAACTCAAAATGGATCAAAGACTTAGGAATAAAACCAGAGACCTGTGTCTAATAGAAGAAAAAGTAGGCCCTAATCTCCATCATGTGGGATTAGGCCCCAACTTCCTTAATAAGACTGCTGTGGCATAAGAACTAAAATCAAGAATCAATAAATGGGGTGGACTCAAACTAAAAAGTTTCTTCTCAGCAAAAGAAACCATCTGTGAGGTGAATAGAGAGCCTATATCTTGGGAGCAAATCTTTACCTCTCACACATCAGACAGAGCAATATCCTCTAGGGTATATAAAGAACTCAAAAAGGTAAGCAACAAAAAAAATACAACCCAATCAATAAATGGACCAAGGACCTGAACAAACACTTCTCAGAAGATGATGTACAATCAATTAACAAATATATGAAAAAAAGTTCATCATTACTAGCAATTAGAAAAATTCAAATCAAAATCACTCTAAGATTTCATCTCACTCCAGTCAGAATGGCAGCTATTATGAAGACAAACAACAATAAGTGTTGGCGAGGATGTGGGGAAAAATGTACACTCCATACATTGCTGGGGGGACTGCAAATTGGTGCAGCCAATATTGACAGTAGTATGGAGATTTCTTGGAAAATTGGGAATGGAACCACCATTTGATCCAGCTATCCCTGTCCTTGGACTATACCCAAAGGACTTAAAAACAGCATACTACAGGGACACAGCGCATCAATTTTTTTTAATATTTATTTTTCAGTTGTAGTTAGACACAAAATACCTTTATTTTATTTATTTATTTTCATGTGGTGCTAATTATTAAACCCAGGATCTCACATGTGTGAGGCGAGCGCTCTACCACTGAGCCAGAACCCCAGGCCCACATCAATGTTTATAGCAACACAATTCACAATAGCTAAACTGTGGGACCAACCTAGATGCCCTTCATTAGATGAATGGATTAAAAAATGTGTCATATATACACAATGGAATATTACTCAGCAATAAAAGAGAATAAAATCATGGCATTTGCAGGTAAATGGATGGAGTTAGAGAAGATAATGCTATGTGAAGTTAGCCAATCCCAAAAAGCCAAATGCTGAATGTTTTCTTCAATATAAGGAGGCTGATTCATAGTGGGATAGGGTGAGGAAGCAGGGGAGGAATGGACAAACTCTAGATAGGGCAGAGGGGTTGGAGGCAAAGGGAGGGGGCATAGGGTTATTAATGATGGTGGAATGTGATGATCATTATTATCCAAAGCACATGTATGAAGACACAAATTGGTGTGAATATACTTTTTATACAACTAGAGATATGAAAAATTGTGCCTATATGTGTAATAAGAATTTTAATGCATTCCGCTATCATATACATAGACACTAGTATTGGTGTATGTATATATGTGACTGTATAACCAATGAGATTCTGCAACCTGTACACTCAGAAAAATGAGAAATTATACCCCATTTGATTCAAATGTATGATATGTCAAGATCATTGTACTGTCATGTGTAACTAATAAAAAAAGAAAAAAAAGAAATTTTTAAAAATAAAATTAAAAAAAGAATTTCCAATCACAAAGAAATGATAAATGTTTGAGATGGTGGGTAACCTAAATATCCTGAGTTGATTATTACAAAGTGTATTCATATGCTGAAATATGACACTGTATCCCATAAATGGGATATGTACAGTTAATACTTTTCAATTTAAAAATAAATATATCAATAAGTAAGTATAATTTACAAGTATACAATATTTTCCATTTTTGCATTTGTGAGTATTTAAAAATGCCAGGGGACTGAGAATGTAGTTTTATGGTAAAGCAGTTACCTAGCATTCATGAAGTCCTGAATTGATCCCAGCACTGCAAAAACAAAACAAAACAACAACAAAAGCTTGATCCCTGAGTTAAACCATGAGGTTTTACTTGAGATAATAAGTGTTTATCTTCCATAGTAGCATTATGAAAGGGAAAGAAGTTAGGCATTGGTAAACTGAATAAAAATTAGTTTTTCTCTTTTCCCCACTTACTGTCACTTCTTCACTTTAATAAACTGCACCAATGTACGTATAATAGAATACACACACACACACACACACACACACACACACACACACACACAACCACAGGGTGACAGTCTTCTGTTGCCCAGGGCACTAGGGGATCTTAGTCTCTCTACCCCAACACTGTAGCATGCCGTGACCATAACCCTTCTCAATCATTTTCCTTAATGATTTCTAGGTATTCAAAATGATAAAGTGCCCAAAATGAAGAAAAAATGTCATTTTATGTGCTTCTTTATTATTTTCTGTTTTTATCCCCACAAGTTTTCCTTTAACACCTCCACATATGTGAGAAGATCTACCTTCCTTTTATAAAAATGATATTTGGGGCTGGGGGTATAAACTCAGTGATAGAGCCCATGTTAAGCATGTACAAGGACCTAGGTTCAAACCATGGCACCCCTCCCCCCTCCCCCCCCACAGGAAATCAATATTTAAGATTAATTTTGGTGATAATTAATTGCATTAACTGTAGTAAAAACAATTCTCACTTCATTTATATAAAAATTGAATTAAGGAAGTTTAAAGAAAAGAAAAATTTACCATTTCCATAACTCATGGCTTTCATCATTAGAATTAAGACAACTGCTTTGGTCAGTCCTGTTTTCTTTCTTTAAGGAAGGGGTAAATAACTCATATGAACATGTGCATCATCATTTTTTCTGGATAAAACTAGAAAGTTACACACATTCCTTCTGCTTACATTGTGTTAGCAAGAATTTAGTTATGTGGCAGTAGATTCAAGAGAGGCTTGGAAATGTAGCTGGGCACCCCTGTAACCAGCTGAAACTGGAGGTGTGGGTTCTAATATTAAAAGGAGGAACCCGGGCTGGAGTTGTAGCTCTGTGGTAGAGCACTTGCCTCATACATGTGAGGCACTGCATTTGATTCTCAGCCCCACATATAAATAAGCAAATAAAATAAAGGTCCATCAACAACTAAAAAAGTATCTATTTTTTAAAAAAGGAAAGGGGTGAACGAATATGGAGTATGCTTGTCACACAAATGTATGACATGGTTGCATTAGAGTAAAACACTTTTATTTCACTTTTACCTAACTTTATATCAAGAGTATTATTTTTAAAATATTACTTCATGGTCTTCATAATTATTAAGCACTGGCTTTACAATAATTCATTGAGTGTATAATCAATAAATTATTTAATATTTCCTATTACTGAAAGAGTAGATTCTTTCCAGTTTTTCAGTATTATAAACAATGTTACAATAGACCTTTTCATGAGTATAATTTTTGTTTTATCTTTTGGGAATGATTCCCTTAGGATAAATTCCCAGAATTAGGATAACTAGGTCAAAGGGTGTGTGAACATTTTATGATTCTTAATGTTTTTTTTTTGTTGTTGTTGTTCCAAATTGGTTTCTGAGAAGGCAGTTACCAATTTGTTCCCAACGGAAATGTGCACGTATTTTTTATAAATGTGGGCTAGGAGACATATTCACATAATCTTGTAGGTAGAATATTTTCAGAGTCTGGCTAGAAATAACACAGGGAAACCCAGGATTTGAGTCTGAATCCTTTATGTTGACAGTTCTTAGCTGTATAGCTGCAGGCAAGTACTTATTTTTCTTGTATCTCCAATTCCTTGTTTATTTCTTGTTTTAAAATTGAGGTTACAAATGTTTCCATCATAAGACTGTATGGTAATCATTAAGGCCATTGAAAAATATCCTCTTTTACCATCTTCTATGCACAAGATAGGAATGTAATTCCATGCCCACTTGAAAATAGATATGCCCTTATGACTTGTCTTAGCCAATGAAATGGAAGCAGAAGTACCATATGTCATTCCCAGGCACATTTTAAAAGTCTGTGCCATTCTCTTTTCCCTCTGCCACATGAGTTGAAAATTTCCAGAAAATACCAGTTCTTTAAACCCAAGTCTTAGAGTAAGGATGGCACAGAATGGAGCCCCAAGCCAAACTTTGATGGATCTGTAAACTGAGTGAGAAATCCATTTGGGGGGTTTTGAAGCTTCTGAGACTTTGGGTTTTTTTGTTACTGCAACAGAACCTAGGCTACCCTGACTGCTGCAGGTTTTCTCAAGATTAATGACAATATGTATAAGATGTTGGATAAGTGGAAAACTTCAAATATATATCCTTTGCAATAATCAATGCCCTCATTGTGCCAGGCATTTGTATACATTATTGTTAATCTTCAGAACAATCTTGTACACAGAGTAGTCTTTTCTTATCTGCAGTTTCACAGTCTGTGATCCAAAATTATAAAATAAAATATTCCAGAAATAAACAATGGATAAGTTTTAAATCATGTGCTGTTATGAATAGAGTGACAAAATCTTTTGTGCCACCCTGCTCTGTCCCGTCCATGACATGAATCATCATGTTTTCCAGTGTATACATGCTCTATAGACAAATCTGCCTGTTAGTCACTTCATAGCTGTCTCAGTTGTCAGATTATCTCAGTATTACAGTGATTGTGTTGAAATGAACCTTATTTTACTTAATAATACCCTCCAAAGGAAGAGTACTTATGCTGTAATTTTATTACAGTATGAACATACACAAATGTACATATAACATAACATATATAGGGATCGGTACTGTCCATAATTTTAGACACCCACTGGAGGTCTTAGAACATATTCCCCAAGGATCAGTGGAGAACAACTGTATTATAAGACCTTCCATTTTCTAAAGGAGAAAAACAAAGCTTGGAAAGGTTAGTGTTCTGCCTCATGCCATCTAACTAGGAAGCTGGAAGTTTGTAGCCTATTTTATTATTGCTATTTACAACATTGTGTGAATTTCTTATCATTTAAGAATCTTACATTTATTCTTACAACAAAACCTCTATTTTCTTAAACTTGTTGCAAGACAAAAAGAAACAAGTTGATTCCAAGATACAGTGGCCTACAGTTCAAGCCCCTGCTTGTTCTCCAGAAAGCTCATAAACTGGAGTACCTTTTTCATTTTTCTTGGCTCTGATATGCTGGGGAACAGTTCAAACTCACGTGCCTATGAAAGGATAAAGTCGTTTCAAAACTGAAGTGGAACAAATCAGATAGAATGAGTTAGATTAGATTCAGGAAATGGCTCCAAGTCCAAAATTTACTGACTTTGTCCCTCTTTCTGTGTCTTTTAATAGCTTTATTGAGGTATAATTCACACGCTATACAATTCACCCATTTAAAGCATGCAATTCAATGGCTTTTAGGATATCCATAGAATTGTGAATCCATCATACAATTTTAGAAAATTTTCATTACCTCAAAAAGAAACCCCATTCCCTTTAGCCATAACCCCCAACCCTCTTGCTACTCCACCCACCTTGCTACCTCACCCACTTCCTAGCCCTGGGCTTCTACTAATCTACTTTCTAGACTGACTACAAGGGCTCCCAGAAGGTCAGTTTTTCACCACCCTCATCAAATGATTCTTCCTCTTTCCCACTCCAGCTCTACCTGCAACTCTGCAAAGTTTCTCAGTTATTTTGGCTTCAGAACCCAAAGTTTCTGGTGTAGTGTGCTAAACCTAGAATTTCCTTTTAACAAAATATTAAAATCTGATTATTTTTTCACATTCTCATCTGTTCATGATCTGATTATCCAATTTATGAAGTGTTCAAAATCTTTTCTTCTCTTTCATTGTTCTCTCATGAGCCGTTCCACAGCTTGTTAGTACCTCTAACTGATTATAAAAAGTGGTCAATAGATGAGATCAAATTAAAATTGCTATCTTAGATAACTAGAGTTTTTTAAAAAAGCATAGCTTGGTAGAAAGGCAGGAATCAAAATTCATAGTTAAAATTGTTGGGTGCAGAGCAGTCTGAATGTGTTGTCTGCAGGGCAGGCTGAACAGACGTTGGCTGCAAGATAGCCCACGCACTCAAACCCCCCCTCTATCTGGTCCTTTATCACCTGTTTGCCTCAAGTCTGAACATTCAACCCCGCTCAAGGCTGAACACTTAACCCCCCCCTTGGGCCAACAAGGCAGCTTGCAGACCCAGAGGCCCCATTAGATTTGGGCTATAAAAACTCCCTCCTGCCAGGCCCCCCTCTCTCTTGCTCTCTCTCTCTCTTGCTCTCTCTGTCTTGCTTTCTCTCTCTTGCTCTCTTTGTCTTTCTTGCGTGCGCTCTCTGTCTCTCTCTTGCTCTTGCTCTCTCCCTCTTCATCTCTCCTCTTCTCTCTCTCTCTCTCTCTCTCTCTCTCTCTCTCTCCTTTCCTTCTTTCTTTTCTCTTTGTTGCACTGCTGCAATAAAGATCTTTTGGTTGCTCCGAGTGTTGTGGACACTTTTCTTTCAAAAATGAGTGTGAATTTTAATGACCTCTGTCCACAATTAGTGTGGAGAGTTTCCGGTTTACCTTTTTATTTTTACTTTTTTGGTTTACTTTTTATAACATTCACTGCCATGGAAAATTATTGACAACGTGTTAAATCATGGGTATTTGTTTTTACCATACTCAAATTATCTGAACCATATGACTGGAAACAATGATTTCTAGACCTAGCATCCACTTTCAAGGTTCGTTGATTGAAGGGGAGTCCATAAGATAATACATTTCATGTGAAATAAAACATGAAGCAGCAAAATGCAGCTAAGCATTAAGAGGATGGAAGAGATTAGAGAACAATTGTTCCTTAGGAGAGAAGAAACCAATGAAATATGTAAAACTTTTTATGTTCCCAATGAGAGTTGAATTAACTGGTCTAAGCAGGGGGAGGGTTGGTGCCAGTCTCTACTTGTGCCACTGACTAGTTTCCCTTGTGTTTTGGATACATGTGGTGATAGCAACTTGTTAGCCTCTGGTAAAACCCAGTCCAGCGGTAGGTGAAGCCTGGACATGTGATGTTGAATAAGCACATCCTAGAGCTGTGAAATGCATTAACGTTATTAGGCAGTTATGGCAACGGAAAAACACCTTTGATGAACAAGAATGCTAAAAGGGCGATGGCCTACTATAGGGATAAGGTAGGCACTTTGTAGGCAAAAACGACATGTCTTTTCTTTATTCAATGAGCTTTGCTAATTCTAACTCCACCCGAATCTTAACTGCCTTGTTCTCATGAAGCTTGCTTTCAGCAAATGTTTACATAGCAAGTCAACATCGTGCACTGGGCTAGGAACTGTGAAGGATGGAATGCAGAAATGACAATACCCCTGGCCTCAAGATTCTGTTGAAAAGCACAGATTGTGTTTGGGAATCAATGAATTCGGTGGGCAAACTGCAATGTTAGTAAGAAAATTGGAAGACAGAGTTGAAAAGATGTTAGAATCTTATTCTTTGGAGAGTGGAAACCCACTGAATTTACCTTAACATTAAAAGAAAATGATCAATGCTACTTCTGATTATTTTTTAATATATATTTTAGTTGTATACGGGCACAATACCTTTATTTTATTTTTATGTAGTGCTGAGGATCGAACCCAGTGCCTCACATGTGATAGACAAGTGCTCTACCACTGAGCTACAGCCTCAGTCCTACTTCTGATTATTTATTCACCTTTTTTTGTTTCATTGCTATGATTGTTTTTTTTAGATAGTAAATTTTCAGTGAGCAAAAACAGTATTTTGCTTGTTTAGTGTCCAAGGGTAATTTTTGTGGAATATGCTTAATATCTAGTTCATGTAAATAGCAGCTGTTATTAAAAATTCATGTGTTCTTAGTATGAAAGGAATAAAGGACCCCTGCTATTCTTATTTATTTAGCTAAGCTATTACCCACCTCACCAAGGAATAACAAGAAACTCAGTTAACTGTGGCAAATAATTTGCCCAAGATCACTTCTTCAATCCTGTGAAGCTGTCATGTATGATGGAGCATCAAGATACTATAAAACAGAGGTCCTATATTTTATTGATTCAGCATTCTATTTTCAGGGATATGTCAATTGATAGAGTCCAGGGAATTACTGTATATTTAAATTATCTAAGGTCTGGTTAAACATGGAGCCTTATACTCTCTTTCATTGCCCTTTATATCCTCTCTGGGGTCTCTTGGCCTTGAGTGACATGTCATCATGGACAGTGTGTGAGGGACCCACTGAAGACAGACACAACATGTTGACTCTGAAGAATGGACAGGGTGAAACTTGCCACTGAGTTATAGGGAAGGAGGAATGGTGGTGACTACTGCAAGGCTGGGGTGGTTCCTTTAGTAATTTAAGGAAGGAAAACAAGGGTTTTTCTAGTCTCCAGAAATAGAACTGCCTGCCAGCTCCTTCCCATCCTCCACCTAGCCTTGCTGCAGGAGAACAGGCAGGCACATGCAGGCTGACAACTTTCCTGCTTGTGACAGATTAAAAATGTGCAGAACAAGATTACGGTGCCAGCATTCCCAGGCCCAACAAGCAAAGGGGAGTGGGCTGGGATGAGGCAAAGGAAAATTACAGTAATAATAAGTAGAGGAGATAATGAGAAGAGGAAGTATTGGGTGGTAGATACAGTGTTAAGGTACTCTGAGAAGGCTGAGTGAGGGATGACAGAAGGAGACAGAAAGCCTGGTGCTGCCTGGGTGTGTGCCTGAGAGATGTGTGGGTGTGTTTGCAGAGGAAGCTGTGGGGGCATGTGTGTGTGCGGAATGTATGTTAGGGAGGGGTTTTATTGATGAAGGCGTGGGAGGGTGTGTACAGTAGGGTGTGGAGTGTGGAGGTGGAGAGAAAAAGGAGTGCAGAGGGAAGGGGGAAGGACTTTCATGGAGGGCCAGGAACACCCAAAGGAAAACTGCCAGCTGCCAGGGAGTCAAATCTCCTTCGTGGGAACAGATCAGCTCCCCATGGTGGCTTCTGGCTTCTAATCTGACCCCAGGATGTTTGCCAAATGTGAAGGGAGGGAACATTTCTGGATTTTTACCACACCCTATTCCATGATCTTTCCCAGGGACTGATGTTTTTACTTACACTATTATCATAGTGTTGGTCACAAAGCAGTGTTTCTTGGGAAGTCTAGTGAATAGAACTATAAATTAGAAATACATATTTTCTAGTCTTGGTTTCTTTGTGTGCTTTTTGATTCCCTCTGGATCTCTACTGTAAGATTTCTGTGCCTTGGTTCCTGATTCTCCTAGTAACAATAAAGAACACATCAGCCAGCTAGGGAAATATTGTACAGAATTAATTACTGCAATGAATAGATAATTACAAAGATCAATGGGTGACAAATTTTAATCTCAAATTTTCAATTTGAGAAAGAACTTTTACTAACTGTAGTTACTCAAAACTAGAAGAAATTGCCATGGGAAATGGTATGTGTTATGCTATGATACATATTCAAGTGGAGGAAAGATGACCATTTATTGTATGTTTAGGGATAATTTCAGCAATGAATAAAGGTGGACTTAAGATAGTCTGAAGAATTTTAAGCGAAATTTTGAGATATGTTATGGACTCTACTAAGCTTTAAGCAATACAGAATCATTTTTAATATTAAATGTCTTGAGAAGAAATATTAAATGATCAACCAATAAAATACCCACTGCATGAGTAGCACTGTTATCAGACAATTTATATGTACATCATATAAATGCAGACAGAACTTGAGACCAACAGTGACCCCAAGACAAACTCAAATGTAGAGAAAGAAGGTTATGCTATGTTTCGGACAGAAATGTTTACTAAAAACAGACCTGAACTCTTATCAGTCACTCTAAATAGTCTCTATTGCTGTGGGAGGTCCAGTCCAATTTTGTGTGGTATTGAGATTACTAAAGTTTTCAGTGATTAATAACTTTCAGATGCTTGCTAACTGTCCAGTTTAAGCACATCCCAGATACTTGAGAGGTGGTACAGCAGTCCTCAGAATGTTACACTCGAATCACCTGGGGATATATTACAATGCAGATTCTGATTCAGTAGGCCTGGGATTCTGTAATTCCAAGAGAAGCTGATGGTGCTTGTTCACATATCACTCAGAGAAGCAAGTCTGGACATGAAAGACATTAGGAAATTAGGAAAAAGAAGTTAGGAAATTCAAGGTACTTACCTATATCTTCCCAGACAGGGGTACAACATGCCTCTGGGAAATGAGATTCAATACTGTTCCATCCATGGAATCACAAAATTAATAGTTAAAAAAAGAGAGAAGCTTTGTGGTGCCTTTAAACAATTAATGATTGGTTTGGCTCTGTCCAGGGGCATACATGAGGAAGTAAAAGATCTGCCTGGACTGGATTGGGGTTGCCCTATGGTGGTGATAATACAGTCTATTGGGTTAAATGTTAGTGACTTCCTGGGAATTCCAGGCTAAACCATCAAGTAGACAAAGTTGTTTTCATCCCTTCCTTACCTACTTGTCTCATCCTTGGTAAAGCACGCCTTTTCCTAAGAGAGATCTTCAATTTTTTCTCTCCAGACTTTGACCTCAACCAATTGTCCTAATTTCCTCAAAGGAATCAAATAGTAAGGATTTTAAGATGTGACCTTTCCCAGGGAGCTTTTTAAGATTCTCGATTTCCAAGATGCTGAGGGAGAAAGTTCTATCAGCAAAATGTCCAACTCTGTATAGGTAAAGTATATTATGGTGGGAGGGTTTGCTTAAATGGCCTTCTAATTCCTTCAGACTGATACACCCAGTGTCTTGAGAAGAAATATTAAATGATCAACCAGTAAAATATCCACTGCATGATTAGCACTGTTATTGGACAATTTAAAAGAAACGGGAAGTGTTAGTGTTGGGGACAGTGGTAAGGATCTCAGTCTCATTCTATCTAATAAAGATTGAGAAGGTTGCAGATGAAAATCTTGGTTCAAAGGAAAGACATTTGAGGACACGGAGTAGCTAAGGTTGTTAACCATTCTCCAAACGGTTACTCATTTATGTGTCTTCAATGAATCAGAAATAATTGAATTCCACCCTGTTTCTCATCTCAGAACAGATAGTAACTAATGTTGTACTATATATTTTAAACCATACTAAGAATATAAGAATTTCTTGCTTCAAACCATCCACAACTTAGCTCTCCAGCAGCATTGTCCATCTGGAACACAACTAAAAACCAAGAATTATGCAAAAAGTTCCCTGAGTGGCAAAATAGATGTCATTAAACTTATGTGTTAAAGCTCTTAAGAGCTCAAGGTCTTGTTATTTATATAATCACATTTCTCACAAAATGTCAGTAGTCTATTACTGAAAACCAGATGTTCTACATGGAAAAGAATGACTAGAATTCTATTTCCCACTATTTTAAATGGGCAAAATTAGAATATGTAACACATCAGCCTTAAACCAATAAATTTCTTAAATGGTAATTAAAACAGTAAAATGCATATATGGAAATAACAAACTACCATGTTATGATGTAAAATGACTAAACGAAGCTTGCTGATTATCAAAGAATTGATATAATTGTTACAAACTCTTATATGCTACAATGTCTGTTTGTATCAGTGATAGAAAAACTTACTCCTTGTAACCAAGTAATTTTTTTTTGATACCAGGGATAGAACCCAGGGGTACTAACCACTGAACCACATCCTCAGCACTTTTTATTTTTTGAGATAAAATCTTACTAAGTTGCTAAGGCTGGCCTTTAACTTGCAATCCTCCTGCCTCAGCCTCCTGAGTCACTGGAACTTAGCCAAGTACATTTATATGTGTGTATGCACATGATTCTGTTTGCTAATTATATTTCTTCTTTAATTTATTGCTTCATTTAAAATATTCCATGTGTTTTGAGTATGTAAATATATATTGTTCCTATTAAAACAGAGCCAACAAATGATATATTCAAAGAGATATGTGTTATATTAATTGGGTGCTTAAAAGCAAAACATGTCCCATGAGAAAAACATATATTTGTGATGTATGTTTGATGCTGTACTGGAGCCCGTTTTTATTGATTTATAAGAAATTGTTACATTTGCAGGAACTTTTCAAGCCAGTTACAATCACATCAGTAATTTGAAATTGACCATAGTAGAAGTATTTATACCAGAAAAATAGTCAAATACTATAAATCAGGGACTCCCTCCATCTCCTCCAGAGCTGGTTGTTAAGCAATATCAGCACACTGCTGAGTATGCTATACTTTATTTAATCAAAAGGAAGATGTCATTGGATATTGACTATATTTGGGACCTCTACTCTACTTAGTCACTTGGGAGCCATATGCTGATTGAGCAGCCATCATTTTGCTAAGAGACTCCAGGGTTTATTGTGGCATGAGAAGAGACTTCTGGAAGTTAATTTTTTGAATTCTGTGATCCAGAAATAACACAAGTCACTTTCTATCCATGTCCCTCCAGCCAGAACTAGTCACAAAGTACTATATACCTACAAAAGCATGAGGATGTAGGGAGGAGCAGATGGACTGATGGATGAGCGCCACTGTTCCTGTTATACACACACACACATTGTTTTATGTGTTTCTGTGGAGACATGTCTGAAAACATTCATGGAAGGTTAGATACAGTTGTTTCTAAGGTTGAATGGAGCTGGGCTGGGCTGGGAAATAAATAGGCATATCCATCTATAGGAGAACTCAGGGTAGGTCTGATCCTCCCTGGGTTCAGGGGTAAGCTCATCTATAGTCAAGTCCAGCAGTGATACCAAAATGTGTTTCTCTTCTGTTATTCCTTAATCTTCATTAAGCATGTAAAAAGTGCAGCCTGGTCTCAGGTGGGGGCTATAATGAAGTAAGGGAAAGTCTGTTACACACTGAGGTGACATGACAGAAGAGAACCTTCCTCTGAAGTCAAAGAAAGGGAGTGAAAGGTTTTTTTTTTTCTGCAAGCCCATTCACAATAGTGAAAACAGAGGTCTGAAGAATGAAGGAGAAGATTTTATTCAAAATAAGTTCAAACACTGAAAGAAATGAAAAGAGAAACTACCATAAGGTCACTGGGATCATATTATGATTAACCGGTGCTACACATCTCAACTGAAATCCAGGGTCCTAAGAAATCATTCTCTCACAGCCCAATACAATAATGGGTGTTCCTCATGACAACAGTTAAGTGCTCAAAAAAAAGTTAGTTTGACAAACTCCATTTAAGCTCACCTAAAAGCCCATACCACCATTAAGAAAGATTTTTATACAACTTGCTAATATAAAGAAAATACTTAAGATATAGTAATTTAACTTCCAGTTATTTGGAAAACTTGGTCTTTGTGGCTGCTGATTTCCCTGAGAAACCTGCAGCATAGCCAGAGACCTGCTGTGTTCAGTTCATGGCCCCAACACTGCAAGGCACTTTGAAGACAAACATGGTATTTTCCCTGAAAGCATTTGGACATGTTCCCTGTGTGTTTCTAACAATGCTCTAGCAGCTCATATGAATCTAACAAGCATGAATTTATCTAAATCTTTCTTTATCCTATTTATATTTGTGGACTATGCAACATCTTGAGGATAATGAGTTCCATATGTTTACTACCCACTGTATAAAGGAATGCCATCTTTTATTTATCTTTAAAGTACTTTCATAGAATTTCAATGGGTGCCCCTGAGTTTTAGTATTGCAGAATTTGAGGATGTTCCCATTTCAGAGCTATAGCTAGCCCACAAAGCTTTTATGCAGATAAGAAATGGCATCCTCTCTGAGCCCTTGATTTAGGAATGGGTGATCCCTCATTCAGACAGATACATCTCTGTGCCAGGTGCATGGCCCTGCAAGCAAAACGGGAGCTAGATTTCAGCTCCAGCTAGATACTCCTACCCCTACATCATGTCCTTGGCTGGGTGCCCTTGCAGTCTACAACTAGTACAATGGTATACAGCAGCTCTGGGCCTCAACAAGAGGGTCCTTCAAAGATTTGACAAGTAATAGTAATTTCCTTTCTAAGGGATCATCTCCCTAAGGGATCTTCCTCTTTCTGTTAATTTCTGATTTAGAGTTTATTCACCCTTCTCTGCCTTTCCAGAAATGTGGGAATCAGGCTGAAGAGTAGCCCAGGCACTCTGAGCTCTCTCAGGCCCCTCCAGGTTCAGTGATAGCCAGTGGGCTATGGTCTTAGGGATAGTTACAAAATGGGGGCCAGAAGAAAAAGTCAATAGTGGATTCCATTTTGAGGGTTTCAAATGGATATCCTAGAGATGATGATTTTATTATTGCAGTTTAGGCTAATTTGCCTCAGACTCTGTCTTTTCATTGGAAGACAGTTGTCAGATATTTTCTATACATATTCTAAGCTTGATGCAGTCTTTCTTCATATTATCTTCATCAGTTAAAAACTGTACCAACTGTACCTGTCACCTTTCAGATTTCATTCTGTATTTCCTCCCCCCAAATGCATTCAAATCCTGAATAATGTAAGAACTAGCAATAATATATGTATAATATGACATTTTAAAAAATACTGAAGATCATGATTTTGAAAAAGAATTCTAAGCCTGTTCTCTCTTTAGCTATGCTCACCTTAGTGCCAACACTTAGTTGATACTCAATGGAAGAATGAATGGCTATAATCCCTTTATGACAGTTTCATTTTGGTTTTCTTTGTTATATATAAATAGTATCTGTTAGAAATACTTCCCAGACCTGTATTCTCCTTGTTCTCAGTGAACATTGGAACTTCAATGCTGTATGAGTTATGCATTAGATCCTTCTAGGACTTTGGACACAGCAGTCATCCAGAAATTTAATTTGATTGTCCAACTTTCCTTCATCCCATATCTTTCCCCTATTTCCCATATTTACAATATGTCAAGTATTTCTAAAATTAAAATTTCCATTTCAGTTATTTACAGATGTAATTCTTATTCTTATTTTCTTCTTTTTATTGTAGTTGAGGTCTTCCAGAGGAGAAATGGTCCATACCAACCACAGTCAATGGAGGTTCTTTTCCTATGCACCTTCTCTTCAATGGAGAATTCTGCTATTTTAAAATATTTAATTAAACTGTTTTTTTTAAAGAGAGAGAGAGAGAATTTTAATATTTATTTTTCAGTTCTCAGCGGATACAACATCTTTGTTTGTATGTGGTGCTGAGGATCAAACCCGGGCCGCATGCATGCCAGGCGAGCGTGCTACTGCTTGAGCCATATCCTCAGCCCTAATTAAACTGTTTTAAAATTTTATTATAAACATTTTTAGATACATAAAAATAGAGTATCTAAAAAAGGGAAGCCCCAAATATCCATCATACTGATTCAATAATTATCAATAGCTCATGAATTTATTTTTTTTAAACACGCCTTGACCTCTATTGTCCATTCCGAGGTGGAAATTCTCAGGTTCTCTCTCTTCTTGTGGAGATGTTTATTTAACCTCTTGGAGAAGGCTGGACATTTATTACTGTAATCATAGGCTACCAGCCCCTCTCTATATATTGTTCACAAAATCATGAGATACTCATTCAACTCCCAGTCACCTGCTATCTAAATGCCATTCCCATGGTATACCTAGACATTTCTCTATCTTAATAAAGACACTTCTCCATTGATCTCTCATAATTCTGCATATCCTTTGAATAAAGCACTGACTTACCTTTGGTCTTTTAAGAAGATGCTTATATAGTGAAAAGTGTTGGAAGTTAGAGATAGGGTATCTCCCTGGAGAAAAAGGTGGCATACTTACTGATTATTATAAAAGATGTAGGTTCCCTAAGCTCAGGTCCTTCTCTTATAACTCAACCTACTGTATGAATAGATGTCACCTGATCCTTTTGAATAATGCTGTTAGAACTGGCACTTGAGGAACAGATGCAAAAACCCTGATATTCTGAATATTACTATTGATGTGAGTAATAAAGCTGTTCTTCATCTCTCATTTAGTTATCTTGGTTTCTTTACCAGTATCCATAAAACTACAACAGGTTAACTTATTGGTTTGCAAATAGAGTCAAAGTCAGACCTTTTGTGATTTTAGTAATGATGATGGGATTCTGACAAACATATGGCTTTCTGGAAGAGGAAGGATGAGTGCCTCACAGGCCAACGATCAGGATTTAGGGGAAGTCCATGGGTATCAGTAGTGAATTGAACAAATGGTATGGAAAATATACTGTCTGTACTTTATTGCTTGTTATGTTAGTCAGCTTTCCATCACTGTGACAAAAATACCTGAGGTAAGTTCTAAGGAAGAAGGGTCTATTTTGGTTCATAATTTCAAAGGTTACACACCATGATCACTTGGCCTATTGCTTTTGAGACAGTGGCAAGACAATACACCATGACAGAAGGGCTTGGGCAGAGGAAAACTGCTCATCCCCTGGTGGTTGAGAAGTAGAAAGAGGTGGAGAAAGGGGAAAGCTTGGCTTCCCTTTTCAAGGGCATGCCCTCATTGACCTGCGCCTCCAACCAGGCCCCACCTTTTAATGTTTCCATCACCTCGCAATAGCACCTTCAGCTGGAGACCAAGACTTGAACGCATGAATTTAAGATCAAACCATATATCTGCTAACTGGAAGAAATTGGAAAGGTGATTGCAGGTTGAGTATGAGGAAGTAAACTTAGATATAGTTGACTCAACAGTGTCCTGCTTGTTGCTAACCCTCCTCTGGGCAGGGGAGCTTCCTCACTGAGAGTTCAACCTCAAATCTACTCCGTGTAACTGCCATTATTGAGATTCTTCCTGGTGGCAGATGGCTCCATTCTCTTCCAGACAAGTTACAGGGATACATATCTAGACTAAACAGGAAGGGAGGGAATTTGCTACCAATATGGGCAAAATCCAGGAAATTATTAGAACTTTGACTGGTTTGCTTAGTAAATCAGGGGTAGAAGAATGACAACAATGGGCGTTCTTACAGTTCAACCCCTCCTGCAATCTATAATGTTAACCTTAAATCCATTTGAAGATGACAGGAAAAGGCCTCAGAAGTTTTTCACAGCAAGTCCTGTCTGCTAAAAGGGAATTTTGGGGAAACTCCCTTCTTGGGGAGATTTTTTTGAAAGAGGAATATTCCTGTGGGAAACTGTAGATGAGACTTTGGTTAGGATCCAGGCCATTAATTAGGTTGATAATGCTGTTGAATGAAAATTAAAAAAAAAAAAAAAAGATCTCTCTGTCTCTCTCTCCCTGCTCCACTGACCTCATCTATGTTAAGGACAAATGATTAGAGCTGGGGTGAAGGTCTTCTTGTTCCCTACGAGGGTTGAAGACCATAATCTCCATCTCAGTATGTTGGGGAATAGTGTAGAGAAAACTTTTCTGACTGTTGGATACAAGAACCTATCAGGACCTGCATAAAGAAAGGACATGCAAAATGGGAGTTCATAATCCAGTTGAATCAAATGTATGAAATATGATATGTCAAGAGCTTTGTAATGTTTTGAAAAACTAATAATAAAAAAACATTAAAAAAAAGAAAAGACATGCAGATTCAGCTAATGGTGTTTGGGCAGGGTTCAAATGAGGAAAGGAAGCCAGCTTTCTCTACCTGGAGACCTTTCAGTCCATCCATGTTCTGCTGTTGCTGCATCTACATCTCAGCCTAAACAGGAATCAATGCTTGTATTTGCCTTGTGACTGAAAGGATTCTCCAAATTGAGAAGAATGCATGTACAGAATATAAATGGGACACATAAATATTAGTGAATGCCTGAGGAGTTCAATGATGCCTTGGAGGAATACTAGACAGCCTTCCTGCAGGAGTCTTGATCTTTAAGTGCCAATCCTAGTTTGCCATCAGTCTGCAGAATGGGTTCATTTGCAATCGGTGTCTGGAATAGTTGGTGCTATCGGAACAACAAATGAATTAATTGCCAATGTGTGCATAAGGATTTAGGGTGTACCTCCACCCTCTGCTGTCAAAAGCTTTCATTACATAGATGATGGCTTTCTTGGCCACTGGAAAATTGAAGGCTTCAACTTAATCACCCTAACAGTATTATTACCATACCTGCATTATCACAGATGGCTGATAAACCCTAGCAAAATTCAGGGATCTGTTGGTCAAGTGAAGTTACTTGAACTACTTGGTTGCATTCACAACACTCAACTTCTTTGGCATTCAAGGAAAAACTGCTATCTCTTTAACCCCTATCACCAAAAAGAAAGCCCATATTGGACTCTGAGTATTAGATACAGTATATGCCTCACTGGGGATACTATTTGATTTTTTTGATGAACTAACTTGAAATTCAAAATTCTTTCAGGGGTATCCAAACCAAGGCTGCATTGTAAGCTGTCCTGCAAGTTATACCACACTGTCTACACTAGGGTACCATGACTCTAATGACCCCTCTGAGCTACAAGTCTTTGTGACTGATGATTTTGTTGTTTGGAGCCTCTGCCAGCAGGAGATAGCCTCTATTCAGAGATTCCCCCATGGGTCTTTGGACTTATTACTGCCTTTATGTAGCTACCAGGAACACCCCTTTTGAAAAAGTAACTTGAGATCTTGTCAAAGTTGAATGCCTGACCAAGTCTTCTTGTGACTCTCCTGTATGACATCCCTATTTTGGGGTGAGTCAACTTGGCTTAAGTCAGGAAGGGCCAAACAAGTTTCACTTGTTAAATGGAATGGTACACTCAAGAACACAGCCAGCTCAGCCTCAGGAGCATCCAGATTCCACATATAAGAATTGTATCTATGCCTTTGCTAGAAAACTCTATCCCTACTATGCCAAATGAAGCAAAGGCTTCAAAACAAGGGCTTCCCAGGGCCATTGGTTCAAGCAGTTCCCCTTTGGGCCTCATTGTTTGGTTAAACTGAAATATGACAGCATTCCCTAGGCACAGTGGCTGTTCAACCTCAGTGACAAAGATACAAAACCAAAAATGGATGAGGTTGCTCTGCTCAGGGGGCAGAACTCAAGGCTGTTCTCATATCTCTGGTCAATACTATCCTTGAAACACATTTGTTATGTTTTTTACTGATTGCTGGGCTGTTGCCAATGTGAATGTAGGGTTTGCCACTTAAAGACTGGCAGATTAAAAACAAAAAAAATTAGGGAGATAAACTATGGAAATAAATTGTGGCTACTGATGGAACTCTTCAGATTAAGCCCATGGCAAGAGTCCATGATCTAATAAGATCAACTGGACTCAAGCTGCTGGTCAAGCCAGTACCACACAGATTGCCACCATTGCTGCCTGGGTCGATGGTACAAGACCCATCACACACTGGGCATGAATTGAAGGTCTGTATGTTCCTGATGCAGAGGATACTGCTGCTCTGCTTCAGTTGCTTAAACTACTTGGTTGCATTCACAACACTCAATTTCTTTGGCATTCAAGGAAAAACTGCTATCTCTTTAACCCCTGTTGTAGGAACAGACAAGGTCAGACACCAAAGGAGTACTAGGAAGCAGATTTATTTGGCTGCAACTAGGTACAGAGGGGAAAGCTTTCGCTATATCAATCAATTCCCTCGAACCCCAAGTTCAGGATGTTTCAAAACTTTATACCCAGTGTGTAAGGGGAGGAGCTCAGAAGTTCACAATCTGCAGAAGTTCACACAAAAACAGCTTTTTCTTTCACTGTTTTGGGCAAGTTAACCCTTCAAGGACAGCGCTTGAGAAGGGAGAGCTTCTTTCCCCCTCTGCCAGCAGTTTCCTTGGAACCCAATTAGGAACATCATCTCCTATCTTTGAAATGTATTTACATTTGAAATGTATTTACATCCCTGTGAAGCTCGCTGGCTCAAGTCCAGTGACCTTGTTAAAAGACTCTGTCTTCCTTATCACACTCTGCATTTGCAAACACACTTCCAGCTTGAAACCTTTTACAAACTATTATACATATATCGTTTTAGATTAGAGAATCTACAACACTACATAGCCCATAAATGTTGTGAAAAACTAGTAAAGGTGTGTTCAGCACCTGGAGTGCTGATTTCCTTCATCCCATGGCCAAGTAGGATAGAGCAACAGGAATTAGGAAGCTTAATTACATTGAACTCTTGCACAGAGCCTTTTGCTGCTAGTCCTAAGATCAATTATGGTGAAGATTTCTGAAGAAGCTTAATTAAGATTTTGTGGGTGGTGGTGCCACTACAGAACCAAGGCCAAAAGACCTGTTTGTGCACTGAAGGAGAACCCATTATATGAGGCATTGACCCCACCCACTATGGCAGATCATCTAAAATTGACTTTTGATTCTTTCTCAGGGATATCCAGGGGCTAACTGCTGTTGACACTTTTTTAGGTTTTAGTGTTTCCATTACAGTTTGATCAGCCCTTGACACTAATCCATGCCATGTTTTTGGCTATCTGGACCTTTCACAGTCTGGAAATAGTATGCCTTTTACCACAAAAGCCACTCAATAGTGGGTTCATAGTCAAGGTATTTGATGAACCCTCTGTGCTCCCTGTCATCCATGGGCATCTGGTGTTGTGGGACACTGGAATAGCCTCCTCAATGGGATTTCCAATTCTACCTCCCTCATCTCCTCCTGATCCCACACACCTTAGTTGGATAATTCTATCACTGAATGCAACTCCTTCTCAGTTGCCTCCTGGGTAATAATTAGGATGAAAGGGTAGGGAGACCAATTTTGAAAATTCAGGACTTTGCCCAAACCATTTGATAAAAGCATGATGCTTTTATTTTTCTTTTAATGGCAACCTCAGGCCAGTCTGGTTGGTTTACCTACTATTGCTATAAGTTATAAATTTTCCTTTGTCTGTATTTCTTCCTATTTTCTTATTTCTTCTACAAGAATCCATAAACTATTGCTCTTCATGTTTCTTGACACTATCCTACAATGAAAAATAGTCTGGATTGTTAAACAATTTAAATATAGATCCCTACAGAATGATACTTGTTTTTATTTTACCTTTCAACTAGTATTGCCCAAACCACAGTGATAATTCTGTTACATGCTTTTATGGACTCAGCAATCTTATACTAAAAACATTTTGACAAAAAATGGAAATGAGTAGGATTTAGGCACTATTTGTTCCCCTTGTATTATCATGCAGGGGAAGAAATGTTGTATTTTCTTTGCTTGTTACCATCATACTTACAAGGTCCAGGGTGTGATTACCTATGGGAGAGTGTGCCTTTTAATGATGTTCCTTGGTGGTGACACAATGTGTACAACAAAGAAACTAATTACAGTAAAGATTGTATGCTGCTCAAATCAGTGTTGCCTAATTGAATCCAATATTACTGCTGATAGCTATGAATATATTTAAAGAATTTGTTGTGAAATTTCCTCCCAGGTTTACTATTATGACTCAGCCTCCATGCTGTGAGATTACAGGTCAGGAGGTTCCTGGTACTAAAGGGATAATGTTAGCTTGCAGTGTGAGTGTGTATGTGTGTATCTGTGTGTGACCCTTCAGAACCTTTTCATGCACTCAAACCCAAGCAGGTGAAAGCCATTTTCTCATTTACTAACAAAGGTTTCTGTGGTTACCATAAACCACAACCTCCAAAGGTCCTTGTTTACATTAGTTGATATGCAACAGTTCTGACACACAGTTCTTCACTTGTCTTCACATGTGTGGTAGCTACTGCTCATGGAAACCCCATGAGGCTTAGGACCTGGAGAATGAAGAGAGCTCAATGATATACCTGGAAAGTGTCGTGGCTAAATGCTCAGCAACTGCATTATGACCTATAACTGCAGTAAGGGAATCTTCGGATGAGTATTGTTGAGTGCAAGGATTTTACTGGACACAAAAAATACATAGATGCTAAAATGTTTGCCTACGGAAAACTAGCAGTTTAATTGGGGGCAACCATAAATAGGCCTATTCACCAAAAACTATTTGACATGTGGATGTATGCACAAAATGTTAAGTGGGAATGCAGAGAAGAAAATGATTGATTTTACATGGAATTAAACAAGAAAATTGAGAGTGGAACATGGTTTTGTAATTCCAGTGACTCAGGGGACTAATTCAGGAGGATTGCAAGATTGGGGTCAGCCTCAACAACTTAGTGAGATCTATGTCAAATACAAGAAAGGATTGGGAATGTAGCCCAGTGGTAAGGAACACCTGAGTTCAATCACCAGTCCTGGAAAAAAAGAAAAGAAAAAAGTGTCTTGGGAGTCCACTACTATG
This sequence comes from Spermophilus citellus, assembly GCF_964194105.1. Lineage (NCBI taxonomy): Eukaryota > Metazoa > Chordata > Mammalia > Rodentia > Sciuridae > Spermophilus > Spermophilus citellus. The sequence continues at coordinate 92,406,588 of NC_138192.1, forward strand.
TACAAGAATACTGCATATAGCCCTATAGTCTATGCTGTATGAGGCTTAGACCTCCCCAGAGGTGTACAGGAAAGGTGAGATTTAGAGTTACAAAGCCTTGACCTTGAGTTTCAGCTCTTCCATTATCAGACACATGTTAGTAAAGTAATAGAGAAACGAACTTAACCTCTGTTGAGACCCAGTTTCTTTACTGTTAAAATAGGAGTGGTGGTGCTACCTCACTAAGCTATGAGGACCAAAAGAGAAAACCAGTGCACATAGTGCTACACAAATGCCAGTCTCCCTTCCCTCCTCTCACCTCCATCCCTACGTTGAGAAATGTGGAAAGGTCAAGTTGTCTGTTTACTGGGAATGGTCATTTGGTCATACTTTCAGGGATTCAGGGCAGATTTCAGAGTATTTTGAAATTTGAAAGCCAGATAATCGTCCAAGTATGAGCAAAGGAGAAACTAACAATAAGAATTTTTTTAATCTTTTTTTTTTTTTTTTTTTTTGGCACCAGGGATTGAACCCAGGGGTGCTTAACCACTAAGCCACATCCCCAGCTCTTTTTTTTATGTTTATTTTGAGACAGGGTTTTGCTAAGTTGCTGAGGGTCTTACTAAATTGTTGAGGCTGGCCTTGAATTTGTGATTCCTCTTACTTCAGCCTCTGAGGTGCTGGGATGACAGATATATACCAACAGTAGGCTTAATAATTTTTTTAATTCTCCCAAAAGCCCTATGAGGGAAGTAATGTTCCCCATATTCAAATACTATTTTCTTACCTACTATAATAGTTAGTATGACTTAATTCATTTTATCATGCAAGTTTGGTGCCTTTCAAAACTCTGAGACACCTTTTTTTTTTTTTTTTCCTTTTAGTAAGGTTTCCAAATTTAGATACACTGCCATCAGATCAGCCTACTTGGCTGCAGACACCCAATACAGATGGAGCCACAAGGCCTGGTGTTCAAATGTGCTTGATTGACTTAAAGCTCGGTATATTTTGCATATTTGTATAGAGAGGGTATACTGCTTCATTAAGAGTAATTTTTGTAAAGTTTCTTAAAAATAGAGGAGTAAAGAAAACAATCTGTTATCTTTCTGTTTCTTTTTAATCAACATATCACAAACTTAATGTTATATAGAGTTCAAGACTAGAGTGTTCCTTTATTATGCATTCTGAATCTTAGCTGGGGGTCAAAACTCTTCCAAGACTTGGATATGCCTCAGAGCTTCTGACTAGGTTAGTATGGAGATAGTTTTTCTCTTGGTTGGCTGTGTCTTCTTCCCATCTTTGGCAAAAGGACACTGAAAAGAAGACTTTTTTATTTATCTTTTTTAAACCACAGATCAGCCACCTGCCATGCTTTAGCTTCTCTGTTTAACGTTTCTATTGGCTTCCCCTCATTACCCCACACTGGATATAGGATAAGTGGTTCTAAACAAAAGACCTTAGGATGCACCATGACTCTAAAAAAGGGGAAGTTAATTTTTCCCATGTGATACAGATTGAAGGTGAGCATTGGCAGTCATCTAGCAGATTGTGTCCTATAGGTCATTCAGGGAAGCTGGTCCCTATATCTGGCTGTTCCACCATGATGTTGCAGACAAACAACTCAGCAGGGTTAGCACTCTGTCTGATTTCCAGCCCAAGAGATGTGTGAAATCTTTTCTTTTGTCTGTGTCCTTAAGGAGATAACCTAGAAGCAGTACACATTACTCCTGTTTATTTCCCATTGGTTTGAACTTATACATGAGATCACTCCTCGTTGCAAGGACAGCTGGGAAATGTAGTTTATAATCAAATGGCCCTGTGTCTAGCTATAACTTAGGGAACTCTAAATAATAAAGGAGAATTGATACTGAGATATAGTTAACAATCTTAATCCTATTCCATTAGATAAAAGTTGAAAGAGAAAGGTAGCTACTTAAGGGAAGAACAAAACCTCCGCCATTGTGTTTTTGTTCATTCGTTTTCGTTTTGTGGTGCTGGGGATTGAATCCAGGGCTGCATGCATGCTAGGCAAGTATTCTACCACTGAGCTTTCCTCTACTTTTTTTCGGTCCCCAATCATGAGGCTTTTCCCCAATTTGAGTTTTTAGTATTCCTCTCCTCTATCATCCTCTGCATCCTCAACAGCATTTAACTGGTATCCCTGTCTACACCCTTGTCTTCCACAAAGGGATCTTTATTAAATGTAAACTAGGCAATGTCACTTCTCTTACTAATAACTTACTGATGACTTCCCAGGGCAATGAGAATCAAATCTAAACTCTCTTTCATGGCCTGCAGGCTGCCCTGTTAGCTTCTGCTTACTTTTCTTTCTTCTCTGCCCTCTGTTACAGTCTTTTATTTGTCCAATTTATTGCTTGAATATACACCTTGGTCTTTCTGTCTTGCTGTTCCTTCTGCTTAACAGCCTATCTTCACAAATTGCCTCCTAGTATTCAGGCCTCCACCCAGATGTGATCTCTGCAGTGAGGCCTTCCATGACTACCCCAGCTAAGGCAGCCATACCCTCCCAGTCACCATCTGGGACATGACCCCAAAGTATTGTAAAACTCATGTGACTCCATTTTTGAAAAAAGCTTCTACCTCAAAGCCTGTCCAAGGAAGGGGGCATGACCCTTGTCCTTGGAAAAACACACAGAGCACTCCTAAGCACATACCCACCCTGCTGAGTTGTTTGTCTGCAAATAACAAGAGAGATCTTAGGCACTAGGTGTCCCTGACTCAGTTAGGCTAGGTGAGGACCCCTAGCAACTACCAATCAGCATGAGACAGGGAAAATACCCGGGGTGCCAGATAACCCCCCAGTAGTTTATGGTGATTGATAACATGTTGGGAAACCATGTAGTTTAGCACATACACCGCTCGTGACTTAAACCAATCAGTTCAAAGGAATCCCCCTATTGTACTAACCAATCACCCCTACCCAACTTGTTCCAGCCAGTGAATGTGCTAATCAATGTTAAGAGTTGTAGTTTGATTTTCCCGTGGTGTGAAATGATTTGCCGTGTGATGTTGTGATGCATAGAGCATCTCCAAAAACCTTTAAAATCTCAAAGGACCAGGACTCACTCCCTGGGACCACTGCTGTGTTGGAATGGTTGTGAGTCCAGGCTCGAGTCTGCAATAAAGACTCTTGTGTGATTGCATCAGATTCTGCTCCTGGAGGTCTATTGGGGTCCCATAAATCTGGCATTACTGTATCACCTTCATAACAAACATCATGACGACTATTACTTATTACTTGTTTTACATATTTATAGTATGTAAGCTCCTGGAATCAGAGAGATTGTCTTCTTCTCCCCTGTATCCAGAGCTCCTGAAAAATAGCTATAAGTGTATAATAGGCACTTTTTTTTTAACTTATCAATGGACCTTTATTTTATTTTATTTATATGCAGTGCTGAGAATCGAATCCAGTGCCTCATACATGCTAGGCAAGTGTTTTACCACTGAGCTATGACCCCAGCCCTAATAATATGCACTCTTTGGTCTTAGTGAAACATCAATACTATTTATCTAACAGCTATTAGCACAAGGCCTTGCACATGGTAGGCATTCAATAAATATTTATTAAATAAATAGAACTGTGCAAATTCCAGTGAATCAGAGGGACAAAGAGTGCCATTTGATAAATTGTTATAGACATTCTGTGCTTAATTAAAACTTTTTCTGAATGTTAAAGAAATAAATAAGCTTTGTAAAAAAATACAGCAGATAGGGCTGGGGCTGGAACTCAGAGGCAGAGTGCTTATCTCTCACACATGTGAGGCATTGGGTTTGATCCTCAGCACAACATAAAAATAAATAAGTGAAATGAAAATACTATATCCTTGTATAACTAAAAAAGAAAAATTAAATACAGCAGATAACTATAAAGAAAAGCCCTACCACTGCAAGAAAATAATTGTTATCATTTTGGTAAGTATTCAAATAGACTTTTTGCCTATATGCACACACACGTTTTTAAAAATTGGCATCATATTATATATGCGCTTTAAATAGAAAACTTGCCAAGCACACTTGCCAAGAAATAATGCTTATTTTAAAGTATGAAGATGAGCATTAAAATAAATTAGGTTGGGTGCTTAACTTACATATTTTAGGTGGTGATTATAGGAAGTATAGAATAAGGTTTGCATAGACATTCCTATCAGCAGCTGTAACTATGCCCTGTGCCAGGGACCCTCTGTAGAACAGGAGAAAAAAATTCCCTAGCAGTTTGTCAAGTCTTAAATAGTGCTTATTTTTATTTAGGTCAAAATCTCCTTCATTTCCAGAGATACATTGAGTACTTCTCTGTTAATCTTTTCTAGTAAAAGATGATGAATATTACTGGAAGGAAACTATCAAGAAATATATTTTGTCCTTTGCCATAACTTGTATCCAATTCAAATTCCCATAATTGAATTGTATTTAAAGCTTGGATACCAAAATGTCAGGGGTGTGCCTGTCTCTCAGGAAGGGGAGGGAAACAACTAGATTTGGAAATCTGGGATGAAAATGTATATGAATATACAAATGACATTTATAGATCCCAATACACCATGAATATACATAGTTGGCATGAAGACACTAAGCATAAAAATGTTGTGGGTGTTTACAAGTTTTTAAAAAAGGCATTATTTGCATTAAAAGAAAGTTTTCTAATTTCCAAAATAGTTTATCCAGGGAGTTGGGAATTTGAGCTAAGAGAGAAAGGTGAGAAAAAGAAGTACTGGGGAAAAAAATGGGAAAGTCTATGAATAAAATAGTCTTTGTGCTTTGGGCCCTTTATACATAAAGAAGAAAAATCTGTGTTCCCAGTTTTAACTTTGATTCTTTCCCTGGATGAGTCTGGCCAAGTTGTTTGCCTTCACTGAGTCTTTATTTCATTTCTTCATCACAAAAATAAAGCAAGAGAGAAAAATAAAACCCCAGAGAGAGTTTACTCAGTAGTGCACCTAAATAGTACAAAATGTTCTATCTGGCCCTAGTTTCCTATGATTTTTTTTTAGTTGTAAATGAACACAATACCTTTTTTTAATTGATTTTTTAAAAAAATAAATGACAGCAGAATGCATTACAATTCTTATTACACATATACAGCACAACTTTTCATATCTCTGCTTGTATATAAAGTATGTTGACATCAATTCGTGTCTTCATACACGTACTTTGGATAATGATGTCCATCACATTCCACCATCCTTGCTAATCTCCTGCCCCCTCCCTTTCCCTCCCACCTCTCCGCCCCATCTAAAATTCATCTATTCCTCCCATGCTCCCCCTCCCTACCCCTCTATGAGTCAGCCTCCTTATATCAGAGAAAACGTTTGTTCGGTATTTGTTTTTTTGGGATTGGCTAACTTCACTTAGCATTATCTTCTCCAACGCCATCCATTTACCTACAAATGCCATGATTTTATTCTCTTTTATTGCCGAGTAAAGTTCCATTGTGTATATATGCCACATTTTTTTTTATCCATTCCTCCACTGAAGGGCATCTAGGTTGGTTCCACAATTTAGCTATTGTGAATTGTGCTGCTATAAACATTGATGTGGCTGTGCCCCTGTAGTATGCTGTTTTTAAGTCTTTGGGGTATAGACCAAGGAGTAGGATAGCTGGGTCAAATGATGGCTCCATTCCCAGATTTCCAAGGAATCTCCATACTGCTTTCCATATTGGCTGCACCAATTTTCAGTCTCATCAGCAATGTATGAGTGTACCTTTTTCCCCACATCTTCGCCAACACTTATTGTTGTTTGTCTTAATAATAGCTGCCATTCTGACTAGAGTGAGATGATAGAGTAGTTTTGATTTGCATTTCTCTAATTACTAGAGATGATGAACATTTTTTCATATATTTGTTGATTGATTGTATATCATCTTCTGAGAAGTGTCTGTTCAGGTCCTTGGCCCATTTGTTGATTGGGTTATTGTTTTTTTGGTGCTTAGCTTTTTGAGTTCTTTATATACCCTAGAGATTGGTGCTCTTTTGTTAGGTTGATTCCCAAGTATTTTATTTTATTTTTTTTTGAGGATATTGTGAATGGAGTGGTTGTCCTCATTTCCATTTCAGAGGATTTGTCGCTGATATACAGGAATGCCTTTGATTTATGCGTGTTGATTTTATATCCTGCCACTTTGCTGAATTCATTTATTAGCTCTTTGTAGACCCTTTTGGGTCTGCTAGGTATAGAATCATGTCATCTGCAAATAGTGATAATTTAAGTTCTTCTTTTCCTATTTTTATGCCTTTAATTTCTTTCGTCTGTCTAATTGCTCTGGCCAGTGTTTCGAGAACTATGTTGAACAGAAGTGGTGAGAGAGGGCATCCCTGTCTTGTTCCAGATTTTAGAGGGAATGCCTTCAATTTTTCTCCATTCAGAATGATGCTAGCCTGAGGCTTAGCATAGATTGCTTTTACAATGTTGAGGTATGTTCCTGTTATCCCTAGTTTTTCTACAGTTTTGAACATAAAGGGATGCTGTACTTTCTCGAATGCTTTTTCCGCATCTATCAAGATGATCATATGGTTCTTATTTTTAAGCCTTTTGATGTGGTGAATAACATTTATTGATTTCCATATATTGAACCAGCCTTGCATCCCAGGGATGAATCCTACTTGATCATGGTGCACAATTTTTTTGATATGTTTTTGAATCCGATTCGCCAGAATTTTATTGAGGATTTTTGCATCTAGGTTCATTAGAGATATTGGTCTGTAGTTTTCTTTCTTTGAAGTGTCTTTGTCTGGTTTAGGAATCAGGGTGATGTTGGCCTCATAGAAAGAATTTGGAAGTTCTCCCTCTTTTTCTATTTCCTGAAATAGCTTGAAAAGTATTGGTATTAGTGCCTCTTTAAAGGTTTTGTAAAACTCTGCTGTATACCCATCCGGTCCTGGGCTTTTCTTAGTTGGTAGTCTTTTGATGGTTTCTTCTATTTCCTCAATTGATATTGGTCTGTTTAGGTTGTCTATATCCTCCTGACTCAATCTGGGCAGATCATATGACTTAAGAAATTTATCGATGCCTTCACTATCTTCTATTTTATTGGAGTATAAGGATTCAAAATAATTTCTGATTATCTTCTGTATTTCTGAAGTGTCTGTTGTGATATTGCCTTTTTCATCTCGTATGCTAGTAATTTGAGTTCTCTCTCTTCTTCTCTTCGTTAGCATGGCTAAGGGTCTGTCGATTTTATTTATTTTTTCAAAGAACCAAGTTTTAGTTTTGTCAATTTTTTCAATTGTTTCTTTTGTTTCGATTTCATTAATTTCAGCTCTGATTTTAATTATTTCTTGCCTTCTACTTCTTTTGTTGTTATTTTGCTCTTCTTTTTCTAAGATTTTGAGATGAAGTATGAGATCATTTATTTGTTGTTTTTTCCTTTTTTTAAGGAATGAACTCCAAGAAATGAATTTTCCTCTTAGAACTGCTTTCAATGTGTCCCATAGATTCCGATATGTTGTGTCTGTGTTTTCATTTATCTCTAAGAATTTTTTAATTTCCTCCTTGATGTCTTCTATAACCCATTGATCATTCAGTAACCTATTGTTCATTCTCCAAGTGATGCATGATTTTTCCTTCCTTCTTTTATCGTTGATTTTCAGTTTCATTCCATTATGATCAGATAAGATGCATGGTATTATCTCTACTCCTTTATATTGTCTAAGAGTTGCCCTGTGACATAATATATGATCTATTTTTGAGAAGGATCCATGTGCTGCTGAGAAAAAAGTGTATCTGCTTGATGTTGGGTGGTATATTCTATATATGTCTATTAAGTCTAGGTTATTAATTGTGTTATTGAGTTCTATAGTTTCCTTATTCAACTTTTGTTTGGAAGATCTGTCCAGTGGTGAGAGAGGTGTGTTGAAGTCTCCCATGATTATTGTATGGTGGTCTATTAGACTCTTGAACTTGAGAAGAGTTTGCTTGATGAACATAGCTGCACCATTGTTTGGGGCATATATATTTATGATTGTTATGTCTTGTTGGTGTATGGTTCCCTTGAGCAGTATGTAGTGTCCCTCTTTATCCCTTTTGATTAACTTTGGCTTGAAATCTATTTTATTTGATATGAGTATGGACACTCCTGCTTGTTTCCGAAGTCCATATGAGTGATATGATTTTTCCCAACCTTTCACCTTCAGTCTATGTATGTCTTTTCCTATCAAATGCGTCTCCTGTAGGCAGCATATTGTTGGGTCTTGTTTTGTATCCATTCTACTAGCCTGTGTCTCTTAATTGGTGAGTTTAAGCCATTAACTTTTAGGGTTATTATTGAGTATGGGTTGTTCTTCCAGCCATATTTGTTTATTTATGTTACTAAACATGGTTTGTTTTCCTCTTTGATTATTTTTCCCCCTTTACTGTCCTACCTCCCACTGTTGGTTTTCATTGTTATTTTCCATTTCCTCTTCCTGTAATGTTTTGCCGAGGATGTTTTGAAGAGATGGTTTTCTAGCTGCAAATTCTTTTAACTTTTGTTTATCGTGGAAGGTTTTAATTTCATCTTCCATCCTGAAGCTTAATTTCGCTGGATACACGATTCTTGGTTGGAACCCATTTTCTTTCAGTGTTTGAAATATGTTATTCCAGGATCTTCTAGCTTTCAGAGTCTGTGTTGACAGATCAGCTGTTATCCTGATTGGTTTACCCCTAAATGTAATCTGCTTCCTTTCTCTTATAGCTTTTAAAATTCTCTCCTTATTCTGTATGTTGGGCATCTTCATTATAATGTGTCTAGGTGTGGATCTCTTATGATTTTGCACATTCGGCGTCCTGTAGGCTTCCAGGATTTGGGATTCTGTCTCATTCTTCAAGTCTGGGAAGTTTTCTCGTATTATTTCATTGAATAGATTGCTCATTCCTTTGGTTTGGACCTCTATACCTTCCTGTATCCCAATGACTCTTAAGTTTGGTCTCTTTATATTATCCCATATTTCTTGGATGTTCTGCTCATGGTTTCTTAACTTGTCTTGCTGAGCTGTCTATGTTCTTTTCAAGTTGAAATACTTTGTCTTCATTGTCTGATGTTCTGTCTTCTAAGTGTTCTACTCTGCTGGTAGTATTCTCAATTGAGTTTTTAAGTTGGTTTATTGCTTCCTGCATTTCTAGGATTTCTGTTTGTTTGTTTTTTATAACCTCTATCTCCCTGTATAGTTGATCTTTTGCTTCTTGGATTTGTTTATGTAGCATGTTATTTCTGTTACTATTGCTCTGTAGTATAGTTTAAGGTCTGGTATAGTGATGCCACCTGCTTTACTCTTCCTGCTAACGATTGCTTTAGCTATTCTGGGTCTCTTATTTTTCCAGATGAATTTAATGATTGCTTTTTCTATTTCTATGGGGAATACCATTGGGATTTTGATCAGAATTGCATTAAATCAGTATAGTGCTTTTGGTAGTATGGTCATTTTGATAATATTAATTCTGCCTATCCAAGACCTCTTTTGTTGATTCCCAAGTATCTTTTTTTTTTTGAGGTTATTGTAAATGGGGTAGTTTTCCTCATTTCCTTCTCAGAGGATTTGATCTACAGAAATGCCTTTGATTTATGGGTGTTGATTTTATATCCTGCTACTTTGCTGAATACCTTTATTTTTATTTATTTATTTTTATGTGGTGATGAGGATCCAAACCCAGTGCCTCACACATACCAGGCAACTGCTCTACCACTGAGCCACAACCCCAGCCTGCTTTCTATGATTTGACTGTTATAAAAGATACTGTGTCATTTTGTACAGGTTAATTGTATGGATTATTGCTAGGTTTTCTCTTGCATTCTGTTTGTTTGGCTGGCAGGTAGTTTTGCTAAATGGTGTTTTATCTGCTTAAAATGTCTTGCTTGGTACCAATATCTTTTTTTTTTTTTCTTTATTTTTGGTAGCAGGGATTGAACTGAGAGGCTCTAAACTATTGAGCCACATTCCCAGCCTTCTTATTTTTCATTTTGAAACAGGGTCTTCCTAAGTTGCTTATGGTCCTGCTAAATTGCTGAGGCTGCCTTTGAACTTGTGATCCTCCTCACTCAGCCTACTGAGTTGCTGGGATTACAGGTGTGAGCCACCGTGCCTGGCTATAACTGACTTTTCTAGTATCTAACAGCTGTACTTTGAAAGCCTCTGGCATTTTAATTGAGGTAAACCCTCCTCAATTGGTTGACCACAGTAGACTTGTTCATAAAGGAGTGGTGGGCTCCCTGAAGAAGACTAAGGTCATGAGCACAATCAGTTCAGAGCTTTGGTAGGCAGGACAGGCAACTGGCTGGGGAATAAAAATGTGCTATATGGTTTTCAAGAATGGAAAGATACTTGCCATAACTGACTCTTAGTTTGTGAAAATAAAATTATACTGAAGTCCCCTAGAGCTTGTGAATCATAAAGTCTCCATTATTATCCACAAAACAATTTTCTTGAAACTTGTTACCTGGAAATTACATGCTACCTTAAACGAGGGCTTGGAGAATGAGAAAGAAAAAACAAATAAAACAAAAAATGCAATTGAATTATGTGGAATAGAGAATTTCATGCAGCATTCATTTTTAAAATAGACAGTAAGAACTTTCAGGACCAAGGAGAAAACTAACAGAGTGTCTACTATGATTGCCAGAAATCCCAGGCTAAGGCACAGGCCACACTTTGAAAAACTGTGGTATAAAATAGACAATCCTGATTATTTACCATAATGTTTCTTTTAGAATTTTACTTGAGAAGATGGGGTAGGGCAAAGAATCAAAACAGTTCTGAGATTTCCTCACACATCCAATTTTAAAATTGAATTTCTTTGCTGGAACTGCTGATCTGCAATTCCCCCAGCTTATGTGGGTTTCAAAGGGCTGTTGTACCCTTAGACCAGTGTTTCTCCGTCTCTGAATTATTGATATTTGCAACCAGATAATTCTGTTGTGGGACTGGCTGGTGCATTATAGGATGTTTAGCGGTATCCCTGATCTCTTCCCACTAGATACTAGTAGCACCTTCCTTTTACCCTTGTCCTCACCTTCCATGTGTCAACAAAAAAATGTTTCTAGATGTTTCCAAATGTCTGGAGGGTGGGGTGCTAAACCCCCCCCCCCCACTGAAAACCACTGCTTTCCTCTGGGTTGAGGACCTTTAGTGAGATTTAAGAGAAAACTGAGAGAAAGAGAGAGAGAGAGAGAGAATAGAAAATGATTTTTTTCTCCATATATTTATTCTAGAAATTATTCTATTTATGGAATTTAGTCAAAGATGCTTACAAGTGTTTTTTAGGAAATTGATCTTATTCCAAAGCAAGCCAATATTACACATATTATTTTAAACTGTAATTGATAACTGCTTCTCTGTGGTATATTGTCAATGATTTGAGCCTTTACCTTGAAGAATGTTAGTGATCCATTCATTGTTTTCATAACTTGTAGCACTGCTGGCCTTCCACTGAATATTGTATCAGGTGGTATTTTTTTTCTTCCCCCAAGCTTTGCAAACTGCTTTGATGCACCATGGAAAACACATTTTAGGAGAAAAAGTTATATTTTACTCCAGTTCTCAAATTAAACTAGTTATTAGAGCAACTATTTTTTTGTTTGTATTTTGAAATTGTCTAGATCCATTTTACAATGTTGTCACACAGGCATAAAGCATTTTACTACCTGAAAATTGTAGTTTGCATACAATACTGACTTTACCAAATAACCTTATGAGCAAACCTCATATCTAAAGAGTAACTAGAGGGGCTGGGATTGTAGCTCAGTCATGAAGCCCTTGCCTAGCATGTGTGAGGCACTGGGTTCCATCCTAGGCATCAATAAATAAATAAATTAATTAATTAATTAATTAAAAAAAGATTGGCTATAAATTAATATAGTTTAATCTGAAGCTTACGGACATAGCCTTCTTCAGAGTATACATCTTATCTTGACTTGTATTTTGCTCCGAAAAACAGAAAAATATTACAAGTGGTGGGTTTTGTTTTGTTAATAGAGTGCAATTTATTTCAAATAACATTTTTTGGACACTGTAGGCCAGGAGTTGGGCCCATTTTAAGTAGGCTGGATTTTTATAAAGCAAAACCTCTGACTTATATGATTCAAATATGGTGAGAATTCCATTTTCTCTCATTTTACTACTTGGCATCGAGTAGATGAGAGAAAAGCTGAAGCTCTGGGATAACCTTTTATTTTCTCCTTGGCAGTTCTGGAAGAATCAGAGGAAAACTCATGAAATGTCTGTGATTTCCGATGAGATCTGGACAAAATATATTCTTTCTGGCCCATAAAATTTTCATCATCTTTCCCCAAATTTCCTACTGATTTATTAGTAATATGTCAAGTATCAGTAGTAATAACATTGTTAATTCATTTAAAACTTTAATTTTTTTTTTAGAATCTGTATCTTTTATGTAGGTGCTGGGCCTCTAATCTGGTACTTATTTACTTGGCTATATAGGAGCTACATGCTATTAACCACTGCAACAAGCCTGGTGCTCATGAATCTTTATGAACCAGGGACCATGCTGGAAATTTTCAGGATTAGGGGTCAGTCCCATTATTATGTACAACTATTACGCACCAATTTAAAAAATGTGGAAAGAAAAAGAAAAAAAAAAGAGTAGGTGACTGACCTATAGCAAGCATGACAGAGATGGCATGTGGGACTGTTGTCAGTGTCCCTTAGTCAAATTGTCTACACACAATCACTGGCTTCCTTGAAGAACCCCATTCCCCCCATCTAGGTTCCCTCTCCCCAGACACTTGGAAGAATTGTCTTTGGCAAGAGTCAGATGCACTGGCTTCCTCCTGCTCTGGTACAGAGAGTTTGCAATAGCACAATGTTCCTCAGGTTCTATGGAGCACCATTCTGTCTGAGTGATAAAAAACAACTGGAACCTGATAAAATTACTTTTTGTGTTTATCTTGGTTCTATATGTCACAGAAAACAATGCATGTGTCATTTTAAACACTGTTATTTAAAAACACTCTTTCTCTACTTCCTTTCTTTTTCTGTTGTTTCTAATTCTTGTTTCTTGGTTATTTGCTCTTCAAGGAGAAGGAAGCAATAGGTTAAAAACTAACTAGAAAATATGGGAGAAGGAAAGAGAACTCACTAGAGTAGGTTGCAAGCCTGGAGTGCCAGAGTAGAAATTGTTTGCTTAGGGCTGGTGTATAGCTCAGAGGCAGGGCATGTGCTTAGCATGCTGGATCTGATCTCTAGCACTGCAGTAAAAATAACAATAACTGCTTGGCATAGTAATATATAGCAGTAACTATAGGGCAGTAAGTGAGTAGTTCTAGCAATGTATTTCCTAGCTCTGGAGACCAGTGTTCCTTCCTCCTATCACTCGCTCAGCTCTAGTGCCTGCCTATGAATGTTGCTCTGAAGGTTAAGGAAATACAAACATTGTCATGAACCGAGTTGTCTCCCCTCAACATTCATGTTAAAATCCTGATTCTTGGTACCTCAGAATATGTCTCCTTATTTGGACACAGGGCTGTTGCAAGTGTAATTAGTTAAGATGAGGTAATGAGTAGGGTGGGCCTGTAATACCGTATGAATGGTGTCTTCATAAAAAAGGGAAATTTGGAGATTGTCACATATGCAGAGAGAATGCCACGTGAAGACTGAAGTTATGCTTCCACAAGCCAAGGGACTACCAGAAGCTAAGAGAAAGGTCTGGAAACAATACTTCCCTAGTGCCTTCAGAGGGAGTATGGCCCTACTTTCAACCTTGATCTTGGGTTTCTGGCATCCAGAACTATGAGGCAATGGATTTCTGATGTTTTTTCTGTGTGATAGTCACCCTAGCAAACAAATATACAGTGTCTATGCTAATTCTGACCAGTGTCCTTGGAAGGGTGCTGGTTTGGTGGAGCTAAGAAGTGTGTACTATCCAATCCAAACATCCAGAATGAAACCTGTGTACATCTATAACAGACATATACATATAAGGACATAAATAAAGTCACTGCAACAACCTCTGAACAATTCTATAACAATAATGCTATTGAACCTACTTTCTATGGTTCTTAATACAAATGATAAAACCTGCAGTCACTGTTGGATTTCTTCAATGTCAAAGGATATTAATCTCAAAATAAAAGGGTAATCCCAATAGGTGAGCATTCCAGGCCACCTCATTCTGTAATTCAGCTCAGTCAACATTTATTAGCCTGATCAAGTTTCAAGGAATTTGAAGCAAAAAAAGCATCAGACACAATTGTGTCCTTAAGTAGCTTGTTACTTGTAGCTAATAAGGAAGGCAAAATCCTGGGAAAATCTTTCATTAATTAACCTATAGGGGACTCCATCCATTTATACTCTGGACTGTTCAACTCTTAGTGTCAGGTGATGGAAACTCTATTCAAGCTGGCTAAAACAAACACAAAAGTAAGACATTGGATAATTCAAAGATGAAAGTACATTGTCAGTGCATTAATTGGGGTTCTCCGGAGAAACAGAATCCATGAGGGGTGATATTTTAAGGAATTCACTTGTGCTTACGAGGGCAACTTACAGAGTGGGCCAGCAGGCTGGAAATTCAGATTAACAGTTGATGTTACAGTCTTGAGTCCAAATTATGCAGGGCATTAGGCTCAACCAAGGTTCTATATTGTACTCTGTAGTACTCTGAGAAACTTCAGTCTTTGCACTTAAGGCCTTCAACTGATTAAATGAGGGCCTCCCACATTATGGAGAGTAATCTGCTTTACCCAAAGTCTACAGACAAATGTAATCATTTGTAAAAACAAACAATAAAAAAAAGAAACAAAAAGACCCCCAAAACCCACAACAACAGGTAGACTGGTGTTTCTGAAACATGGAATTAATCATGACAGGGAGAGTGGAATCCAAGGAGTAACATAAAATCATCAGGAAGTTACCTCTCCTCATCTTTACTACTTCTTTGCTATAGGCTTTGATTGACTTGTCTTCCAAATGTTTCCATTCCTGAACCAATCACTTTGGGTAAGGGAATGCAGTTTTCTGGCTGTGCAGAAAATAAAGAAATAGGCTGTGGTGTTACAGAAGAAAGGCTGTGGGTAGCTGAAATCAAGGACCTTTCATCAGATGGATCCCACCGACCAGAGGGTAAGGCAGAGGGAAATGCAGTTTTCAAGGGAACTGAAATATTTTGTGCAAAAGCAGTCCTTGGGTACTTAAAGGTAGGAAGGATAAGAGATAAAGGAAAGAATATCAGGAAAGTCCTATATACTCCTGCTGCAGGAGGCAGCTGGGACATCAATAATCACCAGAGACCACTTGTAACGAATAGGATTAAACTCATTACACTTAAACTACCACTGAATCTCATGAAATTTTCCTTTGAGGAAAATTTAGTTTTTTTCATTGATTTAAAGTAAGTAATCTCTGTTCTTCTGAGCACAGAATTGCTTTTAATTAGAAATGCATGACATTTAAAATTATTTAAATATAAATATTTTTACACCAAAGGGTATGGAATGTGGGGTGTGGGATGAAGGGATGGAAGCAATGAAATTTTTCCTGTGCAAAAACCCTGCTGGAAAAATATTTTCCCTTAGTCATCGTTCTGAAAATCATCCCTCTCAGGGATGCTTGTTATTTAAAATTAAAAGGAATTGGCATTTGGAGATTTTGAATAATTTATCTGGACTTGTTTCAGTGATTACATAATGGCTGCAAATAGGTCAAGACTCCAGTCATTCTGGGGAATTTGTAAATATACTTGTTTATGTGGACATCACCTCCCTCACCCTCATTTTCTATATGCACCCCTTAGCCACCTCCAAGTCTCCCACACTGGAAGCACACTTAGGGCCGGGCTACTTTTATTCATCTCACTCCCTGGCATCTTGGTGGTGTGTGGCATCTTGCATACAGTGCTTTTCTGTGTGTTGAATTGCACTAATGTCTGGGAAGCTCTGGCATTTTGGAAGGTTCTGAAACTCTCAGAGAACAAAGTTCCTGGGTTGGTTCTAGGATGGTTCTGAAATTCTCAGAGAACAATACTCATTTAGAACAAAGTCAACATAACAACAGTTTCAAAAATTTCTAGATGTATAGCTGCCAACAATGGCATCTTACAACAAACATCGTACAACAAACATCTTACATGTAGTTAATGTCAGTCAAATATTGGAAACCCACTCAAAGCCAAAACTGAAGTGCTTTCTGTATACTCATTCTTCACTTTTGTTTTAAACCTCTCTCTCTCTCTCTCTCTCTCTCTCTCTCTTTCTTTGTAGTTGTAGATGGACAGAATGCCTTTATTTAATCTACTTTTATGTGGTGCTAAGGATTGAACCCAGCGCCTCACACATGCTAGGCAAGCACTCTACCACTGAGCAACAGCTCTAGTGCTTAACATCTAATTTTAAACAACTCTCCCAACTGTTTATCCAATTTCAACATTCAAATCTCCCCTACTGTTTTGATTCCTTCATCTTTTCAAAATAGGAAAGGACATCATTTTAATCATTATAATTTAATCAACTGGTTATTAGTTAGGAATTAATGAATTTCATTGACCTTTTGCTCTAAAGTGAAAGGATATGTTACACCTGCAAGGAAATCCAGGTATGAATAAGCTGAGAGGGATGGTCCTTCTGCCCATTGTCCTCCCTTCTCCTCTGGAAGGGGTTGGAAAAGAGCATGTATAGGGTTAGTGTGAAGACCAGCGCGAACACCATAGGGATTTTACTCCTTTGAGAGTGATGATGGTATGAAATGAATATGGTGTATGGTTTCATTCCTACCTGCAAAGCATTTACTTCTAGAACATAAAAAATCCCTTTAGGAATGGTCATTCCACTTTGCCTTAAGCCAAGCACTTTGAGGAAATAGTCTTTCCCCTTGTTTCTTTTCCTCTTTTAAACACAGGTCATTGTCCCTTCCTTATCCTCCTCTAAGTCAATTATTTCTGACCCTGTGCTTAAACAACAAAAACTACAAAATGCCAACTTAGCCCAGCAGTGCTCAGAGCTTGCATACACTATTGCTGATCTGAACACAACCCCCAGTTAATATTGTTTCTATTTTGTGTGTGAGATTCAGAAAGGATTGGTCCTATCCTCAAGTGTTCACAGAATTAAGTGGCAGTTGGGGAGCTTTGGTCTCTTGAGTTCCAAAGCCATGTCCACTATACCACTTTGCCTCCCAGATGTATGGCATCTTGGATCACGTCATCATGCCTACTATATGATTTCTGCTCTAGTTAAATGTCCCTGGTACTTTACATTCTATGTGATAGGGGAGAGGAGGGGATGTGGGGATAGGAAAGATAGTAGAACGAAATAGACATTATTATTTATGTATATATGCATGACCACTATGATTTGACTGTATGTATACTCAGAAAAATGAGAAATTATATCCCATCTATGTATGATATATCAAAGTGCATAAATGTATTCGATTTTCATGTATAACTAATTAAATAACAACAGATAAAAAATAAAGTAAAATAAGAACAACAACTGAATGTTAACCTACTTCTATGTTCTTAGTTTTGTTAATTCAATCAAGTTGCCTAGTTGTTTAAACTAGAAACCTGGGATTCTTGGTTATATATAATAATATTTAGATAATTATAATTAATAGTCTTAAAATAATCATTACAACTTGGTGAGCAATTGAGAAAAGGGAGTGAAAAAAAGTGAGAAAAATCAAGATTCCCAGGTTTCCACGATGTCAGGTTAGGGAGACAACAGAATAACATATTGTTGATTTTTTTTAATGAATGCCTGACTGCCAGATAACATTAAAGCACTTCTGGGAGGCGAAGTGATGCAGTGGACATAGAATCTTTGGAGACCTGAATGAGAGAACAAAGAGAACTCGTACAAAAGGGAAACTGAAAATCCAGGGAAAGATCTCTCTCTCTCTTTTCCCCTCTCCTGCCTCTCTTCCCCCATTGCTATGGCTTCAGTGTGTCCCTGAAAATTCATGTATTGAAACTTAATCCCCAGTGCAATATTGTTGACAGGGTGGACCTTTCAGGAGTGATTTGGTCATGAGGGCTCTGCCTTTTTGAACAGATTAATGCTGTTTTCCTAAGAATGGGCTCCTGATAAAAGGAAAAATTCCCTCTTCCTCCTCCTCCTCCCCCTCCACCACCACCTGCTAATGCTCTTGCCTTTTCACCTTAAGCCATTGGATGATGTAGGAAGAAGGCCCTACCAGATACATGACCCTCAACCCTGGACTTCCCAACTTTCAGAACTATTAGAAATAAATCTCCATTCTTTATAAATTATTCAGTCTTAGGGATTCTGTTATAGAAGCACAAAACAGACTAAGATATCTGCCACGATAATCCTGACTCAATGGCTAGTTTTTAACCTACTAGTTATACTTTTGCAACTGCTAAACTTTACATTTTCACTTTCCACGTGATCTTCTATTCATTCACCAAGTTCAAACGCCAGTTCTATTGTGAAACCCTCCCTGGTTTCTCTGGAAAACTGAGTTTCTTTGTATTTCATAATTCTTAACACATACGTTGATTATAAGAATACATACCATTGGGATGGTGATATAGCTCAGTGGTAGAGTACATACAAGGCCTTAGGTTCAACACCCAGAACTGCAAGAAAAAATAAATATACCATTGTACGTGGCATATCTGTTGATAGTGTACCTCTCATCCCCACTAGAGTGAGAACTTTGTTGGCAAAGATCTTGTGTCGTTTGTGTGTGGCATTAAGGTCTTGCACTGTTTCTGGAAACCACAGAACTTCAATAAATATTGTTGGGTTGAATTTAGTTGAATTTATCTGAGGAATGAATTTCATAGTGCCCACCTTCCAGTCTGTGTTTGTGATTTAAATAACTACTCAATTAATCTGAAGGCTGAGCAAAATAGGGAAAATGTTAAAGTTTGTCTTTTCTGTCTGTGGCTCTCCTTCTTTCCTATCAATAACAAGAGCCCCTCACCTCCTTTTAGATTCCTACTGATCTCTAACATATTTGCTCTGTCCCTTTCCCCATATTAGGAACCATCACTTATATCCCCAAAGAAATTCCCAGCTCTGCTGCACACTAGCTGGGATCCCAGACAGGTTCTTTACCTGACTGAATATTTTCTCTTCTAATATGGAGCTAATACTATCTGCTCCTAGGGTTGCTGTGGAGATTCAATAAGAAACTCCAAGTAAAGCACTAACACAATCCATGAAACATAATAATGGTTCAGTGAATGGTTTATAAAAACCGCCTTGTTTATACAGGCATGCTAATTCTTCCCAAAGCATTTTCTTTAAAAATACTATTTAATTGTGAATGAATGGTCTCTTATTAAAGAAATCTGTTAGATAAATATCTATTAACAATTTTCTTGGTGCCTGGCTCCTACCTTGTACTAGGAAAGCAGGTAAGCAGACTCACTCGCTGCCCTGTGAGGTATGCAGATCCCCACAAAGTTCCCAGGATGGGGGCTGCCACGTGAAATGTTTCCAGAGTTCAGAACAGAGGCACACATGAGGATGCCGAGGGAAAGTTTTCCAAGAAGGGGTCCACTAGGGTGGCATCAATCTGAGGAAGGCGGTCTCGTCAGAGGAAACATGAACAAAGGGATAGAAGTCAGATAGGGTTTGACAGGAGAGAAGTGGTTCAGTTATAGTTTGTCTGTGTGTAGGAGAAAGGAGTCAGAAAGATGAGTCTAGAAAGATAAGCAGGTGGCCAAATCCTCAGGGCAATAATAGCAAGTGAGCAGGGAAGCTATGGCCTGTATTCTTCTAGCCCAGTAAATCTTAACTGTGTTTATATATTGGTATCACCAGCAGCTTTTAAAAGTACCAAGGCTTAGAGACAATCACATATGAATCACTATGGTGTAGTCAAGGCATACTCAAAAAAAAAAAAAAGCTTCCAAAGTAGTTCTAATATACAGCTAATAATGACAACTGCTATAATTAAACCCCTGAAGTCCTACTAACCCAGATTTGGCTGCAAAGGTATTTAGTGTAATCATGGACCTTTAGAATTACAAGGAAACTGAAAGCACATGTGGTCCTAGGTGCTATTTTTTTTTTTTTTTTTTGCTGTTGGTGATTAAACTCAGGGGCACTCTACTATTTTTTTTAATTGATTATTTAAAGCATTACATAGCTCATGATATATCATCTTTCATACATTTGACTCAAATTGTGTTTTGAACTCCCATTTTCACCCCAAATACAGATTGCAGAATCACATCTGTTACATATTCACATTTTTACATAATGCCATATTAGTGACTGTTGTATTCTGCTACCTTTCCTATCCCCTACTATCCCCCCTCCCCTCCCCTCCCCTCCCATCTTCCCTCTCTACCTCCCCTGCTGTTGTTCAATTCTCTCCCTTTTTTTCCCACCCCCTTGCCCCTCATAACCTCTTATAATTCTATGTATCATTGAAGGTCTCCTACTATTTCCATGTGCTTTCCCTTCTCTCTCCATTTCTCTTCCCCCATTCGTCTTTGTTTACTGTAGTCTTTTCCTCATGCTCTTCCTTCCTGTTCTGTTCTTAGTTGTTCTCTTTATATCAAAGCAGACATTTGGCATTTGTTTTTTAGGGCTTGTCTAGCTTCGCTTAGCATAATCTGCTCTAATGCCATCCATTTCCCTGCAAATTCTATGATTTTGTCATTTCTTAGTGCTGCATAATACTCCATTGTGTATAGATGCCACATTTTTTTTATCCATTCATCTATTGAGGGGCATCTAGATTGGTTCCACAGTCTAGCTATTGTGAATTGTGCCGCTATAATCATTGATGCAGCCGTATCCCTATAGAGCGCTTTTTTAAGGTCCTCAGGGAATAGTCCGAGAAGTGCGATAGCTGGGTCAAATGGTGGATCCATTCCCAGCTTTCCCAGGAATCTCCATACTGCTTTCCAAATTGGCCTCACCATTTTGCAGCCCCACCAGCAGTGTACAAGTGTACCCTTTTCCCCACATCCCCGCCAACACTTATTGTTGTTTGACTTCATAATGGCTGCCAATCTTACTGGAGTGAGATGGTATCTTAGGGTGGTTTTGATTTGCATTTCTCTGATTGCTAGAGATGGTGAGCATTTTTTCATGTACTTGTTGATTGATTGTACGTCCTCCTCTGAGAAGTGTCTGTTCAGGTCCTTGGCCCATTTGTTAATTTGGTTATTTGTTATCTTATTCTACTATTGAACTGCATCCCAATCCTTTTTATTTTATTTTGACACAGGGTCTTGCTAAATTCGCAGGCTGGCCTTGAACATCCTTTTCCCCTAGCCTCCCAAGAAGCTGGGATTACAGGTATGTACCCCACTCTTGTATTTTTTAGTTAAATAATTATTATTGAAGCAAAATATACAAAAACTTTTTGTTTTAACCATTTTTAAAAATACATTTTGTTAGTTGTAGGTGCACACAATACCTTTATTTTATTTTTATGTGAGGATCAAACCCAGTGCCTCACGCATGCCAGGCACTCTACCATTGAGCCACAGCTCCAGCGCTGTTTTAACCATTTTTAAGTGCACAGCTCAGAGGCATTAATTATACACACTGTTGTGCAACATCCATTTCCAGAAATTTCATTATCCCAAACCAAAGCCCTGTACCCACTGAACACTAATTCCCTATTCCTTCCTCCCCCAACCCCTTGCAAATACCATTCCAATTCATGCCTCTATGAATTTGACTTATCTAGGTTCCTCATACAAGTAGAATCACACAGTATTTGCCTTTTGTGATTGGTTATTTCACTTAGCCTAATGCCCTCAATGTTCATCCATGTTGTAGGATGTGTCAGAATTTCCTTCCTTTCTAAGGCTGAATAATATTCCATTGTATGTACATACCACATGTTGTTTACCCCTCATCTATTGATGGTATTTGAGCTGTTCCCATCTTTTGGCTACAGTGAATTATTTTGTTGTAAAATTGGTGCACAGATATCTGAGTCCCTGTTTAAATTATTTGGAGAATATGCTCAGAAGTGAAATTGCTGTGTTATACACTAATTGTATTCTGTTTGTGGACCAGATGTGCTTTCAGTTTCCTTGTAATTCTAAAGGTCCATGATTACACTGAGTACCTTTGCAGGCAAATCTGGGTTAGTGGGACTTCATGGGTTTAATTATAGCAGTTGTCAATATTAGCTGTATATTAGACTTACTTTGGAAGCTTTTTTGGTTTCCACAGTAGCAGTACCATTTACATTCTTATCAGCAATGCATAAGAGTTCCAATTTCTGGGCTGGGGATGTGGCTCAAGCGGTGGCGCGCTCGCCTGGCATGCGTGCGGCCCGGGTTCGATCCTCAGCACCACATACCAACAAAGATGTTGTGTCCGCCAAGAACTAAAAAATAAATATTAAAAATTCTCTCTCTCTCTCTCTCCTCTCTCACTCTCTCTTAAAAAAATATTAAAAAAAAAAAGAGTTCCAATTTCTCTACATCTTCACCAACATTTATTTTCTGGCCATCCCAATGGGAATGAAGTGGCATCTCTTGTGATTTTGAATTGCATTTCCCTAATAATTAGTGATGTTAGCATTTTCTATGGGTTTACTGGCATCTGTATATCTTATTTGGACAAATGTCTATTTAAACCCTTTGCCCATGTTTTGATCTTTTTGACCACTGAGATGTAGAAGTTCTTTATATATTCTGGATTTTAATCCCTTATTAGATATATGGCTTGTAAATATTTTCTTCCATTCCACAGGTTGCCTTTTCACTCTGCTGATAATGTCCTTTGATGTGTGAAGGTTTACCTTTTGAAGCCCAATACATCTATTTTTCATTTGCTGCTGTGCTCATGTTCTGTTTTATAGACATGCACACTCAGTCCCACAGGATGGGGCCCCAGGAGGCAAACTCCGGAATGGAGGCTGGTATACAGGTCGTAGGGAGTACCCCTGGCTTCACCACCTGTCGAAGGGAAGGGAAGAAAGCATAGATAGAGGGAGGAGCTAGGCTCAAAGAAAGCCTCAGCTGACTCCACAGTGAACTCTGAAGATGAGGTGGATTTTCAGAGATGTCTCTTGTTGGAGTGAAGGAGCTGGTCTTTATATTTGACTAGTCATTGGATATAAGATGCTACAAGAAAGAGGGTGGTCAAGGGCCAGGCAGTTCAGTTCTCCTGAACCCAGACAATTTTTATTTTAATTTTGATTTTTTAGTTGTAATTGGACACAATACCTTCATTTTATTTATTTATTTTTATGTAGTGCTGAGGATCGAACCCAGGGCCTCACCCGTGCTAGTCGGGTGCTCTACTGCTGAGCCACAACCCCAGCCCCAGACAATTCCTAAGACTGACAGCTGAGTGCTGTAACTGGAGAGAATAACGTTTTCATTCCTGGAGCGGGTCTTGGTGATCTTTGCAACTATTACAGTTACAAAGAGGTCTCCTGCATAACAGGAAAATAAACCAAGTGTTTTCTCCTGCTATACTCTCAACACAGAACACTTCAGGTCATCAAAATGTATATGGGTTTTTTCCCACATTGACCAATTCTCTAACACCAACTGGGAGTCCTATAATTTAACTCTATTCTGGCACTAACCAAAGTTAGTGTGGATTCTACAGGTCAAGGGCTCAGTTCCACAAGACTTTCCTCAATTTCAGATGCCAATCACAAGCTCAGATTCCAATCTTGCCTCTGACTAACCAGCTATAAATTAGAAGTTCCAGAAACTCCCTCCTCAGGTTTGATCATTTGCTAGAATGCCTCACAGAACACAGGGAAATTTGTTTACAAGTTTAGAAGTTTATTATTTGTTATGTTTAACAGTTTATTATCAAGTATGTTACAAAAGATACAGATGAAAAGCCATTTGGAAGAAATGACTAGGGCAGTATGGAGAAGGGGCACGGACTTTCCATTCCCGTTTTGAGTTCTGCCACCCTCTTAGCACTTCCTAGCAACCTGGACCTCTCCAAACCCTCTTTGGGTTTTTGTGGAGGCTTCATTACATTGTCATGATTGATTAAACCATTGTCCCTCAGTGATTAACTCAACCTTCAGCCCCAAACCTCTCCCCTCTTTGAGGGTCAGGGGGTGGGGATGAAAGTTTCAACCCTCTAATCACACTGTTGGTTCCCCAGGTAACCAGCCCCCATTTAGAGTGTATCCAGGAACTCCTAGTCATCAGTTATTTCATGAGCAAACAAAAAGACACTTATTGCTTAGGAAATTCCAAGGGGGTTCGGAGCTGTGTGCTAGGAAACAGGGCAGGGCGAACACACAGACTAGTTGTATATTTCTTATTGTTTCACATCTCCTCTTGCTTGTTTGCTCTTGTAGAGAGGGCATGTCATTGGTACTCCAATACAATTTACAGAGGAATCTAAATTATAGGAATCCCACTTCCCTTGTCACCTTCCCTTTGCCATTTCTGTTCTTTTTCTTTCCCATCTACAACATTGTAATGTTACTGTTGCCCTTCTGTTGATGTCTGCAATTTTATTTTATGCCCCAGGATTCCTGCCATGTTAAGCCTTTCCTTGCCTAAGTCATAAGTAGCAGGAATGGGGACGAAAATGCAGCTGGCTCAAATCTTCAAGAATGAATGAGATGAGGGAAGAGCAGAGACATGTTGGGATAAAATACTTAGATACAGAAATCCCCAACTCAAGGGCATGGGCTCAGGTACTGAGGAGAAGAAATTGAATCACATAGATGACTAAAAAGTTATGGGGGAAAAAAGGATAATAATGCTATTGTTTGGATGTGGTCTGTCTCCCAGCAGTTCATGTGTTGGAGCCTTGGTCCTCTGTGTGGTGGTAGAGAGGAGGGAGGATTTTAAGCTGTTGAGCTTAGTAGTGGAATATCACTGAGGCAACTCTCCTCTGAAGAGATTAAAGCAGTTCTCAGGGTACCCTTTGGTAAGTTTGAACAGTTGCTTAAAATTAACCAGACTGGCTGTGCTCCCTCTTTTGGCTTCCTGTCTTGCCTGATTACCTTTTACTCTTGCTAGTGCTCCTGCCATTATGATACCCTCTTCCAAGATGATGTAGCTAGGGGCCCTCACCAGAATTGGTGCTGTGCTCTTTGGATTTTCAGCCTCTAAAACTGTGAGTTAAATAAACTTCTTTTCTTTTTAAATACCCAGCGTATAGTATAGTATTTTGTTATGGTAACAGAAAACATACTAATATAGATGGTTAAAAGGTACTTGGCATCAGGAACATAAACTGACCTTGGTTTTAAATGTTCAAGAAATGACAAAATGAAAAGAAAAAAAATAAGTGTAATATTCATGTCTAATTACCATGCAGTATAATAATTCAGTATGTAATAAAATGTGTTAAAACTTAACTGGTTAAAACCATTTAAATTCTCTCTTGAGTTGATTGGAACAATATACTCTTACATAATAAATAATGAGCTGCATAAATTGTGGCTCACATAACATGGAGCTCTTAACACAACCCCACAATATCAGCGGAAATGATCACTGCAGTGTATCCTCTTCAATAGAAGGAAACTATTTTTGGATACCTCTTGCTTCCCCTTAGAGCTCACAGATACAGAATCCATGTGCTGAGTTCTTGACCCTAAACCCTAAGACTAGTTTTTGATAAAAATTTCTTGTTAGTCAGGTGTGGTGGTCCATACTTATAATCTCAGCTATTTAGAAGGCTGAATGAAGAGGACCTCAAGTTTGAGGCCAACCTGAGAAATTTAGCTAGACCCTCTTGCCAAATAAAAAATAAAAAGAGCTGGAGGTGTTGATCAGTGGTAGAGTGTTTGCCTAGCATGAGGAGGACCTGGGTTTAATCCCCAGTACCTCAAAAGAAAAAGCAAAATCTTACTGATAATCTTAATGGTATACTATAACTATATTTTGTTATATGTGTTCCTAAAATATCGAATTTTTAATTTTCCTAACATGTTGAAATTATTGCATTTATGGACACTTCTATTCCTACCTTAGGTAACCCACTACTCCTCAGTTTTAATTAAAGTCCATTACCCAAGGGTCTTCCCAAGGCCTTTATGTCAGTCATCTGAAGTCAGGCTCTATTTGGAGCCTGAGTAATCTTCCCCCGCCCCCCCCCCCCCCGAGAAAAATTCCTGAGAAAGTATCTTCTGTTTCGAAATGGTTCAGGACAATCCAGATGGAAGAACAAAAGATGAATTTTATATTCTTCATTTCCCTCTCTAGTCCATGGTTTTAAGGACATTAGAATTTCCTTCAACCTCCATGCTACCATATCCCACTCCCTTTCCTGCCTCAAATTAAATCAGATTTTCTATCAGAGAGATTGGGAAGATTCACTGAACTAAATAAGCAGTTCACCTGCACAGACTTTCCATTTGACCCCTATGTTATTTCTGGGTGTCATTTTCATTTCTCATGTGGACCCTGTTTATACACTCTACATCCTCACATGTTTCTCTGGGGAAATTTACTCAGAATAAACCCACAAACGCAAATTTCCTCAAAAATAACTTAATAAGAAACAAGTCTTGACATTTCCTTTGGGTTACAGCCTCATTTTTCTCAGGACACCCATGTGAGAACTGAAATGACTTTTTGGTTGCAGTAAAGTCTTCTTTATTCTCCTCTCCTTGATCATTGCTATTAAGTATTTAGCCTACGTTTTTATGGTTCAATCTTGGAAATGGCTTTTAGAGTTTCGTGATTATTTCCTTAATTGTTTCCATTTTTCATCTTTTACATGACATTAGCTACTGCCCATTCTTTAAACTGCCCAAAAATTAGGACCTGACTTGTATTACCAAATAGTAAAATGGAAAGTTCCTCTCCTAGGATTCTTAACTGGTCACAGGAGAAACCCTGAGGATATGCTGTCTCACCACAGAGCCAGCTCAGAAGCCCAAGACCTGAGCAAGTTCTCTACTTTGTTTACAACTTATCAGTGTGAAATCTCATCAAGGCTTAGTAAAAATCATCCTGCCTTTTGATTGTTTTGCTTCATTGTTTAGCATAAGACAAGTTACAAATCAAGTCTCCTCTCCCTTTGCTTTCAGTTCTTCCTTTATGCCAAGTGTTCCAAGCAGCTCCTCAGCTCTTATCCTCTGTTTCTAGTGGTTCCTGGACTCTCCAGGCCAGGATGAACAATATATCTCTATGAGGGAGATATTGACATCAATCAGTGATCAATGGTACTTGATGAAAATCACCCAAAGACCTGACAAAGTATAGCATTGTTTGTCAGTGTATCCCAATTCTTCCTGTTTTCCTATCCCTTCTCTCCTCCCTTCTACCAGTCATTAGTAGTTAGGAATAGATTATATCATTTTGGGGCAAAGGAGATAATTCCTAATTATCTAACTTCACCTTACTGTGTTATTGGGTTACAGTTTCACCTGAAATGGAGGAAGATCCTTTGTTCTTCTAAAGTTCCTTTTTTCCCCTGAAAATTCTTGCCTGAAATATTAGAGTTGGGGGAATGAAAGTAAACCAAAAATAATTTTTTTTCTATCACAAGTAGTAAATCTAGTTTTCAAGTCAAAGAGGGGAACTATTAAGACTCACAGCAACCCATTTATTATTTGGCTTTAAAAATCACGAGATGTTTTTTTAAAAGATTTTTAAAAACATTATAGTTTGCTTTTCATATTGTGATTGCCATACACAAATAATGCAAGACTGAGTCAAACCTGGGGTGTGTGCAGGGTCAGTTCCAGAAAACAGGGGACATGTAGTGTTTTTATTCTGCCATCTAAGGGAGAGATTCATGGGGCAGCCAAGGGCAGTAATTATTGATCCCTAGCCTTTACATAAAGCTAAAAGCAAAGTGCTAGAAGTTGAGAGTGGGAGATGAATACAGTCCATTGGGGAAAATGGCAAGCTACCAGGCAACAACAAGTTAGTAAACAGTCACCAACGCCATTCAGTTAACTCTACCATGCTGTGTTTTCCTTGGCTGGGACTTTTTTTTTTTTTTTTTTACCTGGGTGGCCAGTCTTCATTGGCTTTTGGGTCTCAGCTTCTTAAAGGTACCACTTAGCATCCGGCAGTATATTGGTGCATTTAATCATCATCAAATCAGTAATTCTTTTTCAAGAATGCCGACCAAATCCTAATATGCCAATTCTTCTGGGAACTAAATTGTTGGTTGGATTTGATAAATGTCTTTTCCTTTTAGAAGTTTGTTAAGGTACTTTTTCTGGAGTTGACACCTTTCCTGACTTCCTGCAGCTTATTTTACATAACACCCATGGCATATGTATGATAGAAATTCATGCAAAAATGTACTGCATCCTACAAGCATAAGGATAGAATGGTAAGAAGCTATTATATTTACCCACCACAATTGACTGTTTGCTTTCATATGGGTAGCAATTAGGGAAAATACTTGGGAGAGAGGAAAAGAGAGAAAAAAGAGCTTCTTCTGTAACATCCAGTCTTTTCTGGGGGTGGGGGGAAAAGAGTACCCACACCTGTGTTTAGTGGGCAATGTTTCCAACCTTATTATAAATAATGGAAAGGACATGAAGTCCTAAAAGAACTTTCACAAGTCATTCATTTTGACACTACAGCCCTGTCCACCAAAGCTATTTCAAGAGAAATACTCAGGGGAACTTCCTGAACTGATAAAGTTCATCTACAAAAACCGAAAACTAACATCATACACAATGGTGAAAGACTGGATTTTCCTCCTTATCAAGAAAAAAAAAAACAGAGAGGTCACTTCTTGCCTCTTCTAGTCAATACTGTACTGGAGATCTGGATACTCAGGCAATAGAAAAAATAAAAGCATCCACACTAGTGAGGAAAAAAATAAAACTGTCTTTATTTGTAGCTTATATTGTCTTTTATATAGAGAAAACACTAAATAATCTATTTAAAAAACTACTGGGAACAACTAAATTTAGAAAGTTTGCAGGACACAAGAGCAATATACAAATATCAATATAGATATATTTATACTTTAGCAATGAACAATGTGAAAATGAAAGGTAAAATCTTTCATTTAAAATAGCATCAAAAAGGGGTTTGAGGATTTAGCTCACTGGCAGAGCACTTGCCTAGCATGTGGAAGGCCCTGAGTTCGGTCCTTAGCCCTGGGAGAAAAATAATAGCATCAAAAAGAATAAAATAGTAATAAATTTAACAAAATAAATGCTTCCATTCATACACTGAGACTACAAAACACCATTGAAAAAAAATAAAGATCAAAATAAATGAAAACAGGGATACAAGTTTAGCTCAACATACGAAAATCAATAAATATAATTCATCACATCAATAGACTTAAAAGAATCATATGATTATATCAATTGATGCAGAGAAAGCATTTGACAAAATATAGCACCCTTTCATGTTCAAACTACTAGAAAAACTAGGTACAGTAGGAACATACCTTAACATTGTAAAAGTTATTTATGCTAAACCCAAGGCCAACATCATTCTACATGGAGAAAAATTGGAAGCATTCCCTCTAAAAACTGGAACAAGACAGGGATGCCTTCTTTCACCACTTCTATTCAACATACCCCTTGAAACTCTAGCCAGAGTAATTAGACAAAAGAAATTAAAGGGATACAAATAGGAAAAGAAGAATTCAAACTATCATTATTTGCTGATGATATGATTCTATACTTAGAGGATCTAAAAAGTTCCCCCAGAAAACTTCCAGAATTAAAAAATGAATTCAGCAAAGTAGCAGGATATAAAACCAATACCCATAAATCAAATGAATTTCTATACATCAGTGATAAATCCTCTGAAAGAGAAATTAGGAAAACTACCTCATTCACAATAGCCTCAAACAAACAAACAAACAAACAAATGGAATCAATTTAACAAAAGAAGTGAAAGACCTCTATGATGAAAACTACAGAACACTAAAGAAAGAAATTGAACAAGCAATCCCTCTCCTCTGTCTATTCCCAAAGGACTTAAAAAGAGCATACTACAGGGACACAGCCATATCAATGTTTATAGCAGCATAATTCACAATAGCTAAACTGTGGAACCAACCTAGATGCCCTTCAATAGATGAATGGATAAAAAAATATGGCATATATACACAATGGAATACTACTCAACAATAAAAGAGAATAAAATCATGGCATTTTCAGGTAAATGGATGGAGTTAGAGAAGATAATGCTAAGTGAAGATAGCCAATCCCAAAAAACCAAATGTCGAATGTTTTCTTTGATATAAGGAAGCTGATTCATAGTGGGATAGGGAGGGAGAGGATGGGAGGAATAGATGAACTCTAGATAGGGCAGAGGGGTTGGAGGGGAAGGGAGGGGGCATGGGGTAATTAATGATGGTTGAATGTTATGATCATTATTATCCAAAGTACATGTATGGGGACACAAATTGGTGTGAATATACTATGTATATAACCAGAGATATGAAAAATTGAGCTCTATATATGTAATAAGAATTGTAATACATTCTGCTATTATATATAAATAATAAATAAATAAATATAAAAAGGAAAGAAATTGAAGAAGACCTTAGAAGATGGAAATATCTCCCATGTTCTTGGATAGGCAAAATTAATACTCCCCAAATGGTCATACTACCCAAAGTGCTATACAGATTCAATGTGATTCCAATTAAAATCCCAAAGTCATTCCTTATAGAAACAGAAAAAGCTATCATAAATTTATTTGGAAGAATAAGAGACCCAGAATAGTCAAAGCAATCCTTAACAAGAAGAGAGAAGCAGGAGGCATCACAATACCAGGCCTTAAACTATACTACAAAACTATAGTAACAAAAACAGCATGGTATTAGCACTAAAATAGACATTAGACCAAAGGTACAGGATAGAAGACAGAGAAAAACCCACATAAATATAGTTATCTCATACTGGACAAAAGAGCCAAAAACATACATTAGAGAAAAGATAGTCTATTCAACAAATGGTACTGGGAAAACTGGAAAGCCATGCATATCCCTATCTCTCACCATGCACAAAACTCAACTCAAAGTGGATCAAGGACCTCGGAATTAGACCAGAGACCCTGGGTCTAATGGAGGAAAAGGTAGGCCCAAATCTATCACATTGGATTAGGTCCCAACTTCCTTAACAAGATTCCTAAATGACAAAAAATAAAATCAAGAATTAATAAATTAGATGAATTCAAACTAAAAAGCTTCTTCTCAGCAAAAGAAAAAATGAGGTGAAGAGAGAATCTACATTTTGGGAGCAAATTTTTGCCATGTGCATGTCAGATAGAATCTCCAGGATATTTAAAGAACTCAAAAACTTACCACCATAAAAACAAACAACCCAATCAATAAATGGGCTAAGGAGCTGAACAGACACTTCTCAGAAGAAGATATATAATCGATCAACAAATATATGAAAAAATATTCAATATCTCTAGTAATTAGATAAATGCAAATCTTACACCAGTTAGAATGGCAATTATCAAGAATACAAACAACAATAAGTGTTGGTGAGGATGTGGGGGAAACGGCACACTTATACCTTGCTGGTGGGACTACAAATTGGTACAACCACTCTGGAAAGCAGTATAAAGATTCCTCAGAAAACTTGAAATGGAACCACCACTTGACCCAGCTACTTCACTCTTCAGTCTATACTCAAAGGACTTAAAACAGCATACTATAGTAACACAGCCACATCAGTGTAATAGCTCAATTCATAATAGCTAAACTGTGGAAGCAACCTAGATGCCCTTTGAAAGATTAATGAATAAAGAAACTGTGGTAAATATACACAATGGAATATTACTCAGCATTAAAAGAAAATAAAATTATGACATTTGCAGGTAAATGGATGGAGATGGAGAATATTATGCTAAGTGAAGTAAGCCAATTCCCCAAAACTAAAGGCCGAATGTTCTGATAAGTGGATGCTGAACCATGATGGCAGGCAGGCCATGGGAAAAATGGAGGAACTTTGATTAGGTAAAGGAGAGAGAGAGGCAGGGAGAGGAGGGTTTATGGGGGCAGGAAAGACAGTGGAATGAAATGGACATTATTACCCTAGGTACTTGTATGACTGCATATATGGTGCAATGCTACATCGTGTACAACCAGAGAAATGAAAAGTTGTGCTGCAATTGTGTACAATGAATCAAAATACATTCTGCTGTCATATATACCTAATTAAAATAATTAATTAACTTAAAAAATAAAAATAAATGAAATGACACCCCATGTTTGTGGACTTGGAGATTTAAAATTGTTAAGATAGGAGTACTCTCCAGATCTATAGATGCAAATGCAATGCAATGCAATTCCAGCTTGATTTTTTATTAAAGTCACACTCCCCCCCCCCATTTTTAACAATTTATGATTTTTTTGAGAGACAAAGAGAGAGAGAGAGAACTTTTTAATATTTATTTTTTAGTTTTTGGTGGACACAACATCTTTATTTTTATGTGGTGCTGAGGTTCGAACCCAGCGCTCTGCGCATGCTAGGCAAGAGCACTACGCTTGAGCCACGTCCCTAGCCCCTCCAGCTTGATTTTTAAATAGGAATTTCAAAACTTCCTGCAAAGCTGCAATAATCGAGGCAATGTGGTAGTGGCATATGTAACAACATTTAGATCAATGGAATAGAATTGAGAATCCAGATACAAACCCCCATATTTGTGGCCAACTGATTTTCTACAAGGGAGCCAGTCAAGACAGTTCAAGGAGAAAGAGTGGTCTTAGCAAAGAGTTGCTGAGACAACTAGATATTTGCATGTAAAAGCAAGAAGCTTGATCCTGTTTATGTATCTTATATAGTAATTACACAAATCAAAGATCTAAATATAAGAGCTAAAATTATAAACCTCTTGGAAGAAAACGTTAGAGCAAATTTTTGTGGCCTTGGATTGGGTAATCATATGACACCAAAATGCAGGCAACAACAAAAATTGGATGCCATCAACATTAAAAAATTTTTGTGCTTCATTTCAAGAAAGTGAAAAGACAGAGCAAGGGTGAAGCTTAGAGACATAGGGCTTGCCTTGTACGCACAAGACCCTGGGTTCAATCCTCAGCACTGAAATGAAAAAGAAAATATTAAAAAAGTGAAAAAGACAAACTACAGAATGGATAAAATATTTGTAAATCAAGCATCCCTAAAAAGGAACTGCATGAGAATATGTAAAGAATTCCTAATAATTCAAATATGTGAAAGAGAAATGACTCAGATAAAAAATGGGCAAAAAACTTGAACAGACATTTCTTGCAAAAGGATACAAATGGATAATAATCACATGAAAAGATCCTCAGCATCATTAGTCATTAGAAAAATGCAAACCAAAACTCTTGAAATACTATGTCACATCCACTAGAATGGCTATCATCAAAAAGATGGATGATGACAAATGTTGACAAAGATGTGGAGAAATATAAACCCTCATTCCTTGTTGGTAAGAATGTACCAACTTGAGAAACAGTATGGCAGTTCCTTGAAAGGCTAAGAATTGAGTTATCATATAGTCTAGTAGTAGTAATTCTAGTTAAACATCCAGAAGAACTGAAAACCTGGTTACACACAACACTTGTTCACCAATGTTCACAGCAATATAATTCATGGTAATTAAAATGTGGAAACAATCCAAATGCTCACCAATTGATGAATAAACAAACACAGTGTGATATATCTATACAATAGGATATAATTCACTCATAAATGTTCTGAAATTAATGCTGATAGTTGTACAACTTTGTGAGGAAGCTAAAATCATTAAGTTGCACACTTTGAAAGGGTGAACTTCTTTGTGAATTATATCTCAATAAGTCATTATTTTAAAAAGTAAAAAAGAAGGAAGAAAAGAAAAAGTAACAGAGCCAACAGAAACTTATCTAGGATGGTTCAGGACACAATTGCCATAACTGGTTGTTTTAATGCTATCAGATATGCACAAATATGCAAATATTTATTTCTCATAGTTCCAGAACTATGAGAACTTTGAATCTTTTTGTGCCTTGATCTTGGACTTCGACTGAGAAGTCCAAGATCAAGGCACAAAAAGATTCAGTGTTTGGGGACCCACTTCCTAGTTGACACATTGCAGTCTTCTCTCTGTGTCCTTACACAGTGGAAATGGGTAAGAGAGCTCCTGGGGCCTCCTTTATAAGAGACTAATCCCATTCATAAAGGCTTTGCCCTCATGAGTTAATCATTTCCCAAAGATTTCACCACATTGGGGGTTTAGGATTTAACATATGCATCTAGGGGTGGGCACATGCAACCCATGGTAATGACATATCAAACTGATGATGGGTTCTCTTTAGTGCCAGGTTAACATCTTGGAAATATTCATTTAAAGTTAAAATGAATAATAAATGGAATAAAACACATATAAAATTAAGTGAACCCTGAGGAATGCCCTTTTATATTGCCATATTAATAGTGTCAAAAAAAGAAAGAAAAAAAAAAGAAAAAAAAGCTGTACCCGTAGGTGTATAATGATTTTGGGTAGTTAGGCAGCAACCCTCCTTTTGAATTGCTCACAATGCTTTACAGCATTTACTTCAGCGATTGTCACAACACCCTTGTGGGTGGCAGGCACTGTGCTAACAGTGAAGTACAACTGCAGGTCAGACAACTAAGGGACACACAGTTATCACAGGAGCCATGGAGAGCCCAGGTAGGCGTGAAACCCAGATGGTCCATCTAATAATGCCTCATCCACATCTGACCAAAATGGCTTCTTCTTGTACTGATAAACTCCCTAACAAATAATAGTTTTGAGTTTCCATTATTCTGGATTTTCCCAAGTGTGTCTGCCATATCTTAAACAGATGGTCAGTATCACACAATATGACTGTTTTTGATGGTAATAGGAATCACATGGCTTAACACTTCCTGAGAAAAACTATGTTAGATATTGAAAACTGAACCCCAGCTTTTGAAAAAGTTTTGATTTCCTGTTTCATTTCCAGAAAAGCACAGAAATACTGAAAGCCTATAAAAAGAATTTTGAAATAAATTAGTGTCTACATTTATTATGTCATACAGTTTGAGAATTTTAAAAGAAAGTATAAGACAAAAAAAAAACCACTATACTATTTCCTTCAGAGATCAAAAATCAGCCAAGAGCACAGACAGCTTCGTCTATACAATATGTGGGGCCTCAGTTCCTTCTATGTAAAATGAATGTTTGGACTAACCAATCTTGTAGACCCCATATATTATCTGCTTAATCTGGTGATTATGATATTTTCCCTGCTCCAGTTGGACAAGGACAAGCATTGCAGGGACAGTACTCATTTGTTTCATTTTAACCAGTATATTCCCCCTACTTAGCACAGTGCCTGGCACATAGCATGTGCTCAGAAATATTTTTCTGAATAAATGAATGTCATAATATTTTGTTTTATACGATTTTTTTCTTTGGCACACTCACAGCTCAAGTTAAATTTATCATAACAATCCCTCTCAGAAACATATTTGTTGGATTGGTAATGTGTATTTTTCCAGATTTTTAAATTCCTAATTTATTGACGGACCCTTCACAGAAAGATATTATGCTGGAAAGATTTCCAAACATCTCTGGTGAGGTAATTCTACACATGTTCACAGGTTTCTTAGCTAAATTTTAAATGTCTATTTATATCTGCTATACTTTTAGCATTTAACAAATAATAACAATATTACATCAACTCTTACTTCATTGTTTATCCTCTCGAAGTTTTTTTTCTTTTTTTCTTTCTTTCTTTTTCTTTTCTTTTTAACATCTTTCCTGATGCTATTACTCTCATCTCCAGTAGTTACCAGTGCATTTTTTTTTTCTAGCACCAAGATTCCTCAGGAAGACAGAGGAGATGACCTATTTGTCCTTGATTTTTGCTTCCAAGATGCACCACCAAATAGGAACTTTACTTAGAGAATGCATACGCTTTAGGGGCATCTGTCTCTGGCTTTAACTTTACAAAAATAAAATAATAAAGTTATGTGTTTCCTTCACACATTTAAAAGCCAGAAATAGATTTAGACGTACATGTTTCAATTTGTGTGCCAAGCTAATAAGCAGAGCGCAACAGACTGCGGGAGCAGAGCAGGGCCGTGCCGCCCCCGCCCGCGCCGCGCTCTTCCTCCGCCGCCTCCCAGAGCCTCCCGGCAGCCAGCAGCCCTCAAGAGCCCCACCAGCTGCTCTCCTGGCAGCTGCGCAGTTGCCTCTGGGTCCTTGGTGCCGCCTCGTGTTCCTGATCATAGAACCGCAATGTTTTAGAGCTGAGTGATTCTGGATTGCCTCCTTGTACTCCGAATTTCTGCGGATTGTTTACCAGTTTTAGACTCTTAATGCTTTACCATCAAGAACGGCATGGAGAGGACATTGGGACCAGCTGTCAGTCTGATCTGCTGGGGCATCTGTTCAGAGTCCTCCTCTAGAAGCAGAGGTCAATGAGAAAGATTCCAGGTTCCCAGAGATAAGATAAGCCTGAGGGAGGACACCCGATATGGCTTAGTCTTCCTTCAAGGAAAAAAATCTCCGAAACTTGTGAGAATGTAGAGCCCAACAGTATAACGGGCTTTAAATTAGCAGTGCATGCGACATACGTTTTCCCTTAGAAAAGATACAGTCCATTCTGGAAGGCCTGCTATTCTACTCCAGTCTGTTACACTATTGAGTGAAGAGTATCCCTTGGCCTAAATTGTGCTATCTGAATCTCTACGGGAAGATGGTAAATAGGAAATGCTTATTTCAGTCTGTCCTGGTGATACGCACTTCGAGCTGCGAATTGACAGTGTTTGGGGTTGTGTGCCATGGGGCAATGAAAACACCTCTGCAGATCTTGCAGGCAGTGAAAAAGGGAAAGAAAAATAAATCTACTAAGAAACAATAGGAAGCAGAAAGAGCAAGATTCCTGGCTTCCTGACTTGTGCTTCTTGCTTCCGGGATTGGGCAGCTTCCTACCCTAGTCTTAAATTCCCTTCTCTTATGTGCAAGGAAAGTTCTTTCCTAAGACAGTGACTCCACAAGATTTCTGACCACATGACACAGTCATAATCCTTTCATCGAGTGTATATATCCAAGAATCTGAACTATAAGAACCAGAAGTAATCAGATAATAATATCCAAATAATGGAAGCTGTTTTTAGTCCAGAATGGTACACACATGGTTGTTGGTTGTACTTCTGACCCTGCTATCTCCTCAAAAAACAATTCACCAAATACCTATAGGGTAGCTGCTATATCCTTTGTTAAACGTTAAAGTTGAAGGTCAAGTGAAGTCTTGAAAGCCATGAAGACAGCCCCTGCTTCCTAGAAGCTTTCAACCTCTTGGGGAAGCTACCCTAAAATAATTCAACCATCTTATGTTACTCTCCATATAAACTCAGAGTTGACTAAGAAATGATAATATTATTTATTTTATGTTTCAGGAAGCCAAGCATGAGCATCAGCTACAAAAATTTCAAGAATTTTTAAGACATAATGGGCTTGCATTGCATTCTTTTGATGATGTTGGACCAGAGCTTCAGAGTTCTAGAGGAGGAGGCAGCAGTGTCTTCTGATGCTTACATATTCAACCAGATGAGGTATATTAGAAACTAGCTGATCTATCAAACAACCTAACTTCTTTCTGCTGGTTGTGTGGAATAGGTCTTACAGGATCACATTGACTTTGAAATAGTCATGTTGAATTTTTGATTGAGCTTTCTATGTTGACAATATAGCAAAGTCCTTTTTGATCCAAGAAACAAAACTTAGACAATGTGAGAGACCAGTTATATTATCAAGTGGCTTTATGAGATATGTGTGTTGAAATATCTATATTAATACTTTACTAATTTTGTATTGATTATATATTAAAGAACATAACCCATGTGTTTTAAAGTTAATTTGGCATTCAGAAAAGGGTTTATAAATATGCTGGGCACAGTGGCGCATCCCTGTAATCCCAACAGCTCAGAAGGCTGAGTCAGGAGGGTCTTGAGTTCAAAGCCAGCCTCAGCAAAAGCAAGGTACTAAACAATGCAGTGAGACCATGTCCCTAAATAAAATACAAAATATTTTATTTTGGCTCAATGGTTGAGTGCCCCTGGGTTGACGCACTAAAGATACCCCCCCTAAAAAAAAAGAACAGGGTTTATAAATAATCATATATCTATTACATATAAGATTCCAGGTACTACATTTATAATTTCAAACTTAAACTTAATTTGAAAAATTTCTGGTGACAAAACTTATAAAGAATAATATAAATACATATCCACCATCTATATTAAGAAATAATATAATAAAAACCCAAAAACAAAAAAAAATACATTATTCATATAATTAAAGGTCTATGTACCCCATCCTGAAAGCATCTATGTCATAGTTAAGAAAATCTTGAACTCTTCTCAAGCATTTATTTAACCACATTACACATGTATTTTGTGTTAGCTTTTTGTTGCTGTGACCAAAATGCCTGACATAAACACCTTATAAGAGAAAAGATTTATTTTGGCTTAACAGTTTTAGTCCATGTTCTGCCAGCTCCATTGCTATGGGCCTGAGGTAAGACAGAAGTCAAGGTAGAAGACTGTGGCAGAAGAATTATGTTCACTTGAAGGCAGCTGGAAAGCAAAGAAGTGAGTCCTTGGGGACATACTCTTGACTCACTCCCTTCAACTAAGCCATACCCTGTATAGTTTCTACCATGTTCCAATAGTCCATTCAAATTATTAATTCAAAAAGTGAATTAAATCACTGGTGAAGGTACAGCCCTCATGATGCAATCATTTCCTAAAAGCCCCACTTCTGTACACTGTGGGTGACCAAGCCTTCAACACATGAGTCTCTGGGGAATACTGCATATTCAAACTATAACTTATTTGTAATGTATTTTTGCTGAGTTATTTAAGAATATTCAATTCTGCTATAGAAAATCAGAGAAATTAACACAGGGAGAAAACTGAAACTAAGAATCCAAGGAAGTGGCATACAAAGACAGGCAAAATTTGTAAAATATGTTAAATGAGAACAAGTTAGTAACCTGTGGGACATGTTAGACATATATAGAGTGGAGCATTTGTATAAGGAACATAAGAAAGAAATGGAAAGCGCAAGGAACATCTAATAGACATGATACACTAAATATACACAAGGCCTGAATCATCAAATTTTCATGACACACTGAAGATAATTAAGGCAAAGGAAATATTCGTTATTTTCAAGGTCTTAATTTGGCCAGCCATGGGTTCCTCACATGAGGAATGAATCTTCTGCACAGGAATGTAAATAAAACCCATGGTTGCTCATGAGGCTAATTGTTAAGCTCCAACTATCAGTCAGGTGCACTTGCTCCGAGGACTGTAGAGCAAGCGTGTGTTTTGACACGAGCACCTTCTGCCTGTTAGGTTACTTTGCTTAAATCTCAATTCTGGTCCTTGTGAGCATACCCTCAATAAAGTAGGCTGATGTGGGAGGGAGGGAAAGAGGGATGGATGGGGGGATGTGACCATGGATTCACGTAGAGTCATTTTTCTATCCTGCCAATACCAGATCTTCAATGAGTTAACCTACCCCATAGTCTCTGATTGATTTAACTAGCCATGTGATTTATCTTGTTTTGGTCCATGAGCCTTTCTGTTCTATGATCTCTTGAATAACCTGTCTGTTAGTATGCTACAGGCTACCATTGCAGCAAGGTAGCTTCCCACACAGAGTATTTACAAGTTTTAAACTGATGTAAATATATTCTACACATTCATCAGCAAGTTGATTTTTTAAATTAAGGTAATATTTGTGATATTTTCCCATGTAGATATATAGATCTACTTCATTCATTTTCATGGCTGTATTCATTTATATTTCACAATTTATTCATGAATTCTGTTGCTTTAATAGAGGTTGCTCCCGATATTTTACCAGAGTAATCAACATTGCTGTGAATATTTTTGTATATATCTCCTTGGGCACAGGCAAGAAAACTTCCTAGAAAATATATCTAGGATTACAGTCTGAGTCAAAGAGTATGTATACCTTTAACTTGACTATTGCCAAATTGGACTCCAAAGTGTTTTCACCGATTTATACTTTTACCAGGAGTATGAGTTCCAGTGTTCTTAATCTTAGCCAACACTTTGATGTCAGTCTTTAAAATTTTTGCTGATGTGATAAATAGAAGCACTTTGCTCAAAGAGAATAATTGTAGCAACTGAAAAAAAATCTTATGGCATATCTTTAGTACTTTGATTTTGAGGAAAAAATGTGCAAATTTATGTCATATTTTTTGGGACTTTTTCATCCTCTATTTAAGTCCAAATAAGGTTTCCCCTTTCTACTTCCAACACTGTCATCACTAGAGGAAAAACAACTCTGCACACAATTTGTCGTACTTTTTCATAGGGATTAGGGTTTGGAAGAGTACTATGTTGGATGCTTTATGTCACAAAAATATCCTGTGATTATACAGAGGCACCAGAAAAATAATTTAGCTCCATCTATGCAAATCAATCATCACTAAGAACATGTCATAATGATAGTGGATCAGTAGCAGAACTACTATTACTCACAGGCTGAAAATGCACTCATTTAAAAAATTCTAGAAAGTTGTTCCCTGCCCCAGAATATCTAGAGACTTATTCCATGCTTAAATTTGACCATTAGAAGTTAATGTGCTAGGGTAAAAAACTGTTCATATTTAAGAAAACTCCAAGAGAAAACACATTTCTAAAAATACATTTAGTACTGGAAAGTCAGTATTACATTATTCACCTCATCTTTTTCAAAAGTACAAAAAAGAATGGGACACAGACCTGCTAGTACTAATAGGCTATAAGATGAAGGCCATCCTCAACTTCATCCTTTCCCTTTACTCTGCCACATTTAGGCAGGCAAATCTCTGTTTATAACATCTTGTTTACATCTTTTGGAACACTAAAAACCCTAACAGTATCCTCAAGGTGTGGCCTAGGGAGTCTGCTGGCTTCAGATCCCTTAAGGTAATTGTTTTAAAAAATGAAGATTCCTGAGTTCCACTGAAGGCTTTCTCAATCAGTAGTCTGAAAGTGAAGCCCTAAAATCTTCATTTTCACCAGATAACCCAGCTTGATGTTTCCTTTGTTTTTTTCTAACAATTGAGAAGTACAGCACACAACAAGTATAGAAAACATAAATGTGCAATTCAGTGCATTATTACAAAGTGAACATCCACATAACTATGGCCCAGAATAAGAAGGGAAGCCTTGCTAGCATGTCAGAAGATTCCCTTCCATTCACCTCCCTCTTCCTTAACAGTACCTGCTGTCTGACGCTCCCAGCATGCTGCTTCTCACCCCCCCAACCCCCCCACTCCCGCCCCACGGAAGATGAGAACTACAGGGGCTGGGTTTGTGGCTCAGTGGTAGAGTGCTTGCCTCACACGTTAGGCACTGGGTTTGATTCTCAGCACCACATATAAATAAATGAATAAAATAGAGGTCCATTGACAACTAGAAAAAAAATGGGGAAAAAACAAAAAGATGAGAATTACAGCAACAACATAAAGTCCACACTCTTAGAGTGTCAGATGAGGTCCCTGAATAATTTGGTCTTTGGAACCTCATCTTCTGCCCTTGTCACATCTCACTCTCAAGTCATTTTGAACCAGTCAAGTTCACTTTGTAATTAATTCACTGCTCATGCTGTTTCACTGCATTTGTGCTTCTGTACTTGCTAAGCAGTGCCTGCACTTCCTGAGTCTTTCTATTAAATCCATCCTTCAAGAGCTGTTCAATTGTGGCTCTCTTGTAAGACCCTATGATATTCACCCTTCTGCCCCACCCAACAAAGAACCATTACTTTTTTTTTTTTAAATGAGTATCATTAATGTGTGCAACTGCTCATTTATGTGCTTATTTCCCTTTCCAGACCAGGAATTAAGGCAGATAATTTTTTTTTCTTTTGTAATTCTCTTGTGCATGCATACAGGCTTAGTGTGTCTCCCTCAACTAATGCTTAATTGTCGAACTAGTGAAATCT